>NC_073414.1:10729536-11059536 GCF_028641065.1 Leucoraja erinaceus | reverse complement strand
TTCTTCCAAGATTGCCCTATATTTGGCTCCATCCATCTTCCCATCAACTCTGACCAGCTTTCCTGTCCCTGCTGAAGAAAAGCATCCCCACAGCATGATGCTGCCATCACCATGTTTCACAGTGGGGATGGTGTGTTCAGGGTGATGCGCAGTGTTAATTTTCCGCCACACATAGCATTTTGCATTTAGGCCAAAAATTGTGGCAAACTGCAAACGGGACTTCTTATGGCTTTTTTTCAACAATGGCTTTCTTCTTGCCACTCTTCCATAAAGGCCCGATTTGTGGAGTGCACGAGTAATAATTGTCCTGTGGACAGATTCGCCCACCTGAGCTGTGGATCTCTGCAGCTCCTCCAGAATTACCATGGGCCTCTTGGCTGCTTCTCGGATCAATGCGCTGCTTGCCCGGCCTGTCAGTTTAGGTGGACGGCCATGTCTTGGTAGGTTTGCAGTTGTGCCATACTCTTTCCATTTTCGGATGATGGATTGAACAGTGCTCCGTGAGATGTTCAAAGCTTGGGATATTTTTTTATAACCCAACACTGCTTTAAACTTCTCCACAACTTTATCCCTGACCTGTCTGGTGTGTTCCTTGGGCTTCATGATGCTGTTTGTTCACTAATGTTCTCTAACAAACCTCTGAGGCCTTCACAGAACAGCTGTATTTATACTGAGATTAGATTACACACAAGTGGACTCTATTTACTAATTAGGTGACTTCTGAAGGCAATTGGTTGCACTGGGTTTTATTTAGGGGTATCAGAGTAAAGGGGGCTGAATATTTTTGCACACCACACTTTTCAGTTTTATATTTGTAAAAAAATTTGAAAACCATGTATCATTTTCCTTCCACTTCACAATTATGCGCCACTTTGTGTTGGTCTATCACATAAAATCCCAATAAAATACATTTACGTTTGTGGTTGTAACGTGACAAATTGTGGAAAAGTTCAAGGGGTATGAATACTTTTACAAGCCACTGTATATTGTATTCAAGTGTAAGTTAAAAGCATCGCTGCAGTATGCACCATATAGCACACCCTCCTCCCACCCCCGCCCACCCTGGCCCTCCCACCCCCCTCCTTCAACTTATTCATTGCATTTCCAATTCATTCTTCCAACATTTTTGATATTATTCAAGATCCACAAAATCCTAATTCTACTGTAAATTGGTCTGAAGATATGATTTCCCTTTCAGCAGGAAACCTGGTAAGTGCAAGTTCAATTTAAAATGCACCAAGAAGAATGACTTGCAGAATTTGGCAAAATGTATTTTTTACACCAAATTTAGCTTTAACCATTTTTCCGCCATAGAAACGGCTTAATTCCATGGCTCAGCTATTTGCAGTTTCCAATGATGCAACATAGAATGACAGAAGATGTAATTACTGTGCCACAGACTGGACAATGATAATACAAGCAACAGCAGAAGGTGCAGAAACAGGGTTGTACGTACTGGTACAGCACAGCTGCATGCCAGCTCACAGAAACCAGTACTTACAGCCAGATCATTTATTAGTTTATCTTCAAACGAATGTTCCTCGGTATCAATCCAGGAATTTCTATAACCTTCGATGAAGAGGTTAGATGCGCGATGCCTAAGGTGGGGTGAGATTGAAAACAGGAAGGGTTGGGAATAAAGACATGACTTAGCAGGTTAACTATCTTATCACACAATTGTTAGAGATAGTTTTTGTACAACATTGCTGTGTTCATAGATCAGAGAACAGGAAAGGGTAAATGTTTCTACCAGATCTGTGACTACTTCCTTGCATTTCACCGCGATAGTTAAATAGAACTGTGTCAAAGTGGGCTCAAGTGATCCTATCCACAAATAAAGTAAGGTCATCTGTTTTCTTGCAGTCTCATCATTTAGTTTTCATTTATATGAAATTATAATATTTAAGTTGCTCTTGAAATTCCAATGTTAATATGAGTGCTAAAATCATCTAATTGAGTTCTATCCGTCTGAATTCACTTATCCCATATTTCACTTTGTTATTCCAAGGCTGGGTAAAAATATATCAGTTCAATTTCCTTTTTGCTGACGATGACACTTTCAGAATCCTTTTGTTTTATTTTAAATTATCACTTAATTTATCTCGCCTTCCCTTCCATCTTTTTAACAAACTGGGTAGTGTTTTGTTATTGGCATCTTGAAAATACCCACACATCTCTCTAACGCTTACATAGATTAAATTCTTAATCTAACAAAGAATTAAGGGATAACCATACCTTCAGTTTGTTGCTCTGATCATCAGATTTTGCAGCAATTGTACAAAATACTTGGCAATGGATCATGTGCAATGGTAGTACTAAGATTTAGTGTCAGAAATTATGCAAAGCCTACATTACCATCAGTAGGTACACTAGACTAGCAAAGTCTGTTTCTCCACACGCTCTGCGAAGCCATTGTCCCATATAGGCGTTCATGAAGTAATAGCTAATCTTATGTCTAAGAGAAGAGGATACAGTTTCTACATTTGTCTTTGTGCAATAAAGCTGTTTTACAAATGATTCAACACCAAAATTAGTCATAACTGAGCACTGGGGGGGAAAAAAGATATTTTTTATTAAATAACAGGATGCAAGAATTGGGAAGGCTGTAACAAAAATGCACATCAAATGAAGCCAAATATTAAAGTCTTTCACCTACAACTTCAAAAACAGAATTAAATCCAGGAGCTCCAATTAATTAATAGAAATGCTGACAGGAAGTGATGGCAATGATGCCTAAACCATGGCTCTTGCCTTAAGGCACAGCAAGTAACCATCAATTTGTGTAAACTATGGCGTATATCTAGCATTTAAAATTTCTGGTACACCAGGGATGCAGCAAACTTCTTGAAGTTATTGAAGAGAGCAAAAACTATTGTCTGAAATGACCTAAAACAGCTTGGTCATCTAGCTACACAATCAACCTCCCTAACCATTCCCTGGAAGCTATTCAAGATGAAACCCGACAATTCAAAGCTCAGAACCATGCCCTTACGTAGGGATGACACCCAAACCGCATGCCTGTACCTTCAACAAGTCCTCTAATTTCAGAAAACATTACCTCTGCTCCATCCTTGCGTTAGCTCATCTGCCGCTGAAACCTCACCCATGGTTATCCACTTATGTATATTATGATAATGCGCAGCGATGAATAGATTATTTAATATTTACATACCATTTAACTTGTTAACAATAATAATCATTTAGCAAAACAATATATACACTGTGCTAGGTTATTTTAATATTTCACCTATACATTGTTTTACTAAAGTCTGTGCAGACAATATCCACATGTATTACCCTCATCAATTATCTTCGTCACCTCCCCAACAACCTCAGTCAAGTCGATATGTCAGGAACACCATCACACAAAGCCAAAGATAGACACAAAAATCTGGAGTAACTCAGCGGGACAAGCAGCTTCCTCAAGAGAAGGAATGGGTGACGTTTCGGGTCTCGATGTTGCTTGTCCCGCTGAGTTACTCCAGCTTTTTGTGTCTATCTTCGGTTTAAACCAGCATCTGCAGTTCCTTTCTACACATCACACAAAGCCATACTGACTAACTCTAATCCGTCCGTACTTTTCCAAATGTGAGTAAATCCTTTGACAAAGAATGTTTTCCATAATTTCCTGACCACTGATATAACGTTCTCCAGCCTATAATTTGCTTGACGATCTCTGTTGCTCTTCGAAAGAAATATCCTTGGGTTTTCCCCAGTTCTCTGTGGCTGTGGCTAAAGTAGATACATAGATCTCTGCCAATCCCCTAGCAATCTCCTCTCTGGCCTCCCTCAATAACGTGGGATAGATCTCATCAAGTGCTGGTAAAGTACCACCTTTGTGTTCTTCAAGAGACCCACTGCTTCCTCCTTCGTGATTCAGTCCCCTAGAATATCAACATACCCCTCCCTAATATCACTATCCTCCATGTCCGTATTCTTGGTGACTACCAATGCAAAGTATACATTTATATCACGCCAAGTTCCTCTGGCTTCCGATATAAATTCCCTCCTTATCATTGAATGTCCTTTTCCTCGCTCTCGCTTTGTAATTAAATGTCTGTACAGCATTCCTTGAGATTTTCCTTAATCCTTAATGATATTTCATGCTCTTTTTAGTCCTGTTTAATGTTTTTTTCCATCTTTCGTTATTTCTCAAAAGCTTCTAATTTCAGCTTCTTTCATGTTTCATGTCTTTCAAAAGCTTCTAATTTCAGCTACCTTACATGTGTTTATTTTTTCTTGTTGATCACATTTACAATATCACAGAGATTTTATATAGATCTTAAATAAAAGACACAGGACAGTGCACTTGATATATTACTTGTTCAGAGTCAACACACAAAATAAATCCAATATCCAATGTATGAATATTCCAAGTGATAACGACTGGAAACAAATCATGTTTTTCTGTTTTTGTACAACTTATTTCTGTGATACCTTACCTTGGCAAGTTATATAGGGGGGTCATTCGGAAACATGCTACCACAGCTCTCCTGCGCTGCTTGGATAACAATTTGTGCCAAACCATCTTCTTGGACTTGAAAGGATGTTCTGTCTAAACATCAAGTATTATGGAGAAATATTAATGATATGCAAAATGAAAAAATATTGCTGCTCACGATCGGTCTTTTAAGGATATAATTTGATGTCCATTCACATCAATGTTCACAAAAACAATTTCAACCGGTACATTAGCAATTCAAATATATGCCTGAAATATCGATTGACAACACTGCATCAGCCAATGGATTGAATGTGGGAATATATGTCTGAGCTCAATGCAAAGTTTGCTGATGACACCAACGTACTGGGCCAGATGGCTAATAATGACGAAATAGTGTACAGGAAGGAGATAGAAAACTTAGTAACTTGGTGTCAAGATAACAACAAGACATCAAGGTCAGCAAGATGAAGGAACTAATTATTAACATCAGGAAACGAGATGGCCCCAGTCCGCATCAATTAGGATGCATCACTGCTTGTTTTGGCAACAGCTCTGTCCAAGACAACACAGCGACTTGGGTACCATCGATGTGGCATTTGCATGTTCTACTTCTGACCTCGTGGGTTGCTTCTGGACGGTCTGGTTTCCTCCCACATTCCAAAGATGTGCAGGTTTGTAGGTTAGTGGCCTCTGTAACTTGCTGGTAGTGTGAAGGGAGTGGTTGAGAAAGTGAGATAACATGGAACTAATGTGAACGTATGATCGATGGTCAGTGGGGATTCGGTGGGCTGCAGGGCCTGTTTCCATGCTCTATCTTTCAAATAATCAATCAATCAATCTGTAAGATTGTACACAACTGCAGAAAGTTTATGATGTCGCCCTGTGTAAAATGATTCAAGTGGTCATCTGGAGAATTCTTAAACACTGTCAATGACCTAGCATCAACCACTCAGGCAATGTATTCTAGGTGCTCAGCAAAAGTGAAAAAAGTCATCTTCATATCCCCTCTGTAGTTCTCCACCGTGGTACTAAATCCGTGAGCTCCTATGTGGGCAACCTATACTCTTCATAATTTTACATACCTCAATATTGTCCCCTCTTAACCTCCTTACTTCAGAGAGAACAAACCTAGCTTCTCAAGGTTCTCCTCACAACTGAAACACTCCATCCTAGGCGGCGGCCTTTACAAAGCTCGAGCATCACCTTCTTGCTTTTGTATTTGATAACCTGACCATTGAAGGCCAGTATCCCATATACCTTACTAAAGATGTCATCTACTTGCATTGGCACGTTCATGGATCTCTGTGTCATTAGTACTTCTAAAATGAGTCATTTCACATTCACTGGGATTTAACTGTGTTTGTAATTTATTACACATGACCCCACTAATCTTGGTTTTATCGGTGAACTTATTGATCATGCCTCCCACATCCAAAGTAATTCATAGATATTACAAACAACAGGGTCCTCACACCAATCTTTGTGTCATCCACTAGTTGCAGGCCGCCAATCACAATAAGAACCCTGCTGTCTCTTGTTGCCAAGCCAACCTGTTTCACGTTGAAACAGCTCAATATATTGTGGAAAATGTCTACGATGACTGTGAAACTTACTTGGGGAGTAGAGAGAATGTGAGTAGGAGAAAAGGGAAGTCATTAAGATTGAACAATGATTTAAAAATGCTGTATCAATGATAGGTTATGTTGCTATTTTTGTGCATGATTGCCAACAAAATGCATACAATGTATATCGGACGTCTGTACCTGCTCCAGATGAAACAGAACAGCAGAGACCTCCTGCACTCGTTTCACTATCTTTTCAGGATCGTTGCTGTCTTCAGCTTTGCCAGCAATGTCCTTGTATAATGCCATCTGCCATCGCATTGAAGAAGAATTTTCACACTACAAATCAGATTAATAAAATAAATATGTTACTGATCCAATGTAGTCCATCTACTCTGCAAACAACTTATAGCAAATGAATGTGGGAATAAATAATAGAAAACATGAGATGGCGAAGAATTAAATTGGAATTTTGCATTAATTGTCATTGCAGAGATGACCAGTTACATCCCAGAACCAGCCGTGGATCGGCAAGCCCACAAGGCAGGGCGATTTCAGGGGAATGACAATTTCTGGGAAGTGATATTCAGAAATTTGCCTGAGCTGTGGGTTGCCAAGACTCCAGGTCTTGATTGGCTTCATCCCTTGGCTGCTGAGATAATTCCTTTTAATTTTCCTAAATTTGGGAAGGTTCCATCAAACTGGAAACGTAACTCTTCTCTTCAAAACAGGGGGATTGAACCCAGAAGGTTACTGGTTAGTTAGCTTGGTGTTAAAGAACATATTGTATAAAACATCGTTAAATACATAATAGGACACAAAAAAGTTAATCAGGCAAAAACATGATTAACCTGCAAATTTTTGATTTCTTATTTGCAAATATTAGTTTGCAAATTACTTTTGCTTCCTCTGTCTGGAGTCTGAATAATACTTTATATTTTTTCACTTTATTTGAATATATTCGGAAAGGTTTTTTGATGATTTATGATTGAAATGAGGTGGTTTAAAAGCCATTCATATCGTGACACTGAAAGTATGTTTCCATAAATGAGACTGCTCGAGAATAGCAGCTTCTCTTAATACATTAATCAACAAATAGAAGATTAGGCTCTATTATGGATGTATAATCATTTCATCTTAAGGTTCTTCTGCAATTAGACTGAAATGAACCAAAGTCCTGCAAGACAATGAGAAGAAACTCTGCCAAGTAGCATTGTTAGGGGATTTTTTTAATTTATAATTTTCTGGAGATTTATAAGTAAAAAGTTAAATGACAAAACAGAATAGGCTTTCTTTGATTTGCAAGCACAGTAAACTCACATTTTAACTATCAGTTTCTTTATAACGGATTTTGGTTATAGTGGTATTCAAATCTGCAGTAGTCTAAATGTGTAGGAAGGAACTGCAGATGCTGGCTTACACTGAAGACAGACACAAAATGATGGATTAACTCAGTGGGACAGGCAGCATCTTTGGATAGAAGGAATAGGTGATGTTTCACTTCGAGACTTCAATCGTTTTTTCACAGATGGTGTTTTTGAACTATTTTAGCTTAGTTTTGAAATACAGCGTGGAAAGACAATGGACAATAGGTGCAGGAGTAGGCCATTCGGCCCCTTGAGCCATTCAATGTGATAATGGCTGATCACCCACAATCAGTACCCCGTTCCTGCCTTCTCCCCATATCCCTTGACTCCATTATCTTTAAGAGCTTTCTCTAGCTTTCTCTTGAAAGCAGCCAGGAAACCAGCCTCCACCGCCCTCTGAGGCAGAGAATTCCAAAGACTCACAACTCTCTGTGAGAAAAAGTTTTTCTGCATCTCCATTCTAAATGGCTTATCCTTATTCTTAAACTGTGTCCCCTGGTTCTGGACTCCCCCAACATCAGGAACATGTTTCTTGCCTCTAGCGTGTCCAAACCCTTAATAATCTTACATGTTTCAATAAGATATCCTTTCTATGAACATATGACAGTCTCGCCATCCCAGGAATTAACCTGGCGAACCTGCGCTGCACTCCCTCAGTAGTAAGAATGTCCTTCCAAAAAATTGGGAGACCAAAAGTGCACACAATACTACAGGTGTGGCGTCACTAAGGCCCTGTACAACTGCAGAAGGACCTATTTGCTCCCATACTCAACTCCTATTGTTATGTCCTACATGCCATTAGCTTTCTTCACTGCCTGTTGTACCTTTATGCTTACTTTCAGTGACTGATGAACAAGGACTCCACCCCAGATCCCGTTGTACTTTCCCTTTTGACTCCATTTAGATAATAATCTGCCTTCCTGTTTTGCCACCAAAGTGGATAACCTCACATTTATCCACATTAAACTGCATCTGCCATGCATCTGCTCACTCACCCAACCTGTCCAAGTCACCCTGAATCCTCATAGCATCCTCTTCACAGTTCACACTGACATCCAGCTTTGTGGCATCTGCAAATTTGCTAATGTTACTATGAATCCCATCTTCTAAATCATTAATGTATATTGTAAATAGCTGCGGTCCCAGCACCGAGCTTTGCAGTACCCCAATTGTCACTACCTGCCATTCTGAAAGGGACCCGTTAATCCTTACACTTTGTCTCCTGTCTGCCAACCAATTTTCTATCCATGTCCGCATCCTACCCCCAATACCATATGCTCAAAACACCAAGTCCGTGCCGACAGGCGATCATCCATACACTAGTTCTATTCTGTACCTGCTGTGTAGCATAGAACTAGTGTGAGGGCAATTGCTGGTGGTTCTGCAGCAGTTCTCTTTCCTCACATAATCACTACAGTGATCCTATCTTTCCTCCCACATTGCAAAGGCAATGTGACGGTGTGGCTTTCCCCCGGGTGCCCCCTCCTCCCCCATACCTCAAAGACGTGCAGTCCTGCAGCCCAACTGGCCTCCGTCAATCGCTGGCAGAGCCGCCACTCCACAGTACCAGAGACCTAGGCCCAATCCTGGGCGCCCTTGGTGACCGTGCAGAGATCCCCTCCCTCACCCATCCAAGGCATACCAGCTCCACCCCACATACTAGAGGCTGCTCGCAGTGTGTAGGATAGAACTAGTGCTCTGGAGGAAACCACAATGCCACAGGGAGCACATGAGGTCAGGATCAAATTTGGGTCTTTGGTGTTGCAATGTAGAAAAAAATTATCACCTCGCCACTGTGCTGTCCTCAGGTATTGTGTAGTTTGTGTCCGTTACTGTTGTGTACACTACTGTACAGTGTATGTATATTGGTTGCTTATCTAATAGTACTGTACATATTAACCCCCTTATTCAGTAATAGCAGACAATCAGTACTAGCGGGCACTATCTACCCCTGTATAGCCGTTATGCCGGGGGTCTACTGTGCATTCTTTTACCTTTCCTTGCAAATGGAGGTTGTCTTGTAGAAACTCTTGTACTTCTTCATCAGTATCTTTCTGCAGAGATTGTAGAGAGACATAGTAAGTAGAAGCTACACCAAATCAAATAGCAAAGCATTAAACTCTAGTTTGACACAATGCTATTAACAATTAAATTCTGACACTTTGGTCCAGTAATCTTTCATTATATGTGGAAAAATACAGTGACAGTTGAAAGGTAGAAGAATCACTAACACAAGTATTTTCCTGACACAAAACACTGGAGTCACTCAGTGGGACAGGCAGCATCTCTGGAGAGAAGGAATGGGTGACGTTTCGGGTCAAGACCCTTCTTCAGACTCAATGGGCGACGTTTCGGATCGAGACCCTTCTTCAGACTCAGTATCATGGCTGAGCTTGACTTCATCTTTCCACAAATGATCTGACTGTGTGGAGTTTGCATGTTTGCTCTAGCCATGTGGGCTTCTCTCAAGTACTGTAGTTTCACAATAATACTAGTTGATTTTTCTCCAAAGATGTCCAGGCTGGTGAGTTTAATGTCTACTGCAAATAGTCCCCAGTATGCAGGTAAGTGATAGATTGTGAGTGCACTGGTGGGACTGTGACAAGAGTTTAAAAGAAAACCAATGGAGAAGCAAGTCACTCCTTCTACCTGTACCTCTACTTCTACCTTTCCACTGCTACTTTCAACTGAACTGGCATAGATTCGGTGGGCTATGCCATTTGTCTATGACATAAGAAAATATGAAATCCAACAAGCTGTACAAATCTGGTGTGAACTTTACTAACATCACTTTTCCGATTCGCCAGAACATTTGTCCACCGTCTTCAACCTCAACCAGACTGCTTGTAAAATGACAAACATTTGACGTCAACTTAAACCAGATAATTCTTCACTTACCAGGGAATATCTTATCTTGGCTGTGTTAATGAGTTCTTGATCAGCAGGTGAACACATGTTCAGGCCAATTGGAAGCATTTTTTTCAGAGTTGCTACAATCAGAGACGTCTGAACGGAGTAGCGATCACCCCTCCTCTGCTTTTTGGTCCTTTCTTGGTCAGACCCTCCTGACTGAAGTTAATAATAAAATATTTATAAAGTCAAGTTCAATACAATGCTCTTCCACAGATTACAGAGGTAAGGTGTAGATTGCAGGTGGAAAAGCGTGTTAGTGTCCAACAAGGGCCAATTGCACATATTGTCCTTACGAAACAGGCAGTGAATGTAGGATCTCACACCAACCTTTTCTGCCCCGTCACCATGGTGAATTACAGAAAGGTACGTGATAGAATAATTATTAGTTGCAACATTCTACATTGTACAGATTTTGCTTATTTGGTGTTACAGTGTTATAGGCCATGGTGTTATTATCTGGTATCATTTTCACCATAAATGGTGGCGAAAACCATTCATAATGATAACTATAACAATAATGCCCATAGAATAAGCATATGTTTTACAGGGTTTAAGATAAGAATTTGTCACCATCCATTTAACTTTTGACTGACGTAATTAAAAATTTGCCACATCATTTAAAAAACTTCAAAATAAAAATGTTGGTTTCCAAAAGATCATGAACATCTCCTATCTGAACCCCTGTTTATACAAACATTGCCACACATGCAGACACTCAGAAAATATGGGCATAACATAAACGTCAACATCTGCAACTTCAGAAGGAGAAGAAAAGATTTTGTTCAGTTGTTTTCACCTTGTTCTGCTGAAAGTATTAATTAGTGCAAGACATCAACTTCTCTTCAGTATCTAACTCATATGAACACTCTTCAAGCAAGTTTCTGTAGATTGTTCAGCAGTTGGGCAAAAACACTATTGAATAATAAAAGCCAATACAGGTGCACAACCTTTTATCCGGTGTTCCAGAAACCGAAAAGCTCCGAAAACCGGCCATTTTTTCCAGATGTCGTCTGCGCACCAAAGCTCGCGTTTGGCGCCAAACCTGACCCAAAACGACCCACGGTCAACCCAGGTCTGTACTAATGTAGCGGCTGCCTCCTCCCTGGAGACCGGGAGACACTTAAACATCGGTAAATCATTCCTTAAATGTTAGTCAGTTAGTTTGGAGGGCTTTTATGTGAAGGGGGGTGAAGGGGTAAACTTTAATTCTTAGTCCCCTACCTGGTCGGAGAGGCGGGGAGCGGTCAATGCCTTACCGGGTCGCTGTGCAGTAAGCTCCGCAGCGCTGTGGCCGCGGGCGGCGCCGGTTGTAGCTCCGACCCCGGCAACTCTACCCCTGGCTGCGAGGCGCTCCAAATCCAGCGCGGCCGGACGCCCCAGCTCCGCGAATGTCGAGAGTCGGCGGCGTCGCCGGGTCGCCGTGCGGCAAGCTCCGGAGCGCTGTGGCCGCCGACACACAACATCGCGGAGCGTCGCTGGATTTGGAGCCGCGCAGCCAGGGGTAGAGTTGCCGGGGTCGGAGCTCCAACCGGCACCGCCCGCGGCCGGTGGTGCCCCCAGCTCCGCGGCTCCAAATCCCGCGACGCTCCGCGAATGTTGGAAGAAGGCGGCCACAGCGCCCCGGAGCTTGCCGCACGGCGACCCGGTAAGGCATTGGTATCCCAGCGCTGCGACGCCGCCGACTCCCGACATTCTCGGAGCTGGGACGTCCGTCCGCGGGCCGCGCTGGATTTGGAGCCGCGCAGCCAGGGGTAGAGTTGCCGGGGTCGGAGCTACAACTGGCGCCGCCCGCGGCCGGGCGGAGCCCCCAGCTCCGCGAGGTTGGGAGTCGCCGACCAGGTAGGTAGGGGACTAAGAATTAAAGTTTCCCCCTTCACCCCTACACCACCACCACCACATAAAATCCCTCCAAACTAACTGACTAACATTTATGCAATGATTCTCCCGGTCTCCAGGGAGGAGGCAGCAGCTCCAGACTTTTCAAGCCGCCCGCGCTACCTACCTAATCTACGCTAAAAATCTTCCATTCTGAAATCCGAAAATGTCCGAAATCCGACAAGTGTCTGGTCCCAAGGCTTTCGGATAAAAGGTTGTGCACCTGTACCACTGAGCAGGATACTTTTCAGCAGAGATCAATAGAAATCAACTGGAGCCGAAACTCTTCCTTGGACCAAATACACAGATTCAATTAGAGAACAGAACAGACAATGAAAGAGATCTGAAGAACAGGGAAATAATTTCATCTTTAATTGCTTAGCAGAAACCAAGTAACCAGTAAAAAGTCCTGAGTTACCCACCATTAAATCATCATTTTAACTTCCCAAATAATGTACATCAAGCCTGAATGTGGAATCCTCAGCTGGGGATTTTTCAGAATCAGTCTTGAATGAGGCAAAAAAAAAGGCAATTGCCTTTTTTATCTTTGTGAGCCTAAGAGCAGAATGTTACTTCAGACTGCACAAGAAAAGTCCCAGGCATGAATATAATTTGTGAGATGCAGTTGCTTTCTCCATGTAATGACAAATTGAACTTGCTTGTGTCATTTACCTTGGGATCACAGGCAGTCGTAGGAAACATGGTTAATCACAGAACCACATCTGGCGCCAACCACCCAATTAGGATATAAGGTCAGAAGTGATAGGAGCAGAATTAGGCCACTCAGCTGGTTTAATCTTCTGGAGTTCTATACTAATTTATAATAGACTCTTGTTTGATTCAGGCACGAATGATTAGTAAACTGGTGGCAGCAATAGGTCTACTGGAAGCAGAAAACTTTTCGGATGGCTCCTGGCATAAATATATTCTTCATAACAATAATTTATGATTCAGGGATTCAACAACCACAGAGATGATTGGGTTTTGGTGATCCAAGCTTTTTTTCTGAGGTTTGGAGAAGTGCTTTTTTCCCCCTCACATAGAAACTACTTAATACAAAGGTAAACTTCATATCCAGAACACAGATTTTCCTACTTATACAGAGCGCTAGACTCAAATCATGGGGTTCAAAGGCATCTGTGTCCAAATAGAATCAACTTCTGATCGTTAGTCCTCACAACATCAAAACTGAACTTAAAATAGTGTGGTCACAAAAGGGAAGTAGGTTGTCTTGTAAAAGGTAGTTTGTAAAAGCTGAATGTAAGCATTTATGCACAAATCAAGGGCCCTTAAATACTGAAAATTTGAAGTGTAGGACACACACAGTACGTCATTTCTCCATCATAACTAATAGCCTTTCTAGGGCATTGAGAATGTTCTTTTATTGTGGACAGCATCTATGGTTTCTAAGTTTCACAAGAAAATACTAAGGTAGAAAGTTAGATTTATCTCTTAGGACTAAAGGAATCAAGGGATATGAGGAAAAAGCAGGAACGGGGTACTGAATACCAAGGTAGAAAGTTAGATTTACATCTTAGGGCTAAAGGAATCACGGGATATGGGGGGAAAGCAGGGACGGGGTACTGATTTTAGAAGATCTGCCATGATCATATTGAATGGCGGTGCTGGCTCGAAAAGCTGAATGGCCTACTCCTGCACCTATTTTTCTATGTTTCTATTCATAACCTAGCCATAGGTTAAAACCCTGAGCAATTACATTGAAACTGAAAATCATGAAAATGTCCAGTTACCAACTAACTAGTTACGAAACTAATGTCTAGTTACATAAGATAATTGTGTACGTAGGAAGTTCTGAGAATTAGAGAAGCTAACAACAATTAATTCATATGAATATGGTTTCTGACCAAAACTAACTTAGAAGTCTCAAAATTCCTTTCACCTGCAGTACTTGATTAAGATTAATTTGGCTTGTCCATTCCCCAAGCAAAATGAACTTAAACTTGGATAAATTGAATGCTCCTGCGTTGCCATTAGTTTGATTTAATGATACATGAATATCAAATTGTAGATTAAAACTATTATGATCAGAAATCTGAGCGATTCTCCATAAATGTGTAGCACACAATGTTAAAATATTTTACTTTAGAAAACAGGAAATTATAAAATTAAATGAAATTAGATAAAATGCGAGTTAACAATAGAATCCTCAACTTTCAGAAATTAGTTCACAAATAATTAATGCTGCATATTTCTTGAAGTAGTAACTGAAGGTCAGTGGCATTTACACTATTAGCATTTAAAATTATTTTGTTTGGAAGCAAAAGTTTCAACAATGGAGATGTGAGCATTTAAGAATTATACGTTGAGGAGCAAGGAACAGTTCAGATTTGTCTTGTACTCTTCTAATGGAAAGTAGCACAATAGTTCATTAATTGACTAGTTTTGTATTTTAGTTCTAACCATAGGTAATGACATTACAGGGAAATAATTCATCATTAAAATACAGGTGAAAAAGCCTTTGATCGATAATTTGAAAGAGCAGCAAATGTGAATGGTTGTCAAACCTTTACTATTCTCATGTGGACTTAGGCATGGCAAATTGTTAAAATGTATAAATTATTATGGAGTATTATTAATTGAGTTATTTCCCTTGCTTTCGCTTGCAACTATTCATTTTGTTTAATTTAACATTGACAGTGATTATTTCTACACCTTATTGCTATCATGAATTGATTTCAGTTGGTTTATTTAACTGCCAAGAATATCAATGTTGCATGCTGTGGTTCATAACCAATCTGCAAATGTTTAACCGCTCATATCATTATAAATACATTTAAAATTATAACAATGTCAATTTTGCCTTAGATTCCCACTTAGACATCCAATAGTTTTATTGCATTAATGTATAATTAAACCATTCCTCTCACAAAGTATTTAATTTGGAATCAAATTGCACCATGCAATCTACATGGTACTTAAATGAACTTCCCTCTGTCCGCCATCTTAATTTAAAGCAAATATCGATCTTGTTTAATTTGCTCACAAGCAACATTGCATTATGCAGTTTTAGTTTAATTAGCATCATTCACATTAGTAAATTATTGAATGTTGTACATTTTGCTGTTCCTAAACAACAGCAATTTATTGTGTAATGAGTCACTATTAGCAATGTTTTAAAATGCTGAATCAGATGTTTAGTAAGTTGAAGAAGCAAAAGGGTAATACATGTTCTAGTTTAATCAGAATGAGATTAGAGTCGATCTATAATTGAATGTATTCATTTAAAAATATCAGAATCAAAGGCTATGTCAACAAAAGGAATTAAATCGATCCAGACAGGTAATTTTGCAAATCCATGGAAGATGGACACAGATCATTCCTCCACCCACCAATCTTCCACTATCAAGCAAACTGAAGACTCTAGCCATCTGAAATGTGCCTACAGCACAAATCACATCCTACCCCGATATCCCCATCATTGATCACCAACTTGGAATGCAGGCGTCCTCATCAGTCCCTCTGCACTGCCATCAATCAACATCTGACATCCACCTTTCTGATCTATTACTCCACATTAGTTGGGCTTCATGACACTCTCTGCCCTGGTGCAGCATGCGAAGGAAAGGCTAATCCTCATATATAGCCAATTTGGTGGGGTGGGAGATTGCAACCTTCACCTTTAGGACCGAGATGAGGAAAAAAAAAATTCACACAGAGAGTGGTGAATCTCTGGAATTCTCTGCCACAGAAGGTAGTTGAGGCCAGTTCATTGGCTATATTTAAGAGGGAGTTAGATGTGGCCCTTGTGGCTAAAGGGAGGGGGCATGGAGAGAAGGCAGGTACAGGATACTGAGTTGGATGATCAGCCATGATCATATTGAATGGTGGTGCAGGCTGGAAGGGCCGAATGGCCTACTGGCTGGCAAACAGGAAGCAAAGAGTAGGAGTAAACGGGTCCTTTTCACAATGGCAGGCAGTGACTAGTGGGGTACCGCAAGGCTCAGTGCTGGGACCCCAGCTATTTACAATATATATTAATGATCTGGATGAGGGAATTGAAGGCAATATCTCCAAGTTTGCGGATGACACTAAGCTGGGGGGCAGTGTTAGCTGTGAGGAGGATGATAGGAGACTGCAAGGTGACTTGGATAGGCTGGGTGAGTGGGCAAATGTTTGGCAGATGCAGTATAATGTGGATAAATGTGAGGTTATCCATTTTGGTGGCAAAAGCAGGAAGGCAGACTATTATCTAAATGGTGGCTGATTAGGATAAGGGGAGATGCAGCGAGACCTGGGTGTCATGGTACACCAGTCATTGAAAGTAGGCATGCAGGTGCAGCAGGCAGTGAAGGAAGTGAATGGTATGTTAGCTTTCATAGCAAAAGGATTTGAGTATAGGAGCAGGGAGGTTCTACTGTAGTTGTACAGGGTCTTGGTGAGACCACTCCTGGAGTATTGCGTACAGTTTTGGTCTCCAAATCTGAGGAAGGACATTATTGCCATAGAGGGAGTGCAGAGAAGGTTCACCACACTGATTCCTGGGATGTCAGGACTGTCTTATGAAGAAAGACTGGATAGACATGGTTTATACTCTCTAGAATTTAGGAGATTGAGAGGGGATCTTACATAAACTTACAAAATTCTTAAGGGGTTGGACAGGCTAGATGCCGGAAGATTATTCCCGATGTTGGGGAAGTCCAGGACAAGGGGTCACAGCTTAAGGATAAGGGGGAAATCCTTTAAAACCAAGATGAGAAAAACTTTTTTTCACACAGAGAGTGGTGAATCTCTGGAACTCTCTGCCACAGAGGGTGGTTGAGGCCAGTTCATTGGCTATATTAAGAGGGAGTTAGATGTGGCCCTTGTGGCTAAGGGGATCAGGGGGTATGGAGAGAAGGCAGGTACAGGATACTGAGTTGGATGATCAGCCATGATCATATTGAATGGTGGTGCAGGCTGGAAGGGCCGAATGGCCTACTCCTGCACCTATTTTCTATGTTTCTATGTTTCACATGGTCTGCCCTGTTTCGACGAACGCAATCAACCCGGCGTGCACAATCAAATACGATCAAATAGAACAAGTTGTCCTACAACTTTAGGCAGTGCACGCCATATGCAAGAAGCCAATTTAGTAGTACCTGACTTTGAATTTATAAGTGGTGGTCCCACAAGACCGAATAATGAGTCCTGTGAATACTAATACATTTCTAGAACACCATCTGTTGTGAAAAATATTATTTTCTTTTTGAACTTTTTCACATTAGATGTTTTAAAACATATGCTCCTTGAATGGACATTACACATCCAATGGTCCCCTTCCAGGAATTTGTCTCCCTGCTCAGGAAGTTTCGTGGCCTGCTGACCACTGACCAAAGGAACGGGTTATTTTTACTATTTAAAAGGTGGTTCTGTGCAACAGAGGAAATGACACAAACTAAGGTGTATTGAACTTTCTTGAAACCCTTCGTACCCTTGAATGTAGATTAGGCCGATGACGGAAGATAAATAATTTCAGTGCATAATACTGTGTCTGTATCTGTAAATTAGTTTTTGATACCAAAGTGCAAAACTGTCACATTCCCAAGTGTTAACATAAAATTTCTAATGCACGTTTAATGTCTGTATTAAAACCTAGTGTGGTGGAACATCTTAACCAGCAATAAGATTACAGCTCAGATGCATACATATTTGCTTTCAGGCCATATGATTCTTCAAAGGATAAATTCTAGAATAATGAACCCCTCATAATAATAAATCCTTTATTTAGTGCATAGAGCAAGGTCTACTTGTGGAACACCAAGACTGAGAGAGAGAATTAAAGGTTTGATACTAATCTGTAAGAAATATTAGGTGAATAAAATGATTATTTGCTGGAGTACCTATTGAAATTTCTTGAACATCAAAAATCTATGTTCAAAATTCATAGAAATATACAGTATCTATTGTTTACTATAAATGGGATACCTCATGGGAAAATTTACCCAAGGTAGACACAAAATTCTGGAGTAACTCAGCGGGGCAGGCAGCATCTCTGGAGAGAAGGAATGGGTGACGTTTCGAGTCGAGGCCGATAATTTACCTGTTGGAACCAATGGTTCTAAATGCACAATGGAATTATTGCCTTACAACATCATGCACTGTGGACAGAGGTGCAAAGGGACTTGGGAGTGTTGGTGTAAGATTCCCAAAAGGTAATCTGCAAGTCAAATCGGTAATAAGGAAGGCAAATGCAATGCTAGCATTTATTTTGAGACGACTAGAATACAAAAACAAGGATGTAATGCTGAGGCTTTATAAGGCACTGGTCAGACTGCATTTGGAGTATTGTGAGCAATTTTAGGCTGCATATCCGAGGAAGGATGGGCTGGCGCAGTCCAGAGGATATTTACGAGAATGATCCCAGGAATGAGTGGGTTAATATATGATGAGCGTTCTATGGCATTGGGCCTCTACTTGCTGTAGTTTAGAAGGATGAGGGGGTACCTCATTTAAACTTACCGAATAATGAATGGTTTGAATAGAGTGGATGTAGAGCGGATGTTTCCACTAGTGGGAGAGTCTAGGACCAGAGGTCATAGCCTCAGAATAAAAGGACATTCCTTTAGGAATTTCTGGGGAATTCTGCCACAGAAAGCTGTGGAGGCCAATACAATGGATATTTTTAAGGCAGAGAAAGATAGATTCTTGATTAGTACGGGTGTCCGACGTTAAGGCTGAGGTTGATGGGAATGAGGACGAATGAGGTTGATGGGAAGAGTTAGATCAGCCATGATTGAATGGCAGAGTAGACTTGATGGGCAGAATGGCCTAACTCTGCTATCACATGTACTTTTAACTTAATGAGGAAAAAATAGCTGGATGAGTTTTTATATAATTTCTTTATTTATACAGAAAGCACACCACATTTCTGACCTTTCTGTCCTGGGCCTCCTCCATTGTCAGAGCGAGGCTCAGCGCAAATTGGAGCAACAGCACCTCATTTTTCGCTAGGGTCGTTTACACCCCAGCGGTATGAACATTGACTTCACTAACTTCAGATAGCCCTTGCTTTCTCTCTCCATCCCCTTCCCCTTCCCAGTTCTCCCACTAGTCTTACTGTCTCTGACTACATTCTATCTTTGTCCCGCCCCCTCCCCTGACATCAGTCTGAAGGGTATTGACCTAAAACGTCGCCCATTCCTTCTCTCCAGAAATGCTGCCTCACCCGCTGAGTTACTCCAACATTTTGTGTCTACTCACACTTCTGATAGTTCAGTTAAAGAACAGGCCAGAAGATTGTTGGAACTGGGAAATGCAATTCTTATTAAATGTCTGCAAATGCAGTGAAAAAAACATAGTTATTTAGTAAAGTGGTGCTGTAAGGAAAGGGAGGAAGAAATATGGAATACAAGACAAAACTCTGACTTCCAGCTGGTATCACAATTAGCGATATAGTTATTACATTTGGAGCTGGTGAAACATGTGGCATAGTGAGGAACATGCCTGTAACACAAGTATGCTGGATTAAAACATGAGGTTCTATATTTTTCGATAATGCGATTATAGAATTGGACCTTGGGATGATCGTATACAGAACTACTTGAAATAGGTTCTCAGCCATTTTAGCAATTCAATCATTCTCTTGTTTTGTTCACATTAAATTTTATATTCTAATGGCAAATATATTCATCAAAACATTAATTATCTTTATATCAATCTATAATTGCTGTTTAAGATAGTTTTGTATTTTGTTAATGTCGTTTTTTTTGTTACTGATTGTAATTTAACATTATAAATGTGTGGCAGGAAAACATTAAGAAATAAAAACTGACAAGAAAGTTGCTGTGATTTTGCTAGCACATGAAAGCAACATGCTAGCATTGACAATTAAGGCAATAATCAACATCTGTAAGTATATCATTATTGGATTTGTTTTCCCCTCAAACCATTCAAAATACAAAGCAACACTGAAGAATGCTCAAGACATCGTAGTGCTCTTCTTTACTTGCTTGCCAGTGGCTGATGCCTCCCTGAATTTAACAGCTAAGCCTAACATAGTATAGCCAAGCCACACCGTCTATTCTGTCACCAGTCTCAATTTTACTTCAATTAGATCCTGGATCATATAAAAACATTTAATTTCCTTTAGTAAATTTTACCAGGTGAAGTTTTTTTTATTTGTTTTGCATGTTAGAAACTTAGTGCGATATCATATTATCAAATAAAACATTGTGCCTGATTCCATGAGCCTGGTGATAGAAACAAAAACGGCATGGTAATCCGAGGGCCTTAGCAAGAGAATCCGGGAAAATGCCATCGGCCGTGCGAAGCTAGCTGCACAGCGGATGCATATTCATATCATCATGCCCTCTGACCTGTCCATCCTCTCCAGCCTATTCAGGCAGACACGACCGCAGATATCAATATGCCATAGAAAAGATAAGGAATTAGGAAATTATTAGAGATTTCAATTTTAATACAAAACTTCGGCAAAGGAGATGTTATATGTGGCAATCTATCAAACCTAAACAAGGCACAGAGATGCACAAAATGAATCTGATTAATAACAATTAGAAAAAATAAGAATACATTTTATTTTGCCTGACAAAGCTTTTATAACATGGCTGTCTAGATTTGTAAATTCTATAGATTACATAATCCCATGGATAAACTCAAATAAAATCAAGGTTTCCAATTCAACATACTGGTAATAATTTTATAATAATCTTATAATTAAGATAGACACAAAAAGCTGTAGTAACTCAGTGGGACAGGCAGCATCTCTGGAGAGGAATGGGTGACGTTTCAGGTCGAGATCCTTCTTCAGATCCAACTTCATTTTATAATTAAGTTGTTGGAAAATTGCCACACAGTTGATTTCTCCCATGAGAAATTATTGCATAACCAACAGTTCAGTAAAAGTTGAACAATTGATTTTTGAACCATATTAGTGCAGTGTAATATTATATTGTGATCTCTGTAGATAGATTTTGAACTCAGACTGGAAGAAAATCTGCTTACTGATCTTTAAACACCTGCAAAGTGTGTAAAACATTGTACAAATCACCAAATGGCAAGCATAATACAAAATACGTGCCAAAAGCAGCAGGCAACCTGTTGATAAAGTCATTGTCATATTGCATTGCATTGAATGAATATATAATTTTTATGGAACTGTTTTCAGTCAATTTAGTAGTCAACAAAGTGAATATATTTGATTGGCAGTTTTGTTAAACTATCATAGCTAGAAACAGTTGAAAACGAGAAATTTACTAAACCAAGTCTAATAGAGTCCATTTCGCATGGCTGGAGGTTTACTCATTAAATGTTTCAACCTCTGACTGCAAAAATATAAATAACTCAAACACTTCTGCTAATAGCTCTAATTGATACCCTGATTGTTTTAGATTGGTAATTCTTTTCTTGATGGCTCAACTAAGACTGTGGGGTGGGAGATTGCAACCTTCACGTGTTTCGACGAATGCAATCAACCTGGCGTGCACAATCAAATAAGATCAAATAGAACAAGTTGTCCTACAACTTTAGGCTATGCATGCCATATGCAAGAAGAAGAAGTGCTAAGACTGTTAATCCTGTGGGTTTTACAGTCACTCAGCACTTTTACAGAAAGGCAAATTGCATTTATGAGTATTATTGATGTCAATCAATCCGTACCAAAATTGAACCCATATTAAAACATTCAATTGTAAATATATTGTAGTTTTTATTTTAGTTTACAATAGGTATTTAGACTAGCCACTCTTTAGGGAGATGACGAATGACTGGAAATTGTACTGAACCAAATGTTGATGTGCTACAGTATGGCAGGATGCAGCTGTGACAAACATGTGCCCCACACAGAAACCCCCCCCCAAATGGGCCACAATCCAGATTGAAGTGGCTTACATCCCAAAATGGGTGCTAATATGGGACCTTTAGCAGTCTTGTTGGAACCATTGAATGAAGGTGCCAAAAATTTGCGATATAGTAATCACAGAAAATGAGGTTGTTCACCCCATGGCAACATCAATAAGTAACACGTAGTATGGCAACCAGGGAGTAGATGGAGGCAA
Organism: Leucoraja erinaceus; assembly: GCF_028641065.1. NCBI lineage: Eukaryota > Metazoa > Chordata > Chondrichthyes > Rajiformes > Rajidae > Leucoraja > Leucoraja erinaceus. The sequence continues at coordinate 11,037,362 of NC_073414.1, read as the reverse complement.
CTGGGTAAACAGAGAAAACTAGTGCCCAGATATACTAGAAAGCTGGCATTTACTTCTACCCCACTAATCTTGCGCACAGTGGTCAAACAGATTAACCAAAAGCTTATTCAATGACCTTCACCTCCTTCATTCTGGCAAATTAGCGAGGAATAGTATTGGCGCCACAGGTTGCGTCTATAGCATGTCAGCATAAGGAAGGTGGAGATTTCAGATGCCTTGGAAACCATAGAGTAAATACATTTCCAGGGTGATATGTGATCTATCCCAGACAAAATTGGAAACAAAGGAGATGTTTGCTTTTTTTCTTCACTAGTCACATACTATATGATGTACCAGAAGACTGGATAATCACTATTATTATTCTTTTATTTAAGCAGGACAGCAGGGATAAGTCAGATACTACAGGCTGGTGAACCTTACTACAGTGATAGGAACATTATTGTAGAAAGGTCTAAGGGACATATTGATGTACATTTGAAATGGAGGGGGTGATGAGGGGCAGGAAGTATGGCTTTGTGAGGAGGAATCCAGTCTCAAAGGAGACTGAAGGCAGGTTGGCAGATGTTGTCTATAACGATTTTAGTAAGGCATTTGACAAGGTCATAATTGGTAAGCTGGCCCAGAAGATTAAGGCACATATGGACCAACGTTGAGATGGCTATCTGGATCTAAATTTGCCTTGGTTACAGGAGGTTGATGAGAGTGGTGGGAGGATGATTTTCAGATTAGAGATTTGAGACATACAGTGTATCATAAGGATTAGTGCTGAGATCGTTGCTGTTTGTGATATATAAACAAGTTGGATGTGAAATGTTGGATCAGCATGTTTGGGGATGGCAGTGTTGTGGGTATAAGGCTACAGCAGGGTATAGATCACATGAAAAGTTGGGAGGAGATGAATTCTGGAAAGTCAGATAGGGGTAGGAAGGACATACACTGTAAGTAGTTGGACACAATGATAAATGGGAAGACCTCTGGGTCTAAGTCTATAATCCCCCAAAGTCACCTATAACCATGCATTTCTTAAACCTCTCAAACGATGGGCGTTATTGAGCTCAATTCTGAATCTATGATAATAAATGACAATTTTAAGGATCCTCTTTAAATGGGGTTCTACTATGGTTATAAGAAGCTCACAGATTAAATTTGTCAACTTACCTTGGACATCTTACTTTTGCTGTCTGCAGTCAGAAATGACATATTGTTGATTTCATTTTGCACCACAAAATTCTGCTCCTCACGTTTGAAATTCTGAGTGTAAAAAAATGAAATATTCAGAAACTGCTGGAGGATTCTCAGCATATACTCACAGGTGTCTACCCCATTTATCGCAGCAATTTACAAGAGTTTAAAAAGGACAGTACTCATAAATGGATTCAACTTATCAGAAAAATGAACTCTCCCTCCCACCATTAGACCACCTCTCTCCTCATCACCATTAGATCATATTGGACTTCTCTCTTTCTACTATTAGTCATAGGGAGAGACCACAGAGTCAGGCCAAATGTCTGAAAGCAGTGCAAGTTAGTGATTCAATCATTGCACTTCAGTTCTGTCAGAGTGTGTAGGAAAGAACTGCAGGTGCTGGTTTAAACCGAAGATAGACACAAAAAGCTGGAGTAACTCAGCAGGACAGGCAGCATCTCTGGAGAAAAGGAATAGGTGATGTTTCGGGTCGAGACCCTTCTTCAGACTGCACTCTACAGAAATGTGTCACCTGGGGCACTGTTCTGTGGACTGCAGAAACAGACCCAACCTGGCCTGCAGTGTGCAAATGCTATAGATTACAAACAGCAGATATATAATTATGTTGTATAGCCCCGATTTTTGTGAAACACCACTAGTCACAGACTATCGCAAAAGCAACCCTGTATTAACTAATTAAGAAGAAGAGGAAGTACTGACACTTTTGAGAAATATAAAAGTGGATAAGTCTCCAGGTCCGGACAGGATATTCCCTAGGACATTGAGGGAAGTTAGTGTAGAAATAGCAGGGGCTATGGCAGAAATATTTCAAATGTCATTAGAAACGGGAATAGTGCCGGAGGATTGGCGTACTGCGCATGTTGTTCCATTGTTTAAAAAGGGGTCTAAGAGTAAACCTAGCAATTATAGACCTGTTAGTTTGACGTCAGTGGTGGGCAAATTAATGGAAAGAATACTTAGAGATAATATAAGCATCTGGATAAACAGGGTCTGATTAGGAACAGTCAACATGGATTTGTGCCTGGAAGGTCATGTTTAACTAATCTTCTTGAATTTTTTGAAGATGTTACCCGGGAAATTGATGAGGGTAAAGCAGTGGATGTTGTGTATATGGACTTCAGTAAGGCCTTTGACAAGGTTCCTCATGGAAGGTTGGTTAAGAAGGTTCAATGGTTGGGTATTAATGGTGGAGTAGCAAGATGGATTCAACAGTGGCTGAATGGGAGATGCCAGAGAGTAATGGTGGATGGTTGTTTGTCAGGTTGGAGGCCAGTGACGAGTGAGGTGCCACAGGGATCTGTGTTGGGTCCACTGTTGTTTGTCATGTACATCAATGATCTGGATGATGGTGTGGTAAATTGGATTAGTAAGTATGCAGATGATACTAAGATAGGTGGGGTTGCGGGTAATGAAGTAGAGTTTCAAAGTCTACAGAGAGATTTATGCCAGTTGGAAGAGTGGGCTGAAAGATGGGAGATGGAGTTTAATGCTGATAAGTGTGAGGTGCTACATCTTGGCAGGACAAATCAAAATAGGACGTACATGGTAAACGGTAGGGAATTGAAGAATGTAGGTGAACAGAGGGATCTGGGAATAACTGTGCACAGTTCGCTGAAAGTGGAATCTCATGTAGATAGGGTGGTAAAGAAAGCTTTTGGTGTGCTGGCCTTTATAAATCAGAGCATTGAGTATAGAAGTTGGGATGTAATGTTAAAATTGTACAAGGCATTGGTGAGGCCAATTCTGGAGTATGGTGTACAATTTTGGTCGCCTAATTATAGGAAGGATGTCAACAAAATAGAGAGAGTACAGAGGAGATTTACAAGAATGTTGCCTGGGTTTCAGCTACTAAGTTACAGAGAAAGGTTGAACAAGTTAGGGCTTTATTCTTTGGAGCGCAGAAGGTTAAGGGGGGACTTGATAGAGGTTTTTAAAATGACGAGACGGATAGACAGAGTTGACGTGGAAAAGATTATCCCACTGAGAGCAGGGAAGATTCAAACAAGGGGACATGACTTGAGAATTAAGGGACTGAAGTTTAGGGGTAACATGAGGGGGAACTTCTTTACTCAGAGAGTGGTAGCTGTGTGGAATGAGCTTCCAGTGAAGGTGGTGGAGGCAGGTTCGTTTTTTATCATTTAAAAATAAATTGGATAGTTATGTGGATGGGAAGGGAATGGAGGGTTATGGTCTGAGCGCAGGTATATGGGACTAGGGGAGATTATGTGTTCGGCCCGGACTAGAAGGGTCGAGATGGCCTGTTTCCGTGCTGTAATTGTTATATGGTTATATATGGTTATTAACTTGCTTTTTCCTGCTGACAAGCCAATTTTGCCAAATTGCCAAAAGGTAGCCACAGATAAATCACAATTAAATTTCCATAAATATGTGAAATGCCAGATGCTGAAAGTGACATCAAGAATATTAACAAGGAATTTCAAACACTTTAAACTAAGGTTTTGAGTCACAGGGTAGTGTACTTGTTTGTCATTTTTATACCAGAATTAACTTACATGGAGATAAAAAGGTAAAACAAAAGTAATGAAGAAACTACGAAAACCTGGAGCCTTGTTTTTTTTATACCATTTGTTGATAAATGAGGAACATACATGTGACTTTGACCACAGGATGAAGATGTCTCCAACCATTCTGAAAAGCTCTTCAGCATCGGGGTTTGGTTCTGTTAACCACATGGCTCTGTGAAAATAAGGACATACACAAAAACATAGTGAATAAATTGACATACAGAAACATAGACAATAGGTGCAGGAGTAGGCCATTCGCCCCTTCAAGCCTGCACCACCATTCAATATGATCATGGCTGATCATCCAACTCAGTATCCTGTTCCTGCCTTCTCTCCATGCCCCCTGATCCCTTTAGCCACAAGGGCCACATCTAACTCCCTCTTAAATATAGCCAATGAACTGGCCTCAACTGCCTTCTGTGGCAGAGAATTCCAGAGATTCTGTGTGAAAAATGTTTTCCTCATCTCGGTCCTAAAAGATTTCCCCCTTATCCTTAAACGGTGACCCCTGGTTCTGGACTTCCCCAACATCGGAAACAATCTTCCTGCATCTAGCCTGTCCAACCCCTTAAGAATTTTGTAAGTTTCTATAAGATCCCCCCTCAATCCTCTAAATTCTAGCGAGTACAAACCGAGTCTATCCAGTCTTTCTTCATATGAAAGTCCTGACATCCCAGGAATCAGTCTGGTGAACCTTCTCTGTACTCCCTCTATGGCAAGAATGTCTTTCCTCAGATTAGGAGATCAAAACTGTATGCAATACTCCAGGTGTGGTCTCACCAAGGCCCTGTACAACTGCAGTAGAACCTCCCTGCTCCTATACTCAAATCCTTTTGCTATGAAAGCTAACATACCATTCACTTTCTTCACTGCCTGCTGCACCTGCATGCCTACTTTCAATGACTGGTGTACCATGACACCCAGGTCTCGTTGCATCTCCCCCTTTCCTAATCGGCCACCATTCAGATAATAGTCTATATAGGGATAACAAATATAGGGAACTACAGGCCGGTGAGTCTGACATCAGTGGTGGGTAACTTACTGATTCTGAGGGATTGGATCGACCACTATTTGGATAGGCTGGCTCTGGTTAGGGAGAGTCAGCGTAGTTTTGTGCATGGGGAATCACATCACACAGACTTGACAGAATTTTTGAAGATTGACACGGGTGGAGCAGAGGACAGTGTCGACAGGGACTTTATCAAGGCCTTCGACAAGGAATAGAAGGGGTGTCCAGGAGGTTAGATCACATGGGATCAGCATTCAAAAACAGGCTTGGTGCAAGAGATTAGAAGGTCAGGGGTTGTTTTTCTGATTGGAGACCTGTGTACAGTGTAGTAGTAGTATACCGCAGGGGTCTGAGAATGTCCATTATTGTTTGTCATCTGTATTAACGATTTTGATGACAATTAAGTTAATGTGATTCATGAATTGTGGATGATACTAAAATCAGACAGCGAGAACAGCTATTTAAGTTTAGAAAAGGATCTGGCTCAACCAGGGAAGTGGACCATGGAATAGCAGATGAAATTTAAATCGGACAAATGTGAGGTTTAGTTTAGTTTAGAAATATAGCATGGAAACAGGTGCTTCGGCTTACCGGATCAGTGCAGACCAGCGATCACCCATGCACTAATTCTATCCTACATACTAGGAACAATTTACAAAAGCCAATTAACCTACAAACCTTTGGAATGTAGAAGGAAGTCGGCGCACCCAGAGAAAACCCACATAGTCACAGGAAGAATGTACAAACGTCACACAGACAGCACCCATAGTCAGGTGAAGGAGTTTTGTAAGTCAAACCAGGCTAGAATTACATGGTAAATGTCAACATTGTAAAATGCCTTAAGGGCCTGTCCCATTTAGGCAATTTTTTAGCGGACTGCCAGCGAAAGCTTTTGGTGTGCTGGCCTTTATAAATCAGAGCATTACGTATAGAAGTTGGGATGTAATGTTAAAATTGTACAAGGCATTGGTGAGGCCAGTTCTGGAGTATGGTGTACAATTTTGGTCGCCTAATTATAGGAAGGATGTCAACAAAATAGAGAGAGTACAGAGGAGATTTACTAGAATGTTGCCTGGGTTTCAGCAACTAAGTTACAGAGAAAGGTTGAACAAGTTAGGGCTTTATTCTTTGTAGCGCAGAAGGTTAAGGGGGGACTTGATAGAGGTTTTTAAAATGATGAGAGGGATAGACAGAGTTGACATGGAAAAGCTTTTCCCACTGAGAGTAGGGAAGATTCAAACAAGGGGACATGACTTGAGAATTAAGGGACAGAAGTTTAGGGGTAACATGAGGGGGAACTCCTTTACTCAGAGAGTGGTAGCTGTGTGGAATGAGCTTCCAGTGAAGGTGGTGGAGGCAGGTTCGTTTTTATCATTTAAAAATAAATTGGATAGTTATATGGATGGGAAGGGAATGGAGGGTTATGGTCTGAGCGCAGGTATATGGGACTAGGGGAGGTTATGTGTTCGGCACGGACTAGAAGGGTCGAGATGGCCTGTTTCCGTGCTGTAATTGTTATATGGTTATATGACTGTCAAGTTCAGAGCACTCGCCTGAAAAACCGGGAACTGCAACGCGACTGTCAGAGTGCAACACACACACACGCAGATACATCGCAAAGTCACGGGCCAGGGAAAGCAGGGGGATCGCTGTCTGAAATTCACACGGTGCAAAGCCATGGTGATACAGACACACACCGCGATGAACCGAAAGGTTAAGATAGCAAGCACAGTGTACGGCAAGTCCTTTAAAAGAGGGGGAAGGAGAGGGGAGGGAGAAGGAGTGGAAACACTTTAAGAAGCCAGACAACATTTAATAAGCCAGAGATACCCAGCTGTGAAGTTCGGCGGGCATTTAACATTACCGGTCGGTTCTCCTTGGTTCTGAAAACTCGTGCTTATGTTTTTTTCCCAATGAGCCAATGAAAATGCCCAGTCAGCAAAGGCGATTAACTAAAACTACATACGACTAGCTCGACTACCCATAACTACATGGCGACCCCACTACAACTGCACCTACGACTAAGAAAGTATCGATTTTCTCCATGGCCGCTGAAAAATTATCAACATGTTGTGGCGACCATACTGAGGCCGCAATTAGTTCCCAGAATGCGGGAACTGCTCGCGACCATGAAGGAGTCTCACCAGAGGCGACCATGTAGCGAGCGCAGAGTCTCCTACACGCGCCTAAAAAGTCGCCTAAGTGGGACAGGCCAATTAGGGTACATGAGCACAATCCCTGAAAGTGGCAACATAAGTAAACAGAAAAGTAAAAGAGGCTTTTAGCATCCTTGCCTTCACTGTTAAGGCATTGAGCACAGGAGCTGGGAAATGCTGTTAGAACTGTAGAAGACAGCTTGCTAAATAAAGGATCTTATTGAGTTGGAAAGGGTCCAGAAAAGATTCATTAGTGGGTTATAAGAACTCAAGGGTGTTTGCTAAAAGGAGAGACTGGATAGGTAGGACTTTTTACCGTTTGAGCTTAGTAAGCTGAGTGGTGAATAGATAACATGAATGGTAACATTCCTTTTCCTATGGTACAGAAATCCAGAATGGAGGGCATAGATTTAAGGTGAGAGGAGAAAGATTTAAAAGAGACCCGAGGTGTAATTTCTTCAGAGGCTGATGCATATATAGAACGAGCTATTAGAGAAAGCTGCGGAGGTGGGAACAATGTAGACATTTAAAAGTTATTTAGACAAGTACATAAACAGGAAAGGTGTAGAGGTCTATGGACTAACTCATTAAATCCTACTCAGCATGGAATGGTTGAGGGAACTGGCCAGATTCCATGCTGTACGATTCCATGAATCTAATGCAGTTGGACTGTAGCTGTATCTGGATACATTTCCTGCACCAGAAGTGTCCTTGACGCATTCTACATGTTTTGAGTCGTCCTGCCATGAATTACCGCTGCCCTTCAGTCAAGTTCTCAAGGCATTAACTGGAATCCAATCGTTCTGCCACTGGATTTCTCAAGTCTGAAAAATCTTGGCCCACAACTATTTCATATAAAACGCACTGCAAAGCTTGAAATCTAATTGAATATTTAAATCACAGATTTGCCTCTTCATAGCTTTCTTATATCCCAGACCTACAAATGGGGGGTCATGGTGGTGCAGCAGTAGAGTTGCTGCCTTACAGCGATGCAGCATCAGAGACCCGGGTTCGATCCCGACTACGGGTGCTGTCTGTACGGAGTTTGTACGTTCTCCCCGTGACCTGCGTGGGTTTTCTCTGAGATCTTCGGTTTGCTCCCACTTCTTCAAAGACGTACAGGTTTGTAGGTTAATTGGCTTGGAAAATGTAAAAATTGTCGCTAGTGGGTGTGGGATGGTGTTAATGTGTGGGCATCGTTTGTCAGCGTGGACACGGCGGGCCGGAGGGCCTGTTTCCGCGCTGTATCTCTAAACTCTAAATCATCAATGTGTGACAGGTGATATTTTTGATTTTTATAACTTTTTAAAAAAATCACTCCCAGCCCAAGAGATTAAAATGTTCTAAAACATGGTACGTTTACCTGTTATTGTCTACGTAACGAATCAGCAGTGGATACAAAGCATACAAATCACGACAGAGAACAGAAAATTCATCGCGAATTAGTAATTCACTCTCCACGACATCACCCTTGCCCTCCATGCGCAATTGATCCTCCTCAGCCACTACTTTTTTTGATCTCTTCTTTAACTTTTCCATGGTAGGGATGAAATGGGATTTCAATAGTTCAGGCTTGGCCTTGCTGATAATTGGTTGTGCAAACACTGGATGGAGAAAAAAATGTTTTAGATACAATTAAGTTTGATTGAAAAGAAACGTAAGCACCAACAATTCCAGATTGTTGGTTATAGGCAATAGACAATAGGTGCAGGAGTAGGCCACTCAACCCTTCAAACCAGCACCGCCATTCAATGTGATCATGGCTGATCATCCACAATCAGAACCCCGTTCCTGCCTTCTCCCCATATTCCCTGACTCTGCTATCTTCAAGAGCCCTATCTTGCTCTCTCTTGAAAGAATCCAGGGAACCGGCCTCCACTGCACTATGAGGCAGAGAATTTCACAAGTTCACAACTCTCTGTGGGAAAGTGTTTCCTCATCTCCGTTCTAAATGGATTATCCCTTATTCTTATGGCATTAGTGGCCCTTTTTAATTTATAATTTACCATTTATTAAATTTTACAGATTTAAATTCAGGAACAAAATCATCAACCAGGGACAAAAGGCGGTACATGATGGAAACAAATGTAACGCAGTTGGAAGCACATGCAGTTGGGCACTAGCTGTATCTGGATCCACTTTCTGCATTTTTGTTGCTATGAACACCGGGAGTGTCCCTGACTACTCATATTTTGCTAGAGGCACAATATAAAATGTAAACAGAGTTTACATTGTAAACAATTATAATTAACTACTTGTTGCATTGGATATATTTTTAATGACAACGTGAGCTTCCACTTTATCTAATTTCATGTATACCTAGACCATTCTTTGGAAAGGGAACCAAAATGTCACACACGTTAACAAATGGCATCACATACATTAAAAAATTATTGTAAGATATTAATCTTATTCATTGCTATTTTTCCTACCTACAGAACGATAATGCATGTCTGCTAAAAATATGAACATTGTAGCTTTTTAAAATTCACAGGTGTTTGTCAGATAAAACTGAGTTATGAAAATAATGCTTCCGTGTGGTCACACACGCGACCAGTCATATTTCACCTAAATATTTCACTTGATAAACTTTGAAAAAATATGAAATATATACATAGAACAAAACAATATACCTGTAATGCTTTCAGAATTAGAAGAGATGTATTGCACAATTGTTCATATATTTGGTCACACACGTGACTAAAGGGCCTGTCCCTCTGTACGAGTTTACCCAAGAGCTCTCCCGAGTTTAAAAAAAAAATCAATCTTGTGGTAAGTACGTAGAATGTACGTAATGGGTACATCAGAGCGCGGGACATCTCATAACGTCTCGTAACACTAACGGCAGGTACTCGGGGAAACGCGGTAAGCTCGTGAAGATTTTTTAACATGTTAAAAAATGTCCACGAGAGCCCCGAGTGTCTACGAGCGGCCATTACCGTAATTCTCCAAGTTCGAATCAGGGGAAACTCGGGAGAATTAGCTCGTACAGTGGGACAGGCACTTAAGAGTGGGCCATCTACTGAGCATCTGCAGCACTGCTATCACTATCCATTGTCATCATTACAAATCCAATGAAATGTGGGAAAAACTGGAATCTTTTTTGGAAAATTCTGTAATTTTTCAGATTTTTCTCAACAAGAGTGAAAAAATATGTAGAGTTGCCGGGGTAGATATATGTTAGGTATACATCATACATCATTTAATGGGAGGAAATAAGCATTTTGCAGTTACAAAACCATGGTTCCTCATTAATAGTGTATCTCAAAACATGTAAGGCCAAAGTCACTGGCTGAGGTTCTGAATGAAAGCAATATTAGTTTTTATAAGAGACCTTTCATCCTGTAACTAGTATATAGTGCTAGAAAAATAAAATCTGATTGATTGATATATTGAATTAACTAACTGCAGCCTTGTGGAGTGTAATTATTTTGCCAATAAACATTGTTCACAGTCACAGCACATCCCAGGATCCTTACAGCCTGCACAAGTTATAACATGGGAAATGTGGCAGCGAATTTACGCACAATGAACTCTCACAATTGGTATTGTAATAATGTCAAGATAATCTATTTAGTTGTGTTAGCTGAGGGACAGAATGTGAACAAGGATACCAGAGGTAATTCACCTGCTCTTCTTCTCCATTTTACATCATCTGATGTGCACCAGTTCATCCAAAAGATGCCCCTCAATGAATGACAATATGAGACACATGATAAGGAATCGTATGAATTAAGACTACACTAAAAACAAAGTTGTGTGATAATTAAAATGTAATTTGACTGAAATTTGGAGAAAAATTAGTATAGGTATTAAGGCAAACAAAGCAGGACTAACAAATTATAATGGGCTCTCAGTAGTTTAAAGGGCCTGTCACACTGTACGAGGTAATTCAAGAGTTCTCCCGAGTTTTCCCCCGATTCGAACTCTGAGAATGTCCGTAGTGGGTCCGTAGGAGTTCTGGGCGTATCGTAGCGGCTCGTAATGCTAACGGTAGGTACTCGGGAAATCCGGTAAACTCGTGACGTTTTTTCAACACTGTGAAAAATGTCCACGAGTAAAATAATACTCGTGATGAAAAAAATGGTTACTTTTTACTCGTACGAGCCGTTACGATGACATCCTCAAACTCTTACGGACCTTCTACAGACATTCTCCAAGTTCGAATCAGGGGAAAACTCGGGAGAACTCTTAAATTACCTCGTACAGTGGGACAGGCCCTTTACTCAGGCAAAAGATTTCTTCCTTCTTATTATCGTGCTTATTTTCTTATTATTATTACTTGACATTTACCTGCAAGTCTTTTCATCCAAGATGCTTCATCAATACCCAAATTATTAACTATAATCTTCAGAATATTTCCCAGCATGGCATTGAGGTGTTCAGAGGTGATGCTTGTACAGTGTATTTCGGTTTCATCGGCAATATTCTCAGGTCCCTGTTCCCACCATCGTGGCAGATAGTTACACAACATAGGAAGTGTGATTTCAATAACATGTGGCATCTCTGTATATCGAGCACCAGACTCTGCCAGATCATTAATTTCTTTCATAAGATTATCCAGATCAGGAATGTCTGGAGACATTTCCTCAACACTGTTTGGCAAACCCAAAACTGTCAAAAGAAAAAAAAAATGTTATTCAATCAACTCAGTCAATAATATTGTATGCACCATTTAAATACAATGATGTACAGTCCTGCCCAAGAAATTCTATCACAACACGTGTTTGTGTGTATTTCAACGGAATACCATGAGATGGTAGTTTGCTTTGGGGATTTTTATTAGGGTGTTTGTGTATACAAAGCACATACATTTGTTGGCTGCTGAATAAGAACAGTAATGCTGTATAAAACTTCACAAAAGCACAAAATTGTACATTTTAAGGCCAGTGAGCAGAGCAGGTTTTTGGTGAAATAAGCAGGTCTCTGACTTACTTTGGCATTAATTGTAGGACTGACCTTATCTGTTATTGCTGAAGTCCAAGGCATTCCTCTCTTCCAGGTCCATTTTGTGTGACTAATCACATCCATGCCTGCTCACTAATCATCAAACCTCCCCTTCCTATCCACTACCCCCCCCCCCCCCAATGCTCTTCTGAATTGATCCTCTGACTAAACCCCTCACTCTTGAACTTCACCCCAACTGATTATCCCACTAACATGCCCAATCATATCTCCATTATTCCCTTGATCACTTCCCCAACTGACTGCAGCCCCCACCGATTCTAACTGTCTCTGACTGATCACTGCACCCCGACATGCTCCATATATGATCCTGCCAACACATCTTCCCAAACAATCCCTCTTTCAACTCTCTTTGACAACCCCTCCCTCAGTCAGCTCCTTGTCTAAATTCACCACCCTGCATGTTGCACAAAATAAGTCTCCTTACTGAAACCACGCATCTTTTAACAAAACAGGTCTCCAAAGTTTAACCCCCACCAATCTCCATATCTGAAATTTAATTAAGTACCCAGTAAAATCTCCGTCCACCGCACAACAGTCTGCACCCTCCTCTCAATGATTATCTACTCCCAAAATGCTCTTCACCTTTAATCCAAGCTCCAATCCCCATTCTCCACAAAGCACATTACAGGGTAATGCACAATGCATTCCTTACAAAAAGAACACTATGTTGCTTGGGATAGAAAACTCAGTGTTTGCTGGACAGAAGATACCGTATAGGCTGCGTTAGTTTTGCTTGCGGCACTGGTGTTTGAGGGGACCCTGACGGAGTCATTCAGAACTAGGAGAGACATAGATAAGGTAGTTAGTAATAAATGTTTCATGTGTAGGAAGGAAGTGCAGATGCTGGTTTAAACCAAAGAACGACACGAAAAGCTGGAGTTACTCAGCATGACAGGCAGCATCTCTGGAGAGAAGGAATGGGTGATGTTTTGGGCCGAGACCCTTCTTCATAATGGTATACGTTTAAAGTAAGGAAAAATAAATTTTGAGGGAATTTGAGGAAGAAATGTTTTCACTCAAATAATGTTTTCAATCTTAAAAGGCACTAGAAGTAGGTATTTTTAACTTTTAAGGAGCATCAGGAGGAGCAATTGATACACCGAGGCATCGAAGTCTATGGACCAAATGCAGGTGAATGAGACCAGTATTGACTGGTATAATGTCGGCCTGGACATGCGGGTCAAAGTGCCTGTTCATGTTCTCTGTGGCTCTTAAATGCATGTACATTACCACCTTTTAACTTGTTAACTGAGCACAATGAATCTGAGCCTGGTTATTATGCTTCAGCTAACTTTTAGCATACTCTGTGAGGGAAGGAGCAGGAATATGACCAGAAATTTGTAATGCACCTCAAGAATCATGAAGTGCAGAATCAGTTTCTTGCAAGGTCCTCCTCACTGTAAACCTATGCCATTATAAAATTAACGTTCTCCAAGGAAACAAACTTGGCCTAACCGGAGGCGCCTCTACTGGGAACGCTGAGACTTTCTGTCCCAGGCAACAACTAGGTGAATCTCCTCTGTACATTCTCCAGTATATTCTTCCTATAGTTTGGTGACCAGAGCTACACAAACTATTCTAGCTGTGGCTTAAATAAAGTATTATAAAGTTGTAGAAACAAGGAACTGCAGATGTTGGTTTACACAAAATCACACATAATGCTGCAATAACTCAACAGGTGAGACAGCATGCCCAGACAACAGGAGTCTGAAGAAGGCCCAAAATGTCAGCTATCCATGCTCTCCAGGGATGCTGTCTGAGTTACTCCAGCACTATGCGTCTGTTATTATAAAGTAGTATGAAGTCCTGCTGCTCTTATACTCAATGCCCAAACTAATGGAGCCAATGCCTTTTTCACGACCCTATCTATCTGTACTGCGATCTTCTGGTACCTTTTGATGTACACTAAAGTCCCTTTGTTCTCAATATTTCCTCAGGTCTGATACGTACTACCTGTACCTCCATAATGCATTGCCTCATTCCTCCCATGATGAAATGGAATTTGCCGTTGCCTTGCCAAGTTACTAACTGATCAGTATAATTTTGTAGCGTAACATGACCCTCCTGACTTTCAATAACATCACCAAAGTTCATGTCATTTGCAAACTTACCGATCATACCGAGGTAAGTTGATACTTGTTATTAAATTATAAATAGCTTCAAATCTGGATTAGGTAGAAGGAAAACGCAATGGAATGTTTCACCATAGGGTGGTGTATAATGACCCATTTTATAGATATAATGTATGACAATCAAGTGAATAGAAAATTATGAAATGAATGAGGAAAAAGCGTACATTAAAAAAAATGGTGTTGAGTTACTCATATCAGGGTCAACATTAGGTCAGACAATTTGAGAAACTCACTGCACATAGCAAGGGGCCAAGACTTCAGCAGTATTAAATGTCTCCTGGCATGTTCATAAAATTATAGGTATTTATGACACAGGAGGCCACTCAGCTCATGTTGCCTGTGCTGGATAAACACAAGCTAATGACATCAACACCATTTTCCAGTACTCATTTTCTAGCCGTGCAGGCTTCATCATGCAGAAATTATTCCAGTTGTTTATTAACATGGATTGAAATATCAATTGAAATAGGCCCTTCGGCCCACCGAGTCCATGCTGACCATTGATCACCAGTGCACACTAGTTCTGTAATCCCACTTTCTCATCCACTCCCGACACACAATAGGGGCAATTTACAGAGGCCATTTAACCTACAAACTCTCATATATCTGTAACGTGGGAGGAAACTAGAGTGCCCAGAGGAAACGCACACTGTCACAGGGAGAACATGCAAACTCCACAATAGATAGCATCTGAGGTCAGGAATGAATCTGGGTCTCCGGCCCTGTGAGACAGCAGTTCTACCAGCTGCGCCACTGTGCTGTGATGAGAGCTTCTGCCACCATTCATCACTTTTCTAGAGAGTTGCTCCAGACCATCACCACATGTTCAAAGATTGCTTTTTTCTTTGCAACCATTTTAATTTATTTACCTAGATTTAAATCTATTGGAGTCAGTTCTTGAACCCGCAACTGAGGGAAAAAGATCATTTGTTATTCATGTGTCTGGGCTTTGCATTATTTTATACATCAACTGTATCCTGCCTTAACCTCCTCAAGTTTCAAGAGTGTTTTATTGTCATATGTCCCGAACCAAAACAATGAAATTCTTACTTGCAGTAGCATAACAAATATGTAAACATAGTATTCAGCAATTACAACAACAAAAAACAAAAAGATGTTCAATATGTAAAACCAAACAAACAATATAGTGCAAAGACAAAAACCAAGCACAAAGTTCATAGTACATTCAAGGTAGTTCCTAGTTCAAGGTTTCAAGGTCAGTTTATTGTCACATGTACCAATTAAGGTACAGTGACACTCGATTACCATACAGCCATACTAAAAAAAGCACCAAGGCACATAACTACATAAAAGTTAACATAAACATCCACCACAGCTGATTCCCCACATTCCTCACTGTGATGGAAGGCAATAAAGTCTAATCTTCTTCTCTCTTTATTCTCCCGCGGTCGGGGGAGTCGAACCATCCACAGTCTGGGCGACTGAAGCTCTCGCAGCCGACGATTGAAGCTCCTGTGTCGGGGCAATCGAAGCTCCCATGATCTGGGTGGTCGAAGCCCCTGCGGCTTGGAACTCTCTGAAGCCGGTCCCTAACCAGGGACCATGAGCTCCACAATGTTAAGTCCACAGGCTCCTGCAGTTGGAGCTTTCGAGGTCGATCCGTGGCAAAGGGACCGTGAGCTCTGCGATGTTAAGTCCGCAGGCTCCCGCGATTGGAGCGCCCCGAAGTCGGTCCTCAGCAGAGGCCACCAGCTCCACGATGCGGACAGAGATACGATACGGAAAAAGTCGTATCTCCGTCGAGGTAAGAGATTCTAAAAAGTTTCCCCCAACCCCCCACCCCCACATAAAACAAGCTAAAGAACACTAAAAGATACATTTAACACATACTAAAAACCAACAAGGAAGGAAAAGAACGAGACAGACTGTCTGCGAGGCAGCCATTGCGGGCACCACACGGTGGTTGAGTTGGCGTTTGTAGTGTTTGTAACCTCATGGTTATTAAGAAGAAGCTGCTCCTGAACCTGGACATCTAGGAAGGAACTACAGATGCTGATTTACACGAAAGATGGACACAAAATGCTGGAGTAACTCAGCAGAACAGGCAGCATCTCTGGATAGAAGGAATAGGTGATATTCTGGGTCAAGACCCTTCTTCAGAACAGGACATTACAGTTTTCAGGCTCCTAAACCTTCTTCCCAACGGCAGGAGTGAAATGAAAGTGTGGCCAGAGTGGTGCGGGTCCTTGTTGATGATGGCTGCCTGTTTGAGGCAGAGCCTCCTATAGATCCCTTCAATGGTGGGGACGTCAGTATCCATGATGGTCTAGGCAGTGTTTTGTAATTTCCTTCGTTCCTGGGCATTAGAAATGCTGAACCAGGACATGATGCAACCAGTCAATATTGTCTCTACCTTACACATGTAGAAGTTCAAAAGACTATTTGTCAATATACCAAATCTCCTCAATCTTCTAAGGAAGTAGAGGAGTTGATGAGCTTTCTTTATGATTGTATCAACGTGCTGAGTCCCAGACAGATCTTCAGAGATATGTACGCCAAGGAATTTGAAGTTGTTGTCTCCCTCCAGGTTTGATCCTCTGCCTTTTCCTTCGAAAGTCAACAATCTGTTCCTTGGTTTTACTGACGTTGAGAGCAAGGCTGTTGTTTTGGCAGCATTCAGTCAGACGATCGATTTCCTCCTATACTATCACTCATCATTATCCGTAATTTGTTTAACAACAGTGGTGTCGCTAGTGAATTTAAAGATGGAGTTGGAACTATGTTCTGCTAGACAGTCCTGGGTATAGAATGAGGAGAGCAGGGGCTGAGCAGACAGCCTTGAGGTGCTC
Organism: Leucoraja erinaceus; assembly: GCF_028641065.1. Lineage (NCBI taxonomy): Eukaryota > Metazoa > Chordata > Chondrichthyes > Rajiformes > Rajidae > Leucoraja > Leucoraja erinaceus. The sequence goes on along the minus strand of NC_073414.1, from coordinate 11,020,556 downwards.
CTGTGCTGATGGTCATCGACGAGGAAAGGTTGGGATAATATGTACCAATTGTGTTCTGTTGATGAGGAATTTGAGGATCCAGTTGCAAATGAGTTCGCAGAGACCTAGTTCCTTGAGCTTGGTAACAAATTTGGAGGGGATGATGATGTTTTTTATTGAGGCAGGAGTTAATGCACCATAACCAACCTTTCAAAGCACTTCATTACTATGGATATTACTGCCGGTTGTGATTAAAGCATGTCACTTTACTCTTATTGATATCCATTTAAAGCAGCTGGGAACCTCAGACTGCCAAGCAATATTCCACTTGTCACAACCTCCTAGTCTCTTTATATCTTTGTACTGTGCAATACCAGAAGTTTTCGCAAGTTTAGATTTCCTGAGGGTTTTCTTCGCCTCTGGAGAAGGAGTGGCTTTGGTGAGAAATATGTAGGTATAGAATCTTAACATCGTACAGCACAGAAATGATCCCCTTTGTCCGATACATTCCACGCTGACTCTCATGCCTATTCATGCAAATCCTGTCTTTCCCATCGTGGTACTGTTCCTAATGCAGTTTAAATGTTATAATTGTATCCACGCCCACCACATACTGGCAGTTCAAATCATATAAGTAATCATCCACTGTGTGGATAAACTTCTTTCATATCTACTTTAAATTCCTCCGTCATCTTAAACCCACTAGTTCGAAACTCACTTGCCCTGGCAAAAAGACTGTGATTATCTTTCCTGTCTATTTCCTTCAATTTTATAAACCTCTATTGAGATCATCCGTCAGCCTCCTACGTTCTAGTAAGAATAAACACGACCCATCCAATCTCTTCCAATAACTGCAGTCTCCATTCCAGGGAATACCCTGGTGAATATCTTTCTCATCTTATCGTTACCATATCCTATAGTGGTGTAAGCAGAACTGTACACAATACTCCGAATGCAGTCTACACAATGTTTAGTTTCGTTTAAAGATACAGCATGGAAACAGGTCCTTCGGTCCACCTAGTCCACACCGGCCAGTGATCACCCGTGAACTAGTTCTATCCTACACACTAGGCACAATCTAGATGCTAATTAACCTACAAACCTGTATGTCTTTGGAACATGAGAGGAAACTGGAGCACCGGGACAAAACCCACGCCGTCACAGGGAGAATGTAAAAACCATAGAGACAGTACGAGTAGTCAGGATCGAACCCTGGTCTCAGGCGCTGCAAGGCAGCAACTCTACTGCTGCGTCACTCTGTTCCAATTCTTATACCAAATGCCCCCTTTTGATCATAAATTATAGGGGTTGACAGGAAAATATAGAGATCAAGGGATAGGTCTGGATATTGGTGGAATTGGAGTTCAGCAGGCAGCTGGGTGGGTGTAGGTGGATATGTAGTTGGGGGATGGGGGCATATAGTGTGGTCACAATCTGACCAGGCTGAAATGGTGGAGTTAGGAGGTGCTTGTATCTGTTTCCAAGGGGAAGACTATGAGGCTTCAGACCTGACCAAGCAAGTCTCCTGTAAGTACACTACAGCATGATGATGTTTTTAGGTCAGTAATTTATTTTAATTTGTTTTGATAAGTTTGTAGTTGAATCCTAAATAACTTCCTAAAATTCATACTTTTACTAAGTCTTTGTTGTGCGTGTGTGTGTGTGTGTGTGTGTGTGTGTGTGTGTGTGTGTGTGTGTGTGTGTGTGTGTGTGTGTGTGTGTGTGTGTGTGTGTGTGTGTGTATGTGTGTGTGTGTGTGTGTGTAAATTTCTCTTTTCCTATTTTCTTCCAAACACTAGGTTACAGCCAACCCATTTTCACACGTTCTACTCACATTCTTCCCGTCGAGGCCATAAACATCTTCCCGTAGCATTCCCACCTATATTTCCGGACATTTTCATCATTTAAAGGTTTTAAAAAAGCCGATAAACTCACCCATTTCGGAAAAACCCCCCAAGGACATCACAATCGACTGGCAAGGCAGGACGGGACACTCCGGGAGGGAGGGGCACTCCAGCGTACTCGCTTAGCGGCCGCTGCCAGCGCCCGACGGGGAGGGTGAGTTTGGAGCTGGAGTGAGAGCTGACCTCGGGGCTGAAAAAGATGCCACCGCTAGAACCATGGACAAGCTTGGGTCCGGGGTCAGGGACGAGCCCACTGGAGCCCACGCGGCGGCAGAGCTGACAGCTGGAGTCCACAGCCAGGGCCGGGCCGAGTACGAGAACCAGGCTGAGTTCCAGGCCCTGGCGCTGCTCTACGACCTGGGTAGGTCCTGGTGCACGGAATGCGTGAGGGGAGGAGGTGGAGGGAAATGAGGAGGGGGGGAGATGGGGTGGGGAGTGGGGTGATTGGGGCGAGATTGGGGGGGGGGGGGGAGTAGAGGAGGGAGATGCTCCTCATTCCCACCCTCTCTACCCCCCCCTCTCTACCCTCCCTCCCCTTTTCTACCGTCATGCCCGCCCTCTCTACCCTCTCCTCCTCTACCCCCCCCATCTACCCTCACTCCCACTCTCTCTACCCCCCTCCTTTTTCTACCCCACCCCTTTACCCCTCTCCCTCTTTACCCCCCCCCTCCTCTCTACCCCTTCCCTCTACACCCCCCCTCCCTCTCTCTCTACTCCCTCCCTCTCCCCCCTCCCTCTCTACTCCCCCACCCCTCTCTCTTCCTCCTCTACCCCTTCCTCCTCCATCTCTACCCCCCTCCCCCTCCCTCTCTCTAACCCCCTCCCTCTCTGCACCCCCCCTCCCTCTCTAGGGATTAAAGAGGGAGGATGAAGAGGGGGAGGAGGGAATGCTGGTGGATGAGGAGAAATGAGCCTTGCCTGTGCAATTGGGGGCTATGCGTGAGTGGTGCAATATTGCGTTGTGGGAAGGGCTTGTGTTGGGGGAACGGGTGAGTGGTGGAATCTTGCATTGGGGGAGCAGACCTGGTCAGGTCTGCACTTGGTCTAGTATATATTATACTAATTTCCCAATCAATCAAACCCAGAGAATACACCAATGTGTAACACTTCATGGAAGTTAATACTGTTTACTTTCAATCCTACTTACTGGCCCTTTCGCGTGGAGACTTTGTGTTGTAAACTGAACACACGTTGTGGTCATTGAGATGGTGCTCCAGGAAGGCCACTGGCATAGCAGCTGCCAATCTTGCGAGACATTCACCTAGAGAGGGACGCTGCCTGTAGAAAAGGCCCAAAATTCAACATTAAAAAAACAAAACTGTATTTTCAAAACCCTCCCTTCGGCAAAATGGAAATTCTCAACCCTAACCCAACTGTAATCTCGACCCTAGAGTTACATTACAAATATTAGGAATTAATGCCTGCGTTCACAACAATATCAGTTGTCATTAGTCAGCAACAAAACATGTGTCCAACCAAGATGCACAATATTCTTAACATTTAGCAAATCCTTCAATTTTAATAATTGGAATGATTATCAAACAAAAACATTTAATAAGCAAGGAACCTGTCTACAGCTGAATAAAGTACAACATTTGCCTTGACCGTGGCAATGTATTTGTGGTCCGTTTGATGAAGAGAATGATGCTTTCTGAAGATATATTATTTCAGTATTAATGGAATTATGTATGACTGATCATGGTCTGTAATCTAACATATTAACAGATATAATGAAAATGGTTGTTATTTCATGACATTGAAATACCAAGCAATATAACGTTGTGGGCAATTATGCAGTTATCCATCACAGCACTGTTACTCAGGAAGAACTAGAAGCAAATAATAAAACTGAAATTAAATCCTTTTCTACGTAATTAGCTTAATCACATCTATTTATGGACTTTGGAAATGGCTCCAAAACATAGTGGCACCCACATGTGTAAATATGCAAAAATGAATTTCACTGTGTAGTTTGCACATGAAACAAATAAAGCACCATTTAATTGAATTCTCCATGGTAAAGGAGGATAAAGAACACCCCTGTCCCCAGTCTACATCAAGGGTGTGGATGTGCAGTTTACCAAGGAGTACAAGTACTTTGGAGTTTACCTGGACAGTAAACTGGACTGGTCCAGGAATGCCTAACTGTGTAAGAAGGGACAGAGCCACCTGTACTTTCTGAGGAGGCTTTGCTCTTTCAACGAAGGTACACAAAATTGCTGGAGAAACTCAGCGGGTGCAGCAGCATCTATGGAGCGAAGGACATAGGCGACGTTTCGGGCCGAAACCCTTCTTCAGACTGATGGGGGGTGGGGGGGGAGAAGGAAGGAAAAGGGGAGGAGGAGGAGCCCGAGGGGGAGGAGGACTAGAGCCCGAGGGACAGCATGAGTTTTCTCCAGGGCGGATGGGAGGGTGGGAGGAGACAACTAGAGGGTTAAGGAAGGGGAGGAGACAGCATGAGTTTCTCCAGCAATTTTGTGTACCTTCGATCTTCCAGCATCTGCAGTTCCTTCTTGAACACTTTGCTCTTTCAACGTCTGCAGTATGATACTACAGATGTTCTATCAATCGGTGGTGGACAGTGCCGTCTTCTTCGCAAAGGCCGCGGACGCCAACAGAATTAACAAGCTCCTCAGGAAGGCTAGCTCTGTCCTCGGGGCGGAGTTGGAGATAGACTCACTGGGGGTGGTCTTAGAGGGGAGGATGCACCTCAAACTGCGAGGTATCTTGGACAATACAGCTCACCCCCTCTTGTGTTTTATGACTGCTGGCAGACCAATTTCTCTCCTGGGATAAATAAAGTTCTATCATATCTTATGGTAGAAATAAAGGAGAAATACTCATTGAGGATCCTGCCCATCTCCTGTGGCTCCACACAGACTTCACCGCTTTGATTCCTGAGGGTTCCCATCCTCTCTCAAGTTACCCTTTTTCCCTTTATGTACTTCCAAAATGTCTTAGGGTTATCCTTAATGTTATCTGCCAGAGCTATCCCCATCTCCTTTTTGTCCTCTGATTTTCTTATTTAGCGAGCTCCTAAGTTTCCAAAACTATTCCAGGGATACACATGAAAGCAGCAGCTTCAATTTCCCTCGTCATTGAAGTTTCCTTGTGCTCACCTGCCTTGGCCTTCACTCTAATAGGAACATGCATGTCCTGGACTCTTGTCAGCACACTTTGAACAAGGGATTTCATTGAACCCTAGTTTCTAAAACAATAATCTGAATCTGAATATCCAACATACTTACCTTTCCACGTAAGAGTTCTTTGTAGTTCCAAGAGTATAAATACTGGACAAGATTCGATAGCAAGCAACTTGAACATCATCCACTGAAAAATAAGAAAAAGTGCTGATAATTTTTACAACGTAATTTTAATATGAGTCGCATATAAAATCTGGACAAATGAAGAGATAGAAAGGGAAAACATATGAATGTAGGAGAGTGGGAGGCAGAGGATGCTGGAGAACAAGAGGGTGGATATTTCCTGCATTATCCATTGACTTGCATTTGAAATCCTGTTTTACATCTAATGTATCCATAGAGTTGGTCATAGAAGTAAATGTAAAAATCTGCATGTAAAATATTTGAATATCAATATTTCAATATCACTCCTTGGGTGGTAATCTTGAGAAGTGCCAAGAATCTGCAATCTGCCTGATTCCTTTCAATGTAATGGGTGGTAAATGATTGCACTACATTATTTATTTTTGTGCTTGCTGACTGGGTTGGCTCCAGGCTTTGATAATGCCTCAAATTTCAAGTTCTCACCCTTCAATTCCCGCTGTGAAATTCCCACCTACCGTTGCAGCCTTCTCCAAACATAGAAGCTTGTTAGATGGTTGTTCTATCTTGGGCCTATGCTCTGTAATTTTCCTCCTTAAATTACTTCTCTATGTTTCGTTCTTTCAAGATGCCCCTTAAAATGTAATTCCACAACCACATCTCCAGATGTATTTTCCTATGACTTGGTTTCAAACTTTTATTTGATAATGCCCTATTAAGCACCTTGGAATGAATCAATATGTTTGAAACATAAATGTAAGCAGTGGTTGTCGTGGGCAGTGGAAAACATGTCATTATATTCTCCACTCCATGAGAGTGCAGCATGTCCGCTGCAGGCAGGAAGGCTGCCACAGATGATCCAGTTTTTTTTTTTTTTAAACAAACGTTAACTGTGACTAATACAAGCTGTTCTATATATTTTAATGTGTAGTCAAGGGCCTGTCCCACTTGGGTGTCATTTGCGCGTAAATTACGCAACATCATTTACTCGTCACGACGCTTGTGATGCGCGCATGGTGCGTGGTGATGTAAGCAGTGACACGCCCCAGCATTTTAGGATGTACAAAATCTTCGCAAATGACATCCAAGTGGGACAGGCCCTTTACAGATTAATGTGTGCACGTAAAATTGGGAGGAATGCTCCTTGCACAGTTTGATACCTACACATTACATCATCTCCGAATTGATGCTGGGCCACATGATCAAACAGTGAGGTGAGTACAGGCAGCAGGGCCACTGTAGTGTAGTTGATATTCTGAGCAACTCCTTTCACTTGGGTTCGACTCTGAGAGACTTTGCCAAGCTTCAGATTTTCTGCAGTTTTCTCAATATCTTCAGCAGCTCCCTCAAAGAATGACCGCAAACCAGCTTTCACTATTTCAGGTCCAGATTTCATCACTGTCCTATTAACAAAGAGAAAAGTATACGTTTCAAAAGTTCTGAATTTCTAACCAGATATAGCTTTATTTTAATTCTTGTCAGATAATGGGTATTCTGCTAGGGATTCCTTTCAATACAGACATGGGACAAATTTAAAAGTAAACACTTGATGGGACAGAATTGAGGAAGGAAAACCTGGTCATAAGTTGATTCAGGCTTGGCACATCAAGTGCATAAGAACATGCTCACCTGGCATCCAGGGATCTTGCTAAAATATGCAAACAGTTTATAACTGCAGGGGCATCAGTACCTGTTTAGTAAATGAGACCATTATTCAGACATGTGCCAATAATGTTAAAACACAGTGATTATAGTATTAAGTTACAAATGCAGTGAAAGTTTGTGAAATAAATGCCGTATTCTTCCCATCAGAAAAACGCTGCCAATACCTGTTCTGATTATAATAGTAAATAAACATCTGAAACCAGATATCATCTTAAAAAAAACATCATCATAACAATTTTTCCAGTGATATTTTTAACAGACTTTCATGTTATGAATCTGTTGTTTCGGTCACACCATGTTCTCCACCTTCACCTTTGAGTTGGGTGAGAGTCCACAAACTAAAGGGCCTGTCCCACTTAGGCTATTTTTTAGGCAACTACAGGCGACTAGGCTGTCGCCACATGGTCACCAGGGTGTCGCCTGTATGGTCGTGAGTAGTCTCCTCTGCCTCCCAAGGAGTCGTAAAGTCTTTCTGGTTGCCGCTGGATTTTCAACATGTTGAAAAAATTTTAGAGACAGTCGGCGACAGTGGATGTGACGCCAATGAGCGTAGCTTGACTTCTCCTGATGTAGTTGTCGCCAGATTAACGTAGGTTGTCGCCAGGTTAACATAGGTTGTCGCCAGTGCTGACTTCAGTTCTTTTTTGTTGTTAAAGAAATGATTCTATTTAAAATTTTATGTCGAAGGGGGGTCCAATTGTCGGTTTTTCGGCAACCTGCTACAACTATGACAGTCGCCGGCAGTGGCCTAAAAATAGCCTAAGTGGGACAGGCCCTTAACAGACACCTATCAGAACTGAGGAAGGGTTGTATCATTGAAATTGTGTGTTTTGGGCGAAGTGTTAAACAGATAGCTTATCTCGATGAATGTAAGATTCCATAGCACGAAATGATGAGTCGCAAGGAAATTCTCAAAGTTTCCTGATAAATACTGCAGTCAACCAGGAACACCACATAAAAACTTCTCGTTCTGCGCATGTACGTGTTCAGTTTTACATGCATGTGGTGATTACACTGATGAAAGCTAATATAAATGGAAATTATTGCTGTCAAAACTATAAATAAAACTTACATTAAAGAGCACGATAATAAAACTTCAAATAATAATACTTCAAACCAAAGTGTGTCAGAAAAATAAATTATCAATTGGAATATGATCATCACGTGGGTGAATTTAGCAATTGTGTCTGACAGATTCATCATTCAAACAATAGTGGGAAAAATACAAAATATTAAAAAATGTTCAGCTAAACATTGAAACATTCTTTGAACATAAGGAATATCACTAACAAAACATTTTTTTAACACAACATCCTGGTAGTGGTTGTATGATCAACATTTTTTCCTTGGCTGTAGATTTAGATCTCAATTTAGCTGATGGAGGCATCATTCCAAGCCAAACATTGCATAATAAACCTCCAGTCTAGCAGGAGAAAGGGAGTAAAAAGGGCAGAAATTGAGTTATGGCAAATGAGTTAGATTTCAACATGTTTAAGAAACCTAATGTCCTCATTCGTTTAGCCAACAGAGTTAGAAGAAGATTCCATTTTATTTGGAGACCACGTCTGACCTTTATCACAACTGATGCTTTTCCTAATCAGATGCAGAATACACTTTTTCATAAAAACATTCCACTATAACACCAGGACAAAAAGAAAATTAAACACAGACCCCATGTCTTTTCTGGAATAATTCACTTGTCCATTGGCAGAATTTCCTTTACTAACTTGCTTTTATTTTAGCAGAGTGGGGAGCGTTTTCCTGTCCCTTTCCCTCCAGAATTCCCTAAGAATTGCAAGTGATATTTAAACACTCTGACTCAACATTTGTGTAGTCGTAGAGCCGTATGCAGCACTGTAACAGGCCCTTGGCCAATGCCTACCATCTAGCATCTATCTATACTCATCCCAGTTAACAGTGCACGGTATGTTGCCTATTTCCTCACATTCCCAAGAATCCATTCAGCATCGCCACCATTCCACATCCTGAGATAATGCATCCATCCATCAACAGCAAGAACCTGCAAACAAAAGGTGAGTACTGCTCAGAGCCAGCCTGCGCATCAAGCTAGTTGCCTCCCTGGTGCCAGGGCCAGTGGTGCCTTAAAGCAGCTGTAGGCTGTTCTGAAGAGGGAAGATGGACAGCCAGTGGCTGTGGTAAATGCTGATACCAATGATGTAAGTAGTAAAAGGAATGTGATTCCCCCCAACATTAATTTAGAGAGCTTGATAGCAGATTAATGAACAGGATATCTAAAATTGTAATCTATGGATTACTTCCAGTGCCAAGTACATCTGAGTATAGCGACATGAAGGAAGCAGATGCAGGAATGGTATAGGAGGAAGGGATTTTGATTTTTGGATCATTAGGAATATTTCTGGAGCAGGTGGGATATATACAAGCAGGACTGTTTACACCTGAATCGATTCAGGTACAATATCCTTGGTGGGAGTTTTGCTCAAACTGTTGGGGAGATTTTAAACTAATTTGGGACGAGGATGGGACAAAAAGATGTTGGGTGGGGGAAGGGGAGAGTTTCAGCCAAATATAGAAGAAAAGCAGATCTGTCCAGTTGGCAGAGCAGACATGGGCATGATAACATGGGAGGATTGGAAAATGAATTTACAACTACAGTAAATCTTCGTTATAACGGACCATAGAGGAAGAGGTGGTGTCCATTGTTGCTGATTGTCCACTGTAACGGAGTAAAGGATTATCATTTCATAAATAGAAGAACCAAACTACAGCTCGTGGTTAATAAACAAAAGGACACAAAGTGCTGGAGTAACTCAGCGGGTCAGGCAGGATAGGTGCCGTTTTGGGTCCAGCCTTCTTCAGACTCTCAGTCTGGAACTGGTTCTGGAATCCAGTTGAGTTAATGGCCGAGGGAGAGGCAATGATCGGCACAGTCTTTGGTCACAGCCTGCGGGCGGCCAGAATGTAGGTAAGGGTTGGCAGTGGTGACGCGTTGACATTGGCGGTGGTGATGGTGATTGCGGTGGTGGCAACGGCAGTTGCAGAGTCGGTGGTGTATGAGGTAGATGCGGCCGCTGCAGTGGTGGTGGGGGCCAGGCTGGTGGCAGCAGAGGCCAGGCTGGTGCGGAGGCAGTAGCGGCTGGGGTGGCAGCTGGAGAAATGGCACAGGGTTGGCAGCCCAGTCTGGCCGTAAAGGTCGATAGGTCTGCTCTCAATAACCAAAATCCATTATTAAGAGTTCCATAAAAATGAGGGTTTATTGTATTTTAATGCAAGAAGCCTGATGGGCAAGGCAGATGAACTTACAGCACTTATCAGCATGTGGTCCCAAAGGATTGGAGAAGAGTCAGTGTGGTCCTATTGTTGAAGAAGAGCAATAGGGACAAACTAGGAGGTGACAGGACTGTGAGTTTTACATTAGTGTTAGGGAAATTATTGCCTATAAGTAAAGAATTCGATAAGGTCTCCTATGTAGGCTGATCCAGAAGATTAAAGCGCGTGGGATCTATGGTGACTACGCAGATTGGATTTAAAATCGGCTTGGCCACAGAAGACAGAGGGCAGTGGTAGAGGGATGATATTCTGACTGTAATCTATGGCCAGTGGTATTCTGTAAGTATCAGCTCAGTTGTTTTATGATATAGTGATATAGATGAAAATTTAGGTGGGCTGATTAAGAAATTTTCAGATGAAACAAGGGCAGCCACGGTGGTGCTGCAGTGGAGTTGCTGCCTTATAGCGCTTGCAGCGCCGGAGACCCGGGTTCGATCCTGACTACGGGTGCCATCTGTACAGATTTTGTATGTTCTCCCCGTGACCGAGTGGATTTTCTCTGAGATCTTCGGTTTCCTCCCACACTCCAAAGACGCACAGGTATGTAGGTTAATTGGCTCGGTGTATGTGTATATTGTCCCTCATGTGTGTAGGATAGTGTTAATGAGCAGGGGTCGCTGGTCGGTGCGGACTCGGTGGGCCTGTTGCCGCGCTGTATCTCTAAACTAAAACTAAACTGGCCCGTTTGTGGATAGTGAGGAAGGTTGTCAAAGGTTACAGCGGGATATAGATGATTTGAAAATATGGGTTGAAAAATTATAGTTAAATTAAATCTGAGCAAGTGTGAGATGGTAGGTAGATAAAAATGCTGGAGGAACTCAGCAGGTGAGGCAGCATCTATGGAGGAATAGGTGACGTTTCAGGTCGAGGCCCTTCTGTCTGAAGAAGGATCTCGACCCGAAACGTCACCTATTCCTTCGCTCCATAGATGCTGCCTCGCCCGCAGAGTTTCTCCAGCATTTTTATCTACCTTTGATTTTTCCAGCATCTGCAGTTCCTTCTTAAACAAGTGTGAGATTGGGAGGTCAAATTTCAAAGAAGAGTAAATGTTTTGACTTTGTAATACATAGACGATATTTGGAGTATTGCATGCATTTCTGGTTGCCACATTACAGGAAGGATGTGGAGACTTTGGAGAAGCTGCAGAAGAGGCTTTCCATGATGCTGTCAGGATTGGAGGGTATTAGCTATAATGAGAGGTTGGACAAATATAGATTGTTTTCTTTGGAGCTTTGGAGGAAAAAGGGAGATTTGAGCTGGGTAGGAAGTCAGAAGTTTTACCCAAGGGCAGAAACGTCAAATACTAGAGGGGGAAAGTTAAAACAGATGTGCAGAGTTTTTTTACACAGAGTGCGGTGGGTACCTGAATTGTGCTGCTGGTGGAGGCAGATACGGAAGGCATTTAAGAGTATTTTAGATAAGCACATCAATATGCAGGGAATGGAGGAATATGGATCATATGCAGGCAGCTGTGGATTTATACAGCTGTTTCCATGCTGTATAAATTCTGTGCACTATGTTCTATGACACAAGGCCCAAGACAAGTTACTGTTGACAGACTGTGTGGGGCAGAGGAGTGCTACACAGAAGACTTGGAAGCAATTTTACTAACATTGTAACTGCATTGTAAAAATGTTGCAATTAAGCTCCTGATCATTGCTTTGCAATCAATGTTGCATAATAGAATTTCTTGAATGCAATCTTCCAACAAATGATCCACAGATGTCCCTGGAACATAAATTTCAATCGAACGAGACTTTTGATATGTTTTTAGTAGGTATACACACAGGTTAGAAACTTGTAATTTGAAACATCAAAATTTCCCAGTTATTTTAGTCTGTACAATGAGTTTAACATGTAATTTTCTTACTTCTTAAGTTAGAAATAACATTCATATTGTAAAAAAGTAAGCTAGGTACATTTCAGTCCAAACCACGATAACACCATTAGCTGCACAAAGCACAAAACAATTGAGTGACGTAACTTAATGTTTACGCTCTAATGTGAACACACAAAAATTAGCATGTTTGCCAACTGTAATATATATATATTTACATAAAATTAATGTCATCTAAATATCTGGCCATTGAGCAAGTAAATTAAAAAAATGAAACCCTCAGAGAATGAAACAAAAGCTGTTTTATGTTGATCTTTTAAGTGGCTAACATTAAGTCTTAGGACTTGCTGCTGTCCACTTTCAAAAATGTAATGCCTTAAATGTTGAACGTTACCTTTCCAGAACCAGAATTAAAAGAGCAACATAAGATCAGCAAAAATGTGATTATGAATGTCAAGATGAAGTACATTTGGTCCACAAAGGTTTCTTAACAGAGTAAACTTTTTTCATCGTATTCATTTTGGAATATTATTTTTGGAGGAAAGTTTTACACAGAAGGAAAACAAACGGAGCAACAGACAAAAGGACAGCATGACTGAACAGTAAAGCTTTAGAAAGCAACACTCCATGCAGCTTACCAAAGAGGGAGATTCTATGTCTGACCAAAGCTGCCAGTTTGCAGAAGATACTGAAGTAGAGAAACAATGAGGAAGAAAAGAAGTGAGAAGATGCAAGAACAGGCAGCAGCTAATATCACTAGAAAGGAACTATCACTGACAGAAGCTGACAAAGCAGTTTAGACCTCCTGATGTAAAAAGCTGGTTTGAGATCTAAAACTACATAGAAACATGCTGGAAATTCTCAACAGGTCGGGATGCATCTGTGGGAAGAGAGCTAATGTTTTGTCTTCTCATAAATACAGCCTGACCAACTAAATATTAAGGCAATTAAAAAAAAAAGTTTTTATCTAAGATTTCCAGCATCTGCAGTTTTATTTGATTTTTACTGGTTTGAGACCTATTTTCTTTTGCTTGGGGACAGTTAGTTCCTAGTACATGTACAAAGATGCACCTTTAATGTCAACATTACATATCAGCTCAAGCGGAGATCCACTGGTCCGTAAATACATATTGTAAACAAAAAACTTGATTAAATTCTGCAATTCAATTTTCCCTTCTTCAATATCTTGAAACAAGTTTGTTTTTACTTTTGGCATTTGAATAAAATTCCCGCAAACCCTTGCATTTTTTAAAATCTTAATGATTCCTTGGCCTTAGCGACTAGTGTTTGTAATGTCCAGCAACAACATCCGTTATAAAAGCAAGTCTGTACTCTGTAAAGCAACTCATTACATAGGTGGCATAAAATACAGATACATGGTATTACATTATCTCTTTTCACAAATGTTATACTTTTCTAATTTTTATTACAGATTTCCTCATTTAAATATATATATATCAATATCATATAATTCTACTGCTCTCTTTTCTTCTTGAGCCTAGTAACATAGCAATAATGGCCAAATTTTATCATCTTGTCAGCTGCATCTTTGTATTGACTGCTGTTTTAGAATAATGTTCTTTGCCACATTGTTTTTCTCAGTACCAAAACAAGGTTACACCTAAATACATTTGTAAATCTCTGCAATGCAGTTGTAATTTACAGCTACTTGAGACAGTGGAAGTTTGTTGTTATATTCAATAAAAATCAATTTCTTGTTTTACTAATCGGTGGCTGAAATACTTCACACATGCTGAGCTATTCTAACGCAAATTCAAACAATGTTTCATCACTTAGAGGGCAGCTTTCACCGTCACAACGCAGCCAGGGCCCGAAGAGGAGGGTGCATAGGCAAGGGCCATGACTTTATTCATTTTAATAAGCACAACCTTTAGGTGATGTGATGAAGAGGAAGCACCAAGAGAGATATAAAGAAAAAGTTGGAAATAGCTGCACTAAGAACAACAAAGGAAGAAATGCCTTGACCTTATGGGACATATAAGAAAGGGCCTGTCCCACCAGCATGCGTCTAGCGGGACCACGCTTGATGCGTATGGCCTCGCGGGGCCGGTCCCACTTCGATCGGCGGAGGCGTATGGAGTAGTACGGGGCTGGTCCCGACATCGCGCGGGGCTCCAAAAATCTTGCACTGTTCGAAAATTCCGCGCACCAATGGCCTGTCGGTACGCAGGCGCATTGAGGGCGTACGCAGCGTCTCGACGGGTGTACGCAGCGTCTCGACGTCGTATGCAGCGTCTTGATGGCGTTGGCGTTGCGCAATGACGTCACTGCCCGGCGTACCGTTACGTGATGACGTCACCGCTCGACGCCATGCGACATCCAAATTCAGTCAGCCTGCCTCCTGCCCAGCTGATTGGTCAGTTTGACGTAAATTACGTCACGCGCGAACTTTGCGCGTACTTACCGCGAACTTAGCACGAACTCCGCATCTGTTTGGTCGCGCTAGATGCATGCATAGAAACATAGGAACATAGAAATTAGGTGCAGGAGTAGGCCATTCAGGCCTCCGAGCCTGCACCGCCATTCAATATGATCATGGCTGATCATCCAACTCAGTAGCTCGTACCTGCCTTCTCTCCATACCCTCTGATCCCCTTAGCCACAAGGGTAACATCTAACTCCCTCTTAAATATAGCCAATGAACTGGCCTCTCTGTGGCAGAGAGTTCCAGAGATTCACCACTCTCTGTGTGAAAAACGTTTTTCTCATCTCGGTTTTAAAGGATTTCCCCCTTATCCTTAAGTTGTGACCCCTTGTCCTGGACTTCCCCAACATCGGGAACAATCTTCCTGAATCTAGCCTGTCCAACCCCTTAAGAATTTTGTAAGTTTCTTTAAGATCCCCTCTCAATCTCCTAAATTCTAGAGAGTATAAACCAAGTTTATCCAGTCTTTCTTCATAAGACAGTCCTGACATCCCAGGAATCAGTCTGGTGAACCTTCTCTGCACTCCCTCTATGGCAATAATGTCTTTCCTCAGATTTGGAGACCAAAACTGTACGCAATACTCCAGGTGTGGTCTCACCAACACCCTGTACAACTGCAGTAGAACCTCCCTGCTCCTATACTCAAATCCTTTTGCTATGAAAGCTAACATACCATTCACTTTCTTTACTGCCTGCTGCACCTGCATGCCTACTTTCAATGACTGGTGTACCATGACACCCAGGTCTCGCTGCATCTCCCCTTTTCCTAATTGGCCACCATTTAGATAATAGTCTGCTTTCCTGTTTTTGCCACCAAAATGGATAACCTCACATTTATCCACATTATACTGCATCTGCCAAACATTTGCCCACTCACCCAGCCTATCCAAGTCACCTTGCAGTCTACTATCATCCTCCTCACAGCTAACACTGCCCCCCAGCTTAGTGTCATCCGCAAACTTGGAGATATTGCCTTCAATTCCCTCATCCAGATCATTAATATATATTGTAAATAGCTGGGGTCCCAGCACTGAGCCTTGCGGTACCCCACTAGTCACTGCCCGCCATTGTGAAAAGGACCCGTTTACTCCTACTCTTTGCTTCCTGTTTGCCAGCCAGTTCTCTATCCACATCAATACTGAACCCCCAACGCCGTGTGCTTTAAGTTTGTATACTAATCTCTTATGTGGGACCTTGTCGAAAGCCTTCTGGAAGTCTAGATACACCACATCCACTGGTTCTCCCCTATCCACGCTACTAGTTACATCCTCGAAAAATTCTATAATATTCATCAGACATGATTTACCTTTCGTAAATCCATGCTGACTTTGTCCAATGATTTCACCACTTTCCAAATGTGCTGCTATCCCATCTTTAATAACTGACTCTAGCAGTTTCCCCACTACCGATGTTAGACTAACTGGTCTGTAATTCCCCATTTTCTCTCTCCCTCCCTCCCTTCTTAAAAAGTGGGGTTACGTATGCTACCCGCCAATCCTCAGGAACAACTCCAGAATCTAAAGAGTTTTGAAAGATTATTACTAATGCATCCACTATTTCTGGAGCTACTTCCTTAAGTAATCTGGGATGTAGCCTATCTGGCCCTGGCGATTTATCGGCCTTTAATCCATTCAATTTACCCAACACCACTTCCCGACTAACCTGGATTTCTCTCAATTCCTCCAACTCCTTTGACCCGCGGTCCCCTGCTATTTCCGGCAGATTATTTATGTCTTCCTTAGTGAAGACGGAACCAAAGTAGTTATTCAATTGGTCCGCCATATCCTTGTTCCCCATGATCAACTCACCGTGTTTCCGACTGCAAAACATTTGTTTTAACTAATCTCTTTCTTTTCACATATCTATAAAAACTTTTGCAGTCAGTTTTTATGTTCCCTGCCAGTTTTCTTTCATAATCTATTTTTCCTTTCCTAATTAAGCCCTTTGTCCTCCTATGCTGGTCTCTGAATTTCTCCCAGTCCTCTGGTATGCTGCTTTTTCTGGCTAATTTGTACGCATCATCCTTCGCTTTGATACTATCCCTGATTTCCGTTGTTATCCACGGATGCACTACCTTCCTTGATTTATTCTTTTGCCAAACTGGGATGAACAATTTTTGTAGTTCATCCATGCAGTCTTTAAATGTCTTCCATTGCATATCCACCGCCAACCCTTTTAGAATTAATTGCCAGTCAATCTTGGCCAACTCACGTCTCATACCCTCAAAGTTACCTTTTTTTAAGTTCAGAACCATTGTTTCTGAATTAACAATTTCACTCTCCATCCTAATGAAGAACTCAACCATATTATGGTCACTCTTGCCCAAGGGGGCACGTACAACAAGACTGCTAACTAACCCTTCCTGATTACTCAATACCCAGTCTAAAATAGCCTGCTCTCTCGTTGGTTCCTCTATATGTTGATTTAGATAACTATCCCGCATACATTCCAAGAAATCCTCTTCCTCAGCACCCCTGCCAATTTGATTCACCCAATCTATATGTAGATTTTGATACCATCTCCAACTTCACTACTACTGTTAGGTGGCCTGTACACAACACCCACCAGCGTTTTCTGCCCCTTAGTGTTTCGCAGCTCTACCCATACCGATTCCACATCCTCCAAACTAATGCCCTTCCTTTCCATTGCGTTAATCTCCTCTCTGACCAGCAACGCTACCCCACCTCCTTTTCCTTTCTCTCTAACCCTCCTGAATATTGAATAGCCCTGGATGTTCAGCTCCCAGCCTTGGTCACCCTGGAGCCATGTCTCTGTGATCCCAACTATATCATAATCATTAATGGCTATCTGCACGTTCAACTCATCCACCTTATTACGAATACTCCTTGCATTGAGACACAAAGCCTTCAGGCTTGTTTTTACAACGCTCTTACCCCTTATACAATTATGTTGAAAAGTGGCTCTTTTTGATTTTTGCCCTGGTTTTGTCTGCCTGCCACTTTTACTTTTCACCTTGCCACCTCTTTCTTCTACCCTCATTTTACACCCCCCCTGCCTCTCTGCTCTTGTACCCATCCCCCTGCCACATTAGTTTAAATCCTCCCCGACAGCACTAGCAAACACTCCCCCAAGGACATTGGTTCCATTCCAGCCCAGGTGCAGACCGTCGTGTTTGTACTGGTCCCACCTCCCCCAGAACTGGTTCCAATGCCCTAAAAATTTGAATCCCTCCCCCTTGCACCATTTTTCAAGCCACGTATTCATCTGCTATTTCTACTTGGACTGGCCCATGGCACTGGTAGTAATCCCGAGATTATTATCTTTGAGGTCCTACTTTTAAATTTATCTCCTAGGTCCCTAAATTCATCTTGTAGGACCTCATCCCTTTTTTTACCTATATCGTTGGTGCCAATATGCACCACGACAACTGGCTGTTCACCCTCCCCCTCCAGAATGTTCTGCAGCCGTTCAGTGACATCCCTGACCCTAGCACCAGGGAGGCAACATACGTTTGCGGCCGCAGAAACGCCTATCTATTTCCCTGACAATTTAATCCCCTATTACTATTGCCCTTCCACTCTTTCCCCCCCCCTCATGTGCCGCAGAGCCACCCATGGTGCCATGAACTTGGCTGCTGCTGCATTCCCCTGATGAGCCATCTCCCTCAACAGTATCCAAAATGGTATACCTGTTTAGGAGGGAGATGACCGCAGGGGACTCCTGCACTACCTGCCTACTGCTTTGCTGGCTATTGGCCACCCGTTCCCTTTCTGTCCTCTTACCTGCGGTGTGACCAACTCGCTGTACGTGCTATCCACGACTTTCTCAGCATCGTGGATGCTCCAGTATGAATCCAGCCGCAGTTCCAATCGTTCAATGCGGTCTGCCAGGAGCTGCAGCTGTACACACTTCCTGCAAATGTAGTCACCAGGGACACCAACCATATCCCTGATCTCCCACATGTTGCAGGCTGAGCAAACCACGGGGCCAATCTTTACTGACATATCTTACTCCCACATTAACTCGATATTAAATATTAAAAAACACAAAACTTTATCCTTTAAACTTTACTAATAAATACTAATAAATACTGTACACTCAACTCCCAGAATCCTTAACTCCCAGAATCCTTAACCTAAAGGCAGAAATGTAAAAATGTAAACCCGGTCCTCTTCCACCAATCAGAGGCTTCCCCCAGACTCCTTCCCTGGAACGTTGCCGATTTTGGTGTACTTACAGCGCAGGTACTCCTCCCCTCGCACCACCTGTGAAACAAGGATGTATTTTATACTTACAGCGCAGGTACTCCTCCCCTCGCACCAACGGCTCCCTGGGCCTATGTGAAAGCAAGCCCCGCGATGCAATCGCATGCTGATGGGACAGGCCCTTAAGGAAACAGGCCCTTCAGCCAATTTGCCCGATGCCTCATCAAAGCTAGTTTCATTTACACATGTTTGGCCATTATACCCCTCTAAACCTTTCCTAGCTACAGTATATACCTGTCCAAATGTATTTTACATGCTGTTATTGTACCTCCCTCAACTACTTCCTCTGGGAACTTATTCCATATATACTCACCACTCTATGTGTGGAAAAACGTGCCTCTCAGATTCCCATTAAATATTTCCCCTCTCACATTAAGCCAATATTTTCTAATCCTCGACTCTGCTACCCTGGAAAAAACTCACCCTGTCTATCCCCCTCAACATTTTATACATTTTTCTAAGATCAGCCCACAACCTCCTACGCTCCAAGGAGTAAAGTCCAAACCTGCCAATCTATCCTAGCTCAGATACTTAAGTCCTGGCAACATCCTCGTAAATCTTCTCTGCGCTCTTTCCAGCTTAATGGAATCTTTCCTGTAGCAGAGTGACCAAAACAGAACATAATACTGCTAATGTAGCCTCTCCAATGTCTTGTAAAATTGTAACAGAACGTCCCAACCTCCCTAACTGATGAAGGCCAACTGCATCTCCTGCATCTCCACTTTCAGGGGACTATGTACTTAGACTCTCCATCACAATCTAGGTCTCTACTGTTCAATGTGAAGGTCCTGCCCTGTTTGACCTTAAAATGCAGCACCAACAGTTATCTGGATTAAACTTATTTCGCCATTCTTCAGCCTGCTTGCCCAGCTGATCAATATACCACAGGTAGGGTCCCCTTTCAGTGCTGCCTGCCAAATCTTCCTCTTCTGCCAGCTGTTGGGCTCACGTTTCTTCTTCTCCCCAATCTTTTCCACCTCATGTTCCTCCTCCTTGTGTACCTCCAATTGCAGAACCTAGATCAATGACTAATAACAAGCTTATAGAGATGCAGAAGACAACAATGAAGTGGTGCAAGGTGCTTCCAGAGAGATTTCAAATACTGGAATTGCATTGAGGATTCTGCTAACATTTGCCTGGGTTTCAGCAACTAAGTTACAGAGAAAGGTTGAACAAGTTAGGGCTTTATTCTTTGGAGTACAGAAGGTTAAGGGGGGACTTGATAGAGGTCTTTAAAATGATGAGAGGGATAGACAGAGTTGACGTGGATAAACTTTTCCCACTGAGAGTAGGGAAGATTCAAACAAGGGGACATGACGAGAATTAAGGGACAGAAGTTTAGGGGTAACATGAGGGGGAACTTCTTTACTCAGAGAGTGGTGGCTGTGTGGAATGAGCTTCCAGTGAAGTTCGTGGAGGCAGGTTCGTTTTTATCATTTAAAAATAAATTGGATAGTTATATGGACGGGAAAGGAATGGAGGGTTATGGTCTGAGCGCAGGTATATGGGACTAGGGGAGAATACGTGTTCGGCACGGACTAGAAGGGTCGAGATGGCCTGTTTCCGTGCTGTAATTGTTATATGGTTATATGGTTATATTATGCTCCTGTGACCTGTAGAAATTATAATCGCCAGCATCAACTGGGCAACAGTTAGGAGCAACACCCAAAGATGTTGGATGGGAGTGGAGGGATGAGGTGTTACTTGTTAACCTGGAACTATTGCAGGCAACATGTATTGTCTGAAAATAAATGCGAGATGTAAACTTTTCAGATATATAGTGTTGGCCTTGAAAATTGTATATTTATGCTTGACCATGAACATTCAGAAATGTTTTGCCCTGATTCATTGTTCCACGTGACCTGTCCATAAGTTGAATACTTGTAGATCTACAGGAGCCACAACCCAACAGGCTCCATTCAAGGAATCACTCAAAGAATGATATAAATCCCTTGTCCTTAAGTGGCAAGTTGATTCACCCCAAATGCAGCAAACTAACAAATGAGCCATAGATCAGCCACCAGTTTACACAACAATCTAAAAGCTGAGAAGTTATGCCCTTGTCCCACTTAGGAAACGTGAACGGAAACCTCTGGAGACTTTGTGCCCCGCCCAAGGTTTCCATGCAGTTCCTGGAGGTTTTTGTCAGTCTCCCTAATGGTCAAAAGTGGTTTCCGCTTCTTCTATGTTCCAGCAATTATTTCAAAAAATTCAAAACCGGCCGCGACTAAAAATAGGTTGCCGTTTTAAAAATCGGTCATTTTTTTAGTCGAAGCCGGTTGCGATGCTAGTTGAAGGTGGTCACTGGAGGTTGCAGGTAGTGGAAGGTAAGAAGGTCTTTCGACCATTAGGGAGACTGACAAAAACCTCCGGGAACCGCACGGAAACCTTGGGTGGGGCGCAAAGTCTCCAGAGGTTTCCATTCAGGTTTCCTAAGTGGGACAGGGGCATTAGGGGGTCAGTAATTTTAATTTATATGTATAGAATTATTTAAGCATAGTGTGTGGCTGTAGCTCTGCTCCTAGAAAGTCACAGATCTATTACATCAATTACATAGACAAGTCAGGGTCTCGACCCGAAACTTCACACATTCCTTCTCTCCAGAGATGCAGCCTGTCCTGGCTAAGTTACCCAGCATTTAGTGTCTATCTTTGGTGTAAATAGCTGGAGATTGTACGAAGCACCCTGAAGATTCATAGTTCAGGGTCTTCAGATATAAACATATCTCTCACTCTTCCCTCAAGCCCTGTGTGAACAACTTCCTTGGCTCCAGTTCAGGTAGATCACCCGGTGGAGCCAAAGAGGCAAAGAGAGACTGGTTAAGGAAATGGCAGCTCACCTCACCCAAGCACCTATAGAAATGTTCAGGATTCTCCTGAATCATCATGAAACATCAATAATTGCCTTCAGTCGATTGCAGCAGTATTAAGCAGCTACAAAGTTCTTGAATAGATATGTTGCCATGAAAGAAACACCAGTAGCCAACAATTATTTCAAATCAGAAACTCAGACCTTGTTTCAGCCGCAATGTTCCACATAAGTGTTGCTCAACAGATGAATCAGTTAATGCATGTTGTATGCATCATGCTGCAAGTGCTAGGATAACTTTCCTAAATTGCTTGATCTGCACAGAATTACTGGATGTTTTGTGATTTGTACAAAACCCCATTAAAATTGAATCGCATTGTACAATCCAAATTATAGACAACTATATTTCCAGATTGTACTGAAAACAATAATTTATCAGTGATTGCAAGTTTAAATGGTAAATTAGAAAATGTTGAATTTGTGAAAAAAATCTAGAAATAATAGAAATATGAATATCAAAAAATGCTGGAACAACTGTTGAGTTAGGAATCTGCCATAAATTGCATTAGAGATTGTACAGTAAATCAGGATCTCTCAACATGACTAATCAAAATACATGATTAATTAAAAAATCACCAATGAAAGGGATAATATACATTATAACAGCATCACTGTACGATAAGTAGTATAGAATAAGAATGTTCAAAACCTTAAGGTGATGTGTGGGCTGCATAGTGGCAAAGCTGGTAGATCCACTGCCTCACAGCACCAGACACCTGGATTCAATCCTGACCTAGGTGCTGCTTATGTGAGGTTGACACAATCTCGGTTACCATTTGGGTTTCCTCCAGGTGCACTGCTTTCCTCCCACATCCCAAAGACATTCAGTTAGTAAGTTAATTAGCCTCTGTAACTTGCCCCTCGTGTATACGCGTGTGGTAGAATGATGAGAATGTGTGAAGAATAAACAAAGTGCGGGTGGCGGTTAACATAGGATGTGTGAATGGTTAGTAGATGATTGCTGCGGACTCAGTGGGGCAAAGGGTCGGATCTCATTTTGATAGACCCACCTCTTGATTTATGTTTAGATCTCCTTAAATTAACAATTAATTATATCAAGCAGATCATGCTTAGCCTTTGATCCCTACATGAAATCTGCAGCCTAGCTAACACTTCGCAACCCCACAGGTCCGATTGTCCTTGAGGACTTGCTTCAAAACCCTTCCAGAGAGGAGAACTATATGTGCTGAATAAGCTTGAAGCAGTAGATCCAAATGCCTCACTCCCAGATGGTCTCCCAATGGAATTTTTTTTTAAAAGCTCACAGCACAATAGCACGCAGCACAACAGCACAAGTATAAAAGGCGTGCCTTCATTGCTAGGGGCATTGAATACAAGAGTCAGGATGTCACGATGCAGTTCTAGATTTCTTTGGTTAGGCCGCATTTGGATTACTGCGTGCAAGTCTGGTCGTCGAATTACAGGAAAGATGTAGAGGTTTTGGAGAGGGTGCAGAGGTTTACCAGCATGTTGCCTGGATTAGAGGGTTTAACTACAGGGAGAGGTTGGATAGACTTGGATTGCTTTCTCTACAACATTAAAGGTTGAGGGGAGACAATAGAAGTATATAAAATTATGAGAGGCAATAGATAGGATAGAGGGTCAGAACCTTATTCCCACGGTGGAAATGTCCATCATTAGATGGCATAACTATAAAGTGAGAGGGGAAAGTCTTTTTTAAGCACAGAGAGTGGCGGGGGCTTGGAATGCATTTCCACGGGTGGTGGTTGAGGTGGATATGAAAGTGGCATTTGAGGCCTTCAGATAGGCACATGGAAGGGTACGAATAGAGGAAAATGGATCATGTGCAGGCAGATGAGATCATGTTTAATTGGGCATCATGTTCAGCACAAACATTGTGGGCTGAAGGGGCCATTGCAAAGGGTCGTCTCAACGGTGTCTAAAACTGCTGAAACCAATTACAGTATTTAAGCATAATCAATTTTAAAACATACTTTCCTGAAAAAAATAAATATATTCAAACATACATACGGTTCCATATCTCAGCATGACTGAGCTCTGTCATTGGTTTCAATGGAAGGCAAAGAAGCCAGGGACACAGGGTTCCACAGAAGGAACCTCATCATCATCAGTTCTCTTCTGAACTGCCAGCAAAACAAAAATGTGCTTCAGCCCAAAATTGCAACGCCTTTCCCGAATGTTAGATAATTATATTTATTCACTCTAATTAAGTGGCACTGATAAAAGCTCCACAAGGATGTTGTTATAGTGCAGTGTTTGAATAGGCCGGGACTGCTTTCCCTGGAGCAATGGAGACGTTCGAGGTTAAAAATCATGAGGGACTTAGATAAGGTGGGGGAAACTGTTTTCTCAGTCACTTCACGGTCGAGGTGGCCTCTTTTCTTCGAGTCGCATCTTCAACCCCCCCTTGCGGCCTACCATCCGGATTGGCACGGCCTTTCCTGCCGCAGACCGGCCAGAGCTTCAGCAGTGTCGCAGCACTGAATTCCATCGCGGAGTGGAACGATGCCTAACCGGGGATCGCCGGAGCTCCAGAGTGATGGGACAGCTGTTTAACACCGTGGAGCTGTGATTTGCGGAGCTTCCAGCCGCGGGCGGCGCTGACTTTAACATCGCGGAGTCCTCCGACCTCTTGCCAGGGGTCACCAGCTTTGAATCTCCGTCCAGCTTGGCCTGTGGACTTCAGGAAGTGGCCGATTCGGAAACTCCAAGCCGTTCTCCGTTCCGACGCCGGAGCTCCGATCATCCCGGCGAGAGGACCTGAAACATCAGGCCGCTCGTAGCGGCGACTGCGGAGAGCTCCAAGGCCCAGACCACGGGTGAACAAAGAGGAAGATGACTGAACTTTATTGCCTTCCCTCACAGTGGAAAACATTGATTCTGCTGTGTGGGGATGTTCATGCTAAATTCTATCGTGTATTGTGTTCTTTTTATTCGTATGGCTGTATGGTAATTCAAATCTCACTGTACCAATTGGTGCATGTGATAATAAATGTCTCTTGAACTTTTGTATATGGAATACTCTGCCAGAGGAAATGGTACAATTACATTTAAAAGACATTTGGACAGGATAGGAAAGGTTTAAAGGGATAAAGGCTGAATTCAGGCAAGTGAGACTAGCTTAAGAAAGCACCTTAGTCAGTCTGGATGAGTTGGGCCGTGCGGCCTGTTTCTGTGCTGCATAATTCTATGAAGAAAGATCCTCCCAGTACAGCTTGTTTAATGTGCTGGCATATGTTCAATTGTCAGTTTTGACACAGTGACATATTCCTTAAAAATGATTAACATGCACCTACTATCTGAATGAACTACAATTATATGATAATTTCCAATGTCTTACTCTCAATGTATTAATTGGAAGCAATTAAATACTCCATATGCAGTCAAGGAAAATCTGGGATTTGTGAAATGAAATGAAAATTGGTCAATTGGCTAACAATCTGTTTCAACACATAAGTGATAATCAGTTTCTGCTGATCAATGACAATTTTGCTTGATCCTATTCCTGCATTATGCTTCAATGAGTTTGATTGTGTTTGCTTTATAATTTGATAGAATAAATAGAAAAGATACATTTTCTATTTATGATCGTTGGCAATTAATGAAACATGTACTTATGGAGTCTAGGGAGAAAGATGGCAGTTGGAAATTAGAAATTGTGTTTGAAATTGTCAGACTGCTCACAAGATCCCATGAAGCATGAACACTATCTAGAAAATAACAGCATCAAATGAGCAAATCTGTTTATATAAACGTTTTTAAAGTAAAACACTTCAGATACTTCCATGGCTCCATTATAATTTTCACAGGTATTTTTGTTAGCTTTAGTGCAACCCGCAAATCAGGTAAGTGCGAGGGGAAGACATTTACCCAAGAACTAAAATGACAATAACCCGAGCAATGAGGTCCAAATCCAATCAGAGCAGGAATTGCATAGTATGTGGCCTAATCACAGGGTGGTGCCACACCACCCCCCCCCCCCCCCCCCCCCCCCCCCCCCCCCCCCCCCAGAACCTGAGCCACGAAACCGAAAGGGCAGATGAACGAGTCATTGTCCCCGCACATCCACCAACAGAGATTGGGCCCGGAGGAAATCTGTGCCCAGCAATGGCAGGGAGATGTCAGTAACCGTAAAAGTCCAGGTAAAATGGCAAGGGCCAAAGATGATCGGGATCATGCGAACACAATACATCCGTGTGGAGCCGCCATTGACTGCGGTCAGAACGAGTGTCGACCCTTGACGGGGGCAAAATTCTAACCTCTGCACCTGTATCAACAAGGAACCGGCGTCCTGAGTGTTGATCCCAAGCGTAGAGGTGATGTTTCAGGCCGACCACCGCTGCGACTACCGACGGCCGGCTTCGGCATTTCCCGGATACGAGCAGGGCAGGCGTCATTGACAGGCTGCAGGACCCCAGCGCTGGTGGCAGTAACAACACTTCCCCTTACCGGGGTTGTTCGGGGCAGGCGGCGCACCCGAACACCCGGTGGATTGAGGGCCTGGTTTCTGGGCCTTCCAAGGTACTGCCGATACCCGATTGATTGAGCCACCGCCCCTGTTGCTTGGACTGCCACAGTGTGTCGGCATATTCTGCTAGCTGCAGGGGGTCTGCAAAATTCTCACTGGCAAAAAGCAGTCGGATGTCATCCAGCATATGTTGCAAGAAGGCGTATTCGAAGAGCAGGCAGGGCTGATGTTGTCCATAAAGGTGAGCATCTTACTCATGAACTCTGACGACTTGCGATCACCGAGGCCGCCCATGTTCATGAGCGGCAATGTGCGGTCCCGGCGGCTGAGCCCAAAGGTACGCAAGAGCAGCACTTTGAGACCCTCGTATTTGTCCTGATCCGGCGGCGCATGTACGTAAGGGACCAGGCAACCAGCTGTCTCCTGATCCAACGAGCCAACCACATAGTAAAACCGGGTGTCATCAGCCGTGATGCGTCGGATGTGAAACAGGGCCTCGGCCTGCTGGAACCACACTTAGGGCTGCGATGTCCAGTACACGGGCAGCTTCAGGGAGACGGCATTCTGCTGGGCTGGATTGACAGCGACCTCGGGCTGTTGAGGTTGATCGTTGGCTGTGTGCATAGTTTAAATCCAAAATGACCATTTTGGATCGTCGGGGTCACCAATATGGCGGGCGAATAAGCAAGCCACGTTTGGTGAATCAAAGAGATCTTTATTGTCAAAGCAAAGAGAACAAAACACATGCGAAAAGGGGAAAGGTTGACCTGGGTTCATTATATATATATACTAGGGCACACCCCTACACCTCGTGACGACTTCTTCCCGCCATTACCCAATCACGTGACCCTACACCCGACTGCCAAGGGCTCGCACAGCAAGTGGCCTAACCACCGGGTGGCACCACAATATTAAGTAATAATCATTTCAGTGATTGAGCATTATTGACTACATTATACAGCTGATCACTATGAAACTGTATTGATGCAGTGCTTATCTGATCTGATCAGACACAAAGTGAATACCTTGAGAAAGCTGGTAATACATCACACTAGGCTGTTATGGTTTGTGACTCATATTTTATTGGCATCTTGCAGGAATATGGCTTGGAGTGAGACCTCGATCATCAAGCACAGTGGTGAAGTATGGCATGCACTTCACTGTCGTAGGCTGAGAGTCAGGTAATACATGGTAACAACTGTGAGATTTTTTGTGACAGCATTTAAACTCCTGTAGAGATTTGGAAACACAAATTTGTGCAATATAAGCCCACACTATCACTCGCTACTCCCCTTGGATTGCAACCTTGCCGTGGTCGTGGAGCTTGTGTGTCTCAGTGACCCCTAGAGCTATGCCAGCGGGAGATTCGTCTCCTGTTAGGGTCTCCCATGCCGGACAGGTCGAATGGTAGAGGCGAGATGAAGAGCGATCCACTGGTCCTCCAGGTTGGAGGTTGAGCACAGGGCTACCAACCTTGTCTCGTAAAACAAATATGTTACGGAAACAGCAACTGAAGGAATCAACACTACTGGGCGTGATGGACTTCCAGGGCTATTGACTGATGCGAGGATAAATGTACCAGACAGCATCCCAAGAATTGCCCTGCACTGGACAGCGGAAGGGAAAAGGAAAAGAGGGAGACCCAAAACAACCTGGCGTCGAACTGTAGAGGAGGAAATGAAAACAATGGATCTGACCTGGGGTAGTGTTCAGAAGCTAGCCCGGAACAGACAGGAGTGGAGGACTCGTTGCTGCCCTACATGCCAGGAGGCATAATAGGCAGTAAGTAAGTATCACTCCTTGAACCCTTGAGAAATATACAATCCAAGAACATCCATATGCCTGTGAAATTTACTCCTTTTCAAAGAGAATGAGTTGAAGTTCTGTCTCTTTGTGTACAGAATACCAATGATGATCCTAAGCCTGATGAATATGGACATTTCAAGGCAATGATGGGCTTCATCTCTCGGCAGAGCTTTCCAGATATGGGCATAAGACTTGAACCTGTCTTCAAAAATGTTTAACCTTCAGACATTTAGCCACTTAGAGAACTGGAGATAGCAGCATGGCTTCCTGTGCTCTGTGACGGGCTCAGTAGGAAAGACTCCTTCCTCCCTTAAAAGTATTTTGGCGTCTGGCTTTCTCCCTCTGTATTAGGCTGCTCTAAAAAGTCAGTGGGTCCACTATTAGCTAACCAACTAATTGCTTAGAAAAGCCTGGTGGTTACCACTTTTAATTAATTTCACTTAACGTAATGAAGTGGAACTTCTAGTATTGTTTCAAAAAGTAGCAGCCATTTAAAAAAAAAATACAATACAGTTATTTTGCTGATTTATCATTATACTTGAGATGGCTGCCAACAATGTTGGTCCAGAGGATTACTGTCAGCAATTGTTCAAATTCAAACTATAATGCACATACTTGTACCTCAGTGGTTGTTGTCAGTTTCACGATGTAGTGACAACTAAAAGTAGACAATTTTAATGCCATCCATACAAGCCATTTTAATGGTAGCATCTAGACATTAATGCACATGGGTTGTGGTTGAAACGGGAAGGGTTACTTGGTGTGGAGAATGGGAACGATTTTAAAACTGAACTGTTTGTAAATATATAGATACATTTATAGGTAGTGGAATAACTGGGGAAATGTCAATATTTCTGTAACTAGAGTTCCATAAATATTCTGAATGTTTATTCAAATTTGAATTGCGAATTCTAAAATGACAGAACTAAAGGATATAATCAATTAAAAACCAGAGGAATAAACTGGTATTAAGATGATCACTATCTGTGAAACGCTGTACAGTTCTTTCATGTAATGCCATCCATAATTTGGGTTAATTAATCGTGACATCAAAGATGTTATTTGATATTGATATAAACCGAATGGAAATAGCCGAATGGAAACAAAGCCGAAACGCCAACAAACTGAAAGCATACGAAGCCGAAACGCCAACGAACCACAAGGGCCGGACGCCAAAAAACCAACTAACCGGAAATATGCGTCGCCTAAAAGCAAACTCACCGAATGGCCGCTCTGCCGAAATGCCACCTAACATAAAGGCTGCTTCGCGTACAAGCCAACTAACAGAATGCCGCTCTGCCGAAAAGTCGAATAATGGCTTGTGTGGGGAAAATGACCCCCACCCTCCCGTCTCCACCGGCCAGTGATGTGATGGACGCGGGGGCCCGGACCTGCCCCGCAAAGTGTGGGTCGCCCTGAACCGGCTCCGTTCAGGGGTCGGCTGGTTCACCGCCAACATGCATCGCTGGGGGCTGCATTCATCAGCAGCCTGAGTGTGTGGAGCAGACCAGCAAACAACACAGCACATCAATATCGACTGTGCTGTCCTCCGCCCCCCTGGTGGAGAGGTACACCTCACGGTCCTCAACAACAGCACATTGAACTGGCTACAGGGTCTGGAGGGCGTTACATAACTACTGTTGCCTTAAACGCAAGAAGAAGAAGAGGTCCCAGAACAGATCCACTGGTCACAGAGCTCCAGCCAGAATATCAACCTTCCACCACAACCCTCTGTTTTTGATGAATACGCCAGTACTGAATCCATATAATCAAGTCATCATGAATCCTATACATCTTAATCTTTTGGATCAGCCTACCATGATAACCTTATCAAGAACCTTACTAAAATCTGTGAATAATCCATCCATCGCCCTACCTTCAATAATCTCTTTTGGCCACCTCCTCAAAACACTCAATTGTGAGTAAGATATGACCTGCCACGTACAAAGCAGTGCTAGTTATTCCTAATTAACCCATTCTCTTCCAAATGGGAGTAAATTCTATCTCTGAAAATTCTCTGCAATAGTTTCACTACCACTGTCGTGAGGTTCACCAGCAGATGTCACCAAAATTGGTGGATTTCTGGAGATTCTCTCTACTTCCCTTCGCAACACCATTGGCCACTCCATGGTCCTCCGAGACGTCGCCCATGACTTGAGAAGAAATCCTCGGCAATGACCCCCTCAATCTCCTCTCTTGCCTCCCTCATAATTTTGGATAGATCCCATCAGGCCTTGGGTACTTAATTAATATATAGGTGAGGAAGTGAAAGCACTTGTTTTCTTTCCCATTGATCATATATCAGTGTGGCTCACTAGAGCCTATATGGCAAATATCTGGAAATATATATAGTTTTCAGGCATCTGACACCTCAAATGAACAAAACGATGAAAGCAAAGGTTGCACAATGCTGACCCCTTTTGCAAATGTTACTATCCTAGTTGGAAAGCTATGCAATTTAATCATGAAATAGTCAGTGTTGGTTGAGTAAACATAATAATGAAAAACAGTGTGAAAAGAATAACAAACCCAGAAAGAAAACATGAACATTACTGTCTCCACCATTCAAACTTTTGCAGTCTTTACTTTTATAAATTATAATAATAGGTATAATTGCCTATGACAAATACCTGGCTATCATTTCCTTTTCTTTGTTTGAGGCATGTCCTCCACTGCCCAGGAGTTCAGCAGGAGTTGAAAGGAAGTATAAGCAATGGTTCTTGAAGTATTGATTAATCAATGGGAGCAAAATCTGAGGAAAAAAATAAATGTATTTGAGGTTGAAGTTTCAGTTTGAAAATTTGTCAGACTAAACAATAAATCAACATGTTAATGGATTTTCCAGACAGTGGATGAACATGTGCAAAATCTGATTCAAGACCCTCACAGTCTTCAGATACCATGATCAGACACCATACATTTAGTTCCAATATAACAGTTTCTGCTTGCTTTGTTATTTCACATACAATAGGCTGTGCAAAATAGTTTTGAGCAGGGTAAATGTTTTAAGGCTTATTTTAAAGAACAACATTATAGAATTATTACAGTGGGTTTTAAGACAACAAGGTCCATTCAATTTTACAAAACCAATCTCGTCATTCCCATTCCCAAGTTCTGATAGCCGTGCCTTTTTCTTTCTCCCTCAATTTCCTTTGAGGCACAAATTCATAAATGAATGAATGAATGCATAAGTTTATTGGCCAAGTAGTCACATACAAGGAATTTGCCTTAGTGCTCCGCACGCAAGGGACAACATGACATACAGTGACAATTAGGAATGTCACATAAAACATTAAACATTAATAATAAAACATTATCGATTATACATGTGAATTAAATAAAATGCCAGAGCAAAAGGAGGCTACACATTTTTGGTTATTGAGTAGAGCTACTACTCGTGGAAAAAATCTGCTTTTATGTCTGGCTGTGGCAGCTTTGACAGTCCGGAGTCGCCTTCCAGAGGGAAATGATTCAAAGCGTTTGTGGCCAAGGTGAGAGGGGTCAGAGATGATCTTGCCCCCTCGCTTACTGGCCCTTGCAATGTACAGTTCGTCACTGGAGGGAAGGTTGCAGCCAATAACCTTCTCAGTTGATTGGACGATTTGCGGCAGCCTCCAGATGGCGTGTTTGGTGGCTGAGCCAAACCAGACCATGATGGAGAAGGTGAGGACAGACTCTACGGTGGCCGTGTAGAATTGGACCATCATTGCCTGTGGCAGATTGTGCTTCCTCAGCTGCCGCAGGAAGTACATCCTCTGGTGTGCCTTTTTGACTGCGGAGTCGATGTCCTTGGAGATTATGGTTCCCAGGAAGTTAAAAGACTCCACAGATGAGACTGTGGTGTTGTTGATGGTGATGGTGGGAGCTCTCCTAAAGTCTACAATCAATTCCACTTTCTTAGGAGCATTGAGCACCAGGACGCCAACTGTGTCACTTCCTGTCTGTAGGCAGATTCCTCCCCATCCTGGATCAATCCAACCAGGGTTGTGTCGTCCGCAAACTTGAGAAGCTTGACAGAGTCGGTGGAGGTGCAGTCATTGGTGTAGAGAGAGTAGAGAAAGCAGCCTTGCAGTGCTCCTTTACTGAGGGTCTGCGGGTCCGAGATGTGCTTTCCCAGCCTCACATGCTGCTTCCTGTCTGTCAGGAAGCTGGTGATCCACCGCAGAGGGGTTCAGGCACAGTCAACTTGGAACGTTTGGAGCGCAGTAGCTCTTGGACAATGGTGTTGAATGCAGAGCTAAAATCAACAAACAAAATCCTTGCATAGGTCCCCTGGCGGTCTAGGTGCTGGAGGATGAAGTGCAGGCCCAGGTTGACTGCGTCATCCACAGATCTATTGGCCCGATATGCAAACTGCAGAGTGTCCAGCAGGGGGTTTGTGATATTTTTCAGCTTGGCCAGCACAAGCTTTTCAAGGCTCTTCATGACTACAGAGGTCAGTGCGACAGGCCTATAGTCATTAAGAGTAGTAATCCTTGTCTGTTTGGCTACAGGGACAATAGTGGAGACTTTGAAGCAGGCAGGGACAGTACAGGTTTGCAGGGACTGGTTGAAAATGTCTGTGTAGACCAGTGCTTGTTGTTCGGCACAGAGCTTGAGGTAGAGGGGGAAACATTGTCCAGTCCTGGAGATTTCAGGCTTTTCTGCCTTCTGAACAGCCTCTCCACCTCCTATATTTATATTGTTGTTGATGGAGAAGTGATGTTGTGCAGCACAGAGGGGGTGGGTAGTGGACGTGGCCACAATCTTTTGCAGTCATGCTGTATTTGGGTGTTTAAGTGGTGATTGGACAGGGGTCGGTGGGAAAGGGTATCGTCTTTTCAGACTGGAGTCTTGCTTTAAGTAGGTGTGAAGTGGAGATTGATTGAAGTGGAAACAGGGCCCTGCTCAGGGATAGTGTCTTTTCTCCCCAATTTGAAACCTATTATCTCCAGTTTCAACTCTACCGTTGGGATAGTTTTTCTTTTTTCTCCCTATATCGTCTGTGGTGTTGAACACTTATGGAAAATGACCTCTATCCAGGGACCCCAGCAGCCCTTCTAGGTAAGACAGAAATTCAGATGCATCTTCACTCAGCTTATCTACTGAATGTTTAGCCTCCCATTTAGCCTGCTTTACATCAGTGAGTCCAAGCATAGACTAGATGATCGTTTCGCTGGACACACGCTTGTTTCACATGGTTCTATCTTGACCACACTTCTGCCTTCATCTCGAAAATTGCCATCTCCTACTCTCAATTTCTTCAACTTAAGATGAGGCATTCCACTCTAAGACAGCCAAGATGTCCTGTTCTAGGCCTCACCCCTTTCCACTTTCCATAGAGACCACTCCTTTTGCAAATCCTTGGTTCACTCATCCCTTCCCACCCCAACCACACCCTCCCCCAGGTACTTTCCTCTGCAACTATAGGAGATGTAACACTAGTCCCTACACCTCCTCCCTCACCTCCATTTAGGGACCGCAGCAGCTCTTCCAGGCAAGACAGAAATTCAGATGCACCTTCCATCACTTCATCTACTGATTATTAGCATCCCATTGGGCCTCCTTTAAATTGGCGAGGCCAAAACGTAGACTCGGTGACCATTTCACCAAAGACACGCTCATTCCGCCTGACTGTAAAACCAACGCTTGAGAACACTGCCCCATGCTTTCTTACAGCTCAAACAAATCAGTTTACTATAACTCTAAAGGCATAGTAAATAGCTATTTCTGAGTTGTAAGAAAGCGGTCCCCCAAAGCCATTTTCTATACATAATGCCATCACTCTTCCTTCTTTTTGGGCTTGAACTTTACTAAAAATCAAATGTCTTTCAAAGCATTTAATTCAACACAAGAAAAGCTATCGGTCATTTGAGGACTGATGAGAGTTACGCTTTATAAGAAACATAACCAAACAGAATTGCATTGTAGGTTAATTGGTAGGCCGAACAGTTCATTTCCATTTTCTATCTCAATCAATTCAATCAATATTGGCTCCACTAAATAGCTTCAGATTTGGTTTTCTCCCACTCTCTAAAGATGTACAGGTTTGTAAGTTAATTGGCTTGGTACTAATATAAAAATTGCCCTTAGTGTAGGATAGTGTTAAGGCATGGGGATCGCTGGTCGGTGTGGACTCGGTGGGATGAGGGGCCTGTTTCAGCGCTATTTTACTAAACTAAACAAAACAAACGTATAGATATTAAAGCGATTTTGAGTATTAAAAAATATGAATGTCTGCATTTCAAAACTGTTCTGCAAATATCAAGTAATCTATAAGTGACCTATACTGCTTTTAGATTTAAACGCAATGGCAGTTTAGAACACTGCATTTATTTAATTGCATTGAGTGTAAGTACAGAGACAACGAAATGCATTATATGCGAAATTCAACTTCTAGGCATATAGCTAGAAAAAAGTTATGTTTAAATTTCACTTACTCTACTATTGCAGAATGATAAAATGAAAATCGGACGAGATTTGGCCACAGTCAGGCAATGTTTGCATGAACAGCAAGTGCTCATCCGTAGTGTGTGCATGGCTGGGTACCACTTCAGGTGACCAAGTTGAGCTATCTCTGACAGCTCTCAACCTTTTCTCAGTCTCCATCACAGAGGAAAGACTATTGACTAACGTCTACTATAAATCCACTAACTCTCAGTTATCTGGACTACACTTCCTCCCACCATGTCTCTTGCAAGGACATCATCCTCTACTCTCAATTTCTCCACCTCTGCTGAATCTGCTCCCAAGATGAGGTTTTCCTTTCTAGGACATCTAAGATGTCTTTGGCTTTAATAAAAGTGGTTGTCCCCGTTGTTGTAGATGGAGACGTCACTTGTGTCTCCTCTGTGTCCCACAGTTCTGCTCTTGCTCCCTCTCTCCCCAGGCAGATTAAGAATAGAGTTTGCCTTCCCCTATTCCCTGACATTTCGGCCACCTTCAACGTGATCCACAAAATACATCTTCCCATCCCCACCCCTCCCATTGAGAGTAGTCAGTCTTTGCTTCACTGATCTCTTCCCACCCAAACTGTTCTCTCCCTGGTTATACATCTCCTGCAGTTCCAGGAGAATAACACTTATCTCTACACTTCCTTCCCCACAGCTTTCCAGGGTCCCCAACAGTCCTTCCTGGTGATTCAGAGATTCACATGCACCTAACCTCCTCTACGGCATTTGATGCTACTGATGTGCCTCCTTAGGAACGGCAAGATCAAGCGTAGTCTAGACAAATGTTTTGTTTAACGCGTGTGCCCAGTCTACCTAGGGCTACTGGATCTCCCGGTTGCTATCCATTTAAATTCCCCTTTCCATTCTCATACAGACCATTCTGTCCTGGGCCTCCTCTATTGTCAGAGTGAGGCCACATGCAAACTGGGGGGTCAGTACATAATGGTCTGCTTGGGTGGTTTACAATTCTACAGTATGAACATTGAATCATCCAATTTTAAGTAATACCAGCCAGTTTGCTACCACTCCATCCTGTTGCAGACCCATTCTGCCCATTAATCCACCCCCCACCCCCTTACCTGTATCCACCGATCACTTCCCAGGCTTTATCCCGTTCCCACCTCTTTTCCAGTTTTCTTCCACTCTATTACAATCAAGCTGAGGAAGGGGCCTGATACAAAACATCACCTATCCATGTCCTCCAGAGATCCTGCCTGACCCACTGAATTACTCCAGCAATTTGCATTTTATTCAAGATTCCAGTATATGCAGTTCCTTGTGTTTCTAAATAATACTTATTAACACTACTTCTAAGTTCTGAAGAGTCACATAAAACTTTACTGGCAGAGTTCTGCCTTCTTCATTCAATATTAGCATTGCAATTATATTTGCACAATCCAATTAAATTTCCTATTAATATTACACTGCTGGGATGAATATGATGACTTTTAACTGTAGCTCAGTGGCTCTATTATGAGAAAAAATAAATAAAACACAAACTGGCAGCACATACAAATTCTATAAATATATCTATTAATGATCAGATTCTATAAATATATCTATTAATGAGCAGTCACAACTTGATAATACTGTGACAGCGAAACCTGAGATACCAAATAATCTAGGAGACAGGTTTCATTACAATTTTTAAATTACTTAATGACAATATATTCAAGCTTTCATGAATTCATCATCAAACTAACACTGCAAATAAAAGTTGTAACTATGAATAAATACGATTCCTATTTTAATTCAAGCAATGTAATTAATAGTACAATTGTTCATAACTTTCCATCTATGTGCATTGCCACCTCTGTTGCAATTTACTTTGATTAGTGAAGCTCAAACACATACCTTTACAAAGAACTTGATCTCCTGTTCATGAGGGGATTTCTCAACTCTTCCACTGCTAACAACAGCCTCTATATTATTAAAGAAGGAAAGTTTACATTGGCGGGACAACCTTTTCTGACAAAACTAAAATGCAAGGCTCAAATAGCAATATTATCCAAATTATATTAAAATGCTGATTTACAAAAACCTTTTCTCATTCTCCATTCAACAATAGGGATTAAATCAAATCACATAGTAATAATTATCAAACTTTCATGCAGAGGTAATTATGTTGCTTTACACAAGAAAGTATCTCTGTATATTTACCTGTACTGTTCTTGCATCCTTCTACCAATTAATTGAATCTATTATTTAATAGCTACATGTCTTAATCCATAATCCTGAAAATCCAGGTAAAGCTGCATTTCTGATTCATGAATTTAAATTTCTTACATTTAAGCTTGTTCCTGACACCTAACCAAATCAATAACATATTAAACAATATGTTTAAGAAGTGATCCCACAATCATATGGTACCATGACTCATTGCCATTTACACAAGCAAAATAATATTTTATGCAATAGATAGAATTGCTCCTGATAGAATCAATTAGTTAATCTTCATGCAGCTCCAGCTTCTTAAATTTCCAAGAAATTAGATACCACCCAATTTTGATAATAATCGGGGCTGAGTTTAGGTCTGAAACCCATGTCAGGAGCATCAAACAATAACTGCTAACATTGAAATATGCTTTTAAGTAAGCATGAGGGTAGTTTGCACCGTTACTCATTCACGAATATACTGCAGATACAATAATCGCAGCATTACAATGATGATATAGAAATGTTGCCATAGTTATCAGGTGACGACTGTAGGCCATATAAATGATTGTGGCATTAATGTATATGTAGATGCTGATTTTATGCAAGGTTTCTCCTCGTTGGAATGTGATTTTTAGATTAAATTCTGATGGGACAATGTAAGTAATCATGGTATATATTGCTGATGTAACCATGCAGGTAATGATGACAGAAAAATGACAGGCATGAAGTTTTTCAACCTGGAAATGCCAGATTCAATTTTGCAATGGGTAAGACTACCCTTGGAAACAGGCATATGTGTGTTAAAACATGCACAAAACGCATTTTCTCTCTGTGCACAAGTTTTAAAAAAAAATATTTCAAGGGATTAACTCTTCTCTGGATGTTGAAGAATCTCTAAGTCCATGGTCTCTATTATATGTGGGACGAAAAATGAACATCATACATTTAGAGTTACGCTTTCCAAATGAACATTTATTTTCTAGTATATAAATATATGTAGTAGTTTCACTACTTACCTATGTGTAAAACAAACTCTTGAGCTATGTCCAACCACTGCAACAATTTCTTCAGGAAACCATAGGCAAATCTCTTCTCGATTGAAGATGTGTCCAATTCCATATCTTTCATACCTCTATAAAAGATGAAAAAAATTGCTACGTTATAAACATTATAAATATGAACTGTTAATGTAATAAACGTGTTTCAGTGTAATGATTATCTTTCCCTCCAAAATGAGACCATGTTTTGAGATTTCTTTAACTTCAACTATGGTCACCCTTTGATGGTGAGCGGAGTTGAAGTTGATCTAATGACAATAACTGAGTTAAACATGTGGTTGAGACCCACAAAGTATGACAGCATAGTTTGCGGAAAGTTCCTCCACACATAATGTCTAATTATATCAGTTGGTTGGCATTGTGCATCAGTTGGTTGGCATTGTGCATACTTTCCTCATGATAAACGTTCATCCTACTGGCTCCTGCTCTCCGTTTTCCTCCATTTTGGAAATGTAGTCACATTTGCTATAATTACAATCTAACCTCCCCCGAATCTAGGGAATTGGGGAAATGTAAAACCAACACATCATCTATAGGCATCGGAAATGTCCTCGTTCTTCAGGGAACGGGGATTCCCCTCCGCCACCATACCCCGCAACACTGCTCTCTCTCCCCATCCCCGCACTCGCAACAAGGGCAGAGTCCCCCTAGTCCTCACCTTTCACCCCACCAGCCGGCAAATACAACAAATAATCCTCCGCCATTTCCGCCACCTGCAACGTGACCCCACCACTCGCCACATCTTCCCATCTCCCCCCATGTCTGCCTTCCGCAAAGACCGCTCCCTCCGCAACTCCCTTGCCAATTCATCCCTTCCCTCCTGTACCTCTCCCTCCCCGGGCACTTTCCGTTGCAACCGCAAGAAATGCAACACCTGTCCCTTCACCTCCCCCCTCGACTCCATTCAAGGACCCAAGCAGTCGTTCCAGGTGCGACAAAGGTTCACCTGTATCTCCTCCAACCTCATCTACTGCATCCGCTGCTCTAGATGTCAGCTGAATTACATCGGGGAGACTAAGCGGAGGTTGGGCGATCGTTTCGCCGAACACCTCCGCTCAGTCCGCAATAACCTACCTGAACTCCCGGTGGCTCAGCACTTCAACTCCCCCTCCCATTCCCATTCCCAATCCGACCTCTCTGTCCTGGGTCTCCACCATTGCCAGAGTGAGCAACACCGGAAATTGGAGGAACAGCACCTCATATTCCGCCTGGGTTGCTTGCGTCCGGATGGCATGAATGTTGAATTCTCCCAGTTTTGCTAGCCCTTGCTGTCTCCTCCCCTTCCTTAACCCTCGAGCTGTCTCCTCCCATCCCCCCGCCCTCGGGCTCCTCCTCCTCCCTTTTTCCTTCCTTCTCCCCCCC
Source organism: Leucoraja erinaceus (assembly GCF_028641065.1). Taxonomy (NCBI): domain Eukaryota; kingdom Metazoa; phylum Chordata; class Chondrichthyes; order Rajiformes; family Rajidae; genus Leucoraja; species Leucoraja erinaceus. The sequence goes on along the minus strand of NC_073414.1, from coordinate 10,981,774 downwards.
ACCCCCCATCAGTCTGAAGAAGGGTTTCGGCCCGAAACGTCGCCTATTTCCTTCGCTCCATAGATGCTGCTGCACCCGCTGAGTTTCTACAGCATTTTTGTGTACCATCATCTATCTCATTATCCACTTCTTGCCAAACAAGGTAAGTTGAAGCAGGTGTAATAATATTTAAAAGGCACTGAATAGGAAGGGTTAAGAGGGTTGTGGACCAAATGGGTAAATGGGACTCGCCTAGATGGGGCATCTTCGGTGGCATGGATGATTTGGGCTGAAGGGCCTGTTTCTGTGCAGTATGATTCTATGACTACATGACTCTGAGATGTCAGCACCAAGCCCTATTGGTTATAATGTTTCTAATTTCCTCTTGCTTCCAATCCCTAAATTTATAGCAGTTTCAGGGATGTTACTCATATCCTCTACAATGAAGTAATAGTTCAAATCATCAGCATTCTCCTTTTTTCCCTAATTATGTATTCCACAGGACCATCGCTCTGCTAACTTACTGAAAAAAATCAAAATAAACTCTTTCTATCTCTTTTCCTATTTCTGGCATGCTTTACCTCCTATTCCAATTTTTCCTTCATTTATTGCCAAATCAAGCAAATCGGAGCTTTTCAAGGGGCGACCTCTGTCATCCAGGGAAGTTAAGTCTTAGATTTCTCCATACTTGCTATACGTTTGGGACACGCCAAGTGGCTGATACTGGTGTTTATCTTCCCATCCTGTCACCGGACTCCATGAGGTGAAATAATCAATGTTGATCCTACCCGAAGTTCAGTGGCAGTAGCTTACTTAACAAACAGCCAAGTATTGCTTTGATGTCAGGTTCAAACCTAAACTAGGGTTCTGGATGGGAGGTGTTTGCCTGTTCTCCCTGTGACTGTGTGGGTTTCTCCCAGGCACTCCAGCATCCCAAAGGCTTGCGGGTTGGTAATTTAATTGGCTGGTATAATGGCAGTTTTAGTAACATTCCCAATGTCCAACTTTGATAGCTATAACTTCTCGTAGGATGTAACCATATAACCATATAACAATTACAGCACGGAAACAGGCCAACTCGGCCCTTCTAGTTCGTGCCGAACACTTATTCTCCCCTAGTCCCATCTACCAGCACTCAGACCATAACCCCCCATTCCTTTCCCGTCCATATACCTATCCAATTTATTTTTAAATGATAAAATCAAACCTGCCTCTACCACCTCCACTGGAAGCTCATTCCACACAGCTACCACTCTCTGAGTAAAGAAGTTCCCCCTCATGTTACCCCTAAACATCTGTCCCTTAATTCTCAAGTCATGTCCTCTTGTTTGAATCTTCCCTACTCTCAATGGGAAAAGCTTATCCACGTCAACTCTGTCTATCCCTCCCATCATTTTAAAGACCTCTATCAAGTCCCCCCTTAACCTTCTGCACTCCAAAGAATAAAGACCTAACTTGTTCAACCTATCTCTGTAACTTAGTTGCTGAAACCCAGGCAACATTCTAGTAAATCTCCTCTGTACTCTCTCCATTTTGTTGACATCCTTCCTATAATTAGGCGACCAAAATTGTACACCATACTCCAGAATTGGCCTCACCAATGCCTTGTACAATTTTAACATTACATCCCAACTTCTATACTCAACGCTCTGATTTATATAGGCCAGCACACCAAAAGCTTTCTTTACTACCCTATCTACATGAGATTCCACCTTCAGGGAACTGTGCACAGTTATTCCTAGATCCCTCTGTTCAACTGCATTCCTCAACTCACTACCATTTATGTCCTATTTTGATTTGTCCTGCCAAGATGTAGCACATCACACTTATCAGCATTAAACTCCATCTGCCATCTTTCAGCCCACTCTTCCAAATGGCCTAAATCTCTCTGTAGACTGTGAAAATCGACTTCATTATCCACAACACCACCTATCTTAGTATCATCTGCATACTTACTAATCCAATTTACCACACCATCGTCTAGATCATTGATGTACATGACAAACAATAGTGGACCCAACACAGATCCCTGTGGCACCCCAGTAGTCACTGGCCTCCAACCTGACAAACAACCATCCACCATTACTCTCTGGCATCTCCCATTCAGCCACTGTTGAATCCATCTTGCTACTCTACCTTAAATACCCAACAATTGAACCTTCTTAACCAAACTTCCATGGGGAACCTTGTCAAAGACCTTACTGAAGCCCCTATAGACAACATCCACTGCTTTACCCTCATCAATTTCCCTAGTAACCTCTTCAAAAAATTCAAGAAGATTAGTCAAACATGACCTTCCAGGCACAAATCCATGCTGACTGTTCCTAATCAGACCCTGTTTATCCAGATGCTTATATATATTATCTCTAAGTATCCTTTCCATTAATTTGCCCACCTCTGACGTCAAACTAACAGGTCTATAATTGCTAGGTTTACTCTGAGAACCCTTTTTAAACAATGGAACAACATGCGCAGAAAGCCAATCCTCCGGCACTATTCCCGTTTCTAATGACAATTGAAATATTTCTGTCATAACCCCTGCTATTTCTACTCTAACTTCCCTCAATGTCCTAGGGAATATCCAGTCAGTACATGGAGACTTATCCACTTTTATAATTTTCAAAAGTGTCAGTACTTCCTCTTCTTTGAATTTCATAGTTTCCATAGCTACTCTACTTGTTTCCCTTACCTCACATAATTCAATATCCTTCTCCTTGGTGAATACCGAAGAAAAGAAATTGTTCAATATCTCCCCCAACTCTTTTGACTCTGCAGATAGCTGGCCACTCTGACTCTCTAATGGACCAATTTTATCCCTCGTTATCCTTTTGCTATTAATATAGCTGTAGAAACCCTTTGGATTTACTTTCAGCTTACTTGCCAAAGCAACCTCATATCTTCTTTTAGCTTTTCTAATTTCTTTCTTAAGATTCTTTTTACATTCTTTATACTCCTCAAGCACCTCATTCCTCCAGTGGTTCATTACGTCATTTCGTTTGGACCTCAAGAGGTCCAAATGACAAATAAATTGAATCTAATCTTATTTACTCCATGCTGCCTATAATTATTGTAGATCTCTCTCTTTTTCCGAACCGTCCAATTTCCCTTGAAAACCATGGCTCTTTCCAATTTTTACTATTTCCTTTCAACCGAACAGGGACATAAAGATTCTGTACTCTTAAAAATTCATCTTTAAATGTCCTCCATTTCTCCTCCACATCCTTCCCATCAAACAAAATGTCCCAATTCACTCCTTTTAAATCCTTTCGCATCTCCTCAAAGTTAGCCTTTCTCCAATCAAAAATCTCAACCCGAGGTCCGGTTCTGACCCTCTTCATAATTATATTGAAACTATGTAGTGGAGATATAGTTCACGCACTCACCGAGCTCCAGAGATAATAAGAATAAGTCTTCCAGTCATTGAAATAAGATTAATTAGTTTTTATTGAAGTATTACAAAACAATTATATAGTCACTTTCCGTCCTTCATAGCTGTTCCAATTATATCATAAACTTCCTCCAAGCCCGTAATCATGTCCATGACTCATAGCTCTCGGCTCAGCTGATGGCTCGGTCATTGGCAAAAACTGTTATTCATACAATCCCACAAGGTAAACTGAAACTAAATTAACGAGCCTGCGCTAGCCTCTTCAGATATTGGCACACCCCTCTACATATTAAATCCCACCTAGAACCATACATACAGATACAAATTAAAATATTAAAAATGTTAAATAGACATGGCTATAATATACTGACAAGCTTAATGGCTCCTACAGCTGGTGTAAATGCTCCTTGTTTGTAGGTGAGTGGTGGAATCTGGGGAGAGTTGATGAGAATGTGAGGTTGATGTAGGATTAGTGTTAGTGAGCCATGTTAACAGAGGGCTAAGAGTATCACACCTTCACCTCTTTCTACCTGCTACCTCCTCTCTATTCCATCAGTATGAAGATGGTCACGGCTCAAAATATCGTCTGTCCATTTCCCTCTACAGGTGCTGCCTGACCTACAATTCCTCCAGTGGTTCATTATTTCAATCAAGATTCCCGCATCTGCAGTCCCTTGTATGTCCAGCTGAGAAAGCACTCCTTGTTCTACTCCAAGGTTGCAACTCAGCAAAATACCATTTAGCATTTTGCATACCATTCAGTGTAGACTTCAATTTAAATATTTCAACAAATAACATACAACAGTGGGAGGCACGGTGGCGCAGCAGGTAGAGCTACTGCCTGACAGCGCCAGAGACCTGGGTTCGATCCTGACTGCGGGTGCTTGTCTGTACAATGTTTGTACGTTCTCCCCGTGACCTACGTCACGCAAGCTGCGTGGGTTTTCTCTGAGATCTTTGGTTTCCTCCCACACTGCAAGGACATACAGGTTTGTAGCTTAATTGGCTTGGTATAAATGTAAATTATCCCTTGTGATGTAGGATAGTGTTAATGTGCGGGGATCGCTGGTAGATGCGGACTCGGCGGGCCGAAGGGCCTGTTTCCACGCTGTATCACAAAACTAAACTAAATCAGAAGAAATTAACCACCAATTAACTTTGAAGTGTTTGATTAATTTCAAGTAGCAACAAATGTGCGCTGTTTTCTTCAGCTTTGTATGGACAATAACTGGAGAAATGAGCAGCAAAATAGCAGTAGTGACATCAAATCAGTATGGCAAGCCAACTGATGTGATAACCTGCTTACACTGCATTTGTGTTGTGTAAGTGTTCATACTCAATATAGCAGTTTGCATGTCTCATGCTACAATGCGCATACATGCAACATATACTATTTTGGATCTCTTGGAGGTGAAGAAGGCAAAAGCTACATGATGATTAAAATGTTGTTGTGCCTTTTCTTTAATAGAAATGCTTAAGCATTGAATCATTTAATTATACTCCTTCTCTAAAATGTTATGCAGAGGGAATCCTTGTATTCCTACTTTTCACAGTCCCTCCTGTCATAATGTTATACAACACAGAAACAGGCACTTATTTGTCTAGAAGGAATGGGTGATCCACCATCAGTCTGAAGAGGGGTCTCGACCCGAAACGCCACCCATTCCTTCTCTCCAGAGATGCTGCCAGTCCTTCCGAATTACTCCAGCATTTTGTATTTACCTTTGATTTAAACCAGCATCTGCAGTTCTTTCCTACTTATTTGTCCATGATGATCAACTGACGAGTCCAATATGTATGAACTTAGTTCACATCCTAAAATTTTGCTATCCATAAACCCATCCAAATGTATTTTCATCACTGTAATTTATTCCAGGTCTACTACATTCCAGTCACCATGTTCCATATACCCACCACTCTCTGTGTCGGATAAACATGCCACCCAGTTCCTCTTTAAATTTTTCTCTTCTCAACCTGAACATATGCCATCTAGTTTGAGATTCCCCTACCCTGGACCAAGCTGTAACCATCCACCTCATCTCAGCTTAATCACATCCTTCCTCTAGTAAGGCAACCAGAAGTTCACACAAAACTCCAAGCTGGGAGTATTGTGTGAATTTATGCCGTCATCACTACCTTGTCTACCTGTGTTGCCACTTTCAGGGAATATTATACTTTTGTCTCTTGTAGTTTTACAACACTTCCCAAGGTCCTGTCATTCACTGTGAATCTCTTGGCCTGGTTTAACTTACCAAATGCTTCATTACATTTGTTTGAGAAATTCTATCTGACGTCCTTTATACACTTTGCCAGTTGTTCTGGATTCCATTGTAACCTTATCAAAGCTTCTTCATTGTCCACCAATTCTGTTATCATCCACAAACTTACTAATCAAGCCATCTACATTCTTATCCAAATTGTGAATATATATATAACAAACAACAGGGGATACAACAAGAATCCCTGCGGCACATACTGGTCTCAGACCTATTACTATTCAAAACAGTTGTGACCACTATCTCTAAAACACTTCGACACAGGTCACCCGGCCAGGCTTGTTTCTCAACACAAGGTCCAGTATGTTCCCTCCTCGAGTCGGACTATCCATATACTGTTTAAGCATCCCATCTTGGATATAGCTAACAAATTCTGCCCCATCCAAATCTCCAGTTGTAAGTCCCAGTCAATATTGGGAAGTGAACATCACCCACTATCACAACCCTATGGTTCTTGCATCCTTCTGTAATCTGTTTACATATCTGATCCTCCATCTCCTGCTGGCTATTGGGTGCCTTTAATATAACCCCATTAGAGTAATTCATCCTTTCTTATTTTTGGGCTCAACCCATAATATCTCAGAAGATGATCCCGCTAGTGTGTCCTCTCCGAGTACCGCTGCGGCATTCTCTCTGGTTAATAAAGCAACTCCTCCACCTCTTTTACCCCCTGCTCTGTCTCGTCCGAAACATCAAAACCCAGACATGTTTAGCTACTAGTCATATCCCGCTCACAACCAAGTTTCCGTAATGGCCACGACATTATAATTTGAAGCACTGACCTAGACAAAGTTCATCAGCTTTATCAATTATATTCCTTGCATTTCAGTCCTTCACTATCCCCTTACTCATATTGACTGGTTGCATCATGGCCTGGTTTGGCAACTTGAATGCCTAGGAACAAAGACTGCATAAAGTGGTTAATGCTGCCCAGTCCATCGAGGGTACTGACCTCCCCACCATCGAAGGGATCTACATGAGTTGCTGTCACAAAAAGGCAGCCAGCATTGTCAGAGACCCACATCACCCTGCCCACACTCTCACTTCACTCATGTCATTGAAGAAGATAGAGGCCTGAAAACTGTCCAGAAGCAGCTACTTCCCTACAACTAACAGGCTGATATATACTACAACCTCCAAATAAGCTCCAAACTACATAGACTTAAGGACATTGTTTGTATCTTTGCACTATTATTATATATATTGAACTTTTTTTGTTGTTAATTTTGTTGTATACATATCTGATGTGCTGCTGCAGGTAAGATTTTCATTGTTCCGTTTTGGGACATATAACAATAGAACACTCTTGACTCTTCATCTACACCTCTCATGATTTTGTATACCTGTACAAGGTTACCCCTCTATCTCCTAAATTCCAAGGGAAAAAATGATAGCCTATCCAGCCTCTCTTAGTAACTCAAGTGCTGCATCCTTGTAACGTCCTGGTGAATCTTTTCTTTCAGTCTTTCCAGCTTCATGACATCATTCCAACTGCAGAACGACTAAAACTGCATGCAATATTCCAAATGTGGTCTCACCAGTGTTCAGTACAACTGTAGTATGACATCATGTCCAGTACTCAATACACTGACCAATGAAGGCAGGCTTGGAAATATCTTCTTCACTCGCCAGTCTACTCATGTTGCCACTTACAGGGAATTATGTGCCAATACTGCTCTTCTACTCTCTCCAGGGCCCTTTACCATGTGAAAACATTGCCTCTTGGGTCCTTTTTAAATCTATCCCATCTCACCTTAAACCTACATCCTCTAGTTTTAGACATCATGCCCTGGGGAAAAAAACTCTTGACTATCTAGCCTCTCCTTATAACACAAACCCTCAAGATGATTAACATACTTACAAAACTATATTGTACCTTTTCCAGTTTATTGACTTCCTTCCTATAGCAAAATGACCAAAACTGTACACACTACTCCAAACATGGTCTTACCACCATCTTATATAGTTGCAACATGACCCGCTCGCTCAACTGCTGTACTCACTCCCCTGACCGCTGAAATCAAGAATGCCAAATACCTTCTTCAGAACCTTTGTCGCCACTTTCATGGAACGATACATCTACACCCCTAGGTCTCTTAGTTCTACAATACTCCTCAGGGCTCTACTGTTTACTGTGCAAGTCCTGTCCTTGCTTGGCTTGAAAAGATGCAACACTTAATTAAGCTCCATCTGCCATTTATTGGATTATTGGTCCAGTTGATCAAGATCTTTTTGGAATCATAGATAATCTCCTTTGCTGTCCACCATACCACCAATTTTAGTATAATCCAGTTACATTCCGATCCAAATCATGAATATAAATAATCAACAATAGTAGAACCAGCACCGAACCCTGAGGCTCACTCATTGTCACAAGCCTCCAGTTGGAAAATAACTCTAACCCCACACTGCCGTACCATCACACCTTCAACTCATCAAAGGAAAACAAATCATAATCATGTTTTCCCAGGCACAAAACCATGCTGACTACAGCACATTCCTGGGTAACAAATGGGTTTTGTTTTTCCAGATGTCCATATTTTGTCCATGCATTGGAAAATACATAAAATTCACTTGATATAGTAACCATACTGCCACAGTATTTTAATGTTACATTAAAATCACATAGGTCTTACAAAAACAAGCAATACCGCAAGGTGACGAGAGAAAGAAAACCAGTGCTATTAGTAGAGATAAATATGTGTATGTACATTGGACTTTGAAATTTAAAAATATTATGGGAGCTCAATTGTATGTAGGGTCGCCAATCAGTCCCGTGATAATTAATGTACATTTTATTAAATCTCTTACATAGGAATGCGGCAAGTAATTAATGCTTATACGGATTACAGATACATTTACCTTGTTACAGCATATCCATGCATCTGCAAGAATCTGAGTAGTTCATGAGCTTTCTCCCTGTCCCGAGCTTTTTCTTTCGCTGTCAATGTATCATATGGCACCAAAAGTGGATGACTTCCTCCACCTAATGAAAAACAAATAAAGGTATACATTGTAAGCAGAAGAAATGGGATACAAAATAACAACATAAACACGAGTCAAGACATGAATTTGAAAAGCAGGCTACAAAATATTGCAGAATAAAAGAATTATAGGAATGATAAGTAGTCGGGCTATGGCTGTGAGAAAGGAGGAAAAGATAAAGATCATTTTTGATTTCATAAGAATATAGTGAATATATAGTAACTGTTATCAAATTTCCCTTCTATTCGTCAACTCTAGTATAGGCATTTGCTCAGTATGGATGAGTTGTGTCGAAGGGCTTGTGTCTATGCTGAAGCAATCAAAGATGGACTGCAATCACATAGAATTAAGCCTTGTGGCATCATCCCTTTTGAAATCGTATACTGAGCAAAACTTGAGCTGGAAAATAAAAATCTGGAGTCAATATTTTTGTTCAGTGAGAAGCATCATGGAGGAGTTAGGGAATACAGGTGCACAACCTTTTATCCGAAGATCCAAATAGCGAAAAGCTCCGAATAGCGGACATTTTTTCGGTCCTTGAAGAAAGATCCTTGAAGACGGTTACCGAGGGCGGCCCGCAGAGGTGACAGCGGAACCTCCGGTCGGTCCTCGAAGAAAGAGGAACTAAATCCCCATTCATAAAAGAGGTGAGGGTATATTGCGCAGGAGGGTTAATAATTGACAATCTGCTGCTGCCTGCCGAGTTAAAAAGTTCCCACGGTAGACTCACGATACACAGTGTATCGTGAGTCTTGCGTGGGAACGTTTTAACTCAGCTGGCAGGCAGCAGCAGATTGTCGCTCCCTTCAGTTTCACCCCACCTACACCCATCTGCTTCCCGGCCATGTGTGTGACCCCTTCCCTCCCCTCTCCAGTTCCCCGCCCATTGCAACGGCGCGGGGGCTTTGCACTGTCTTCACGTCAGTGATGCCAGCATACAATGCCAGTCACCGGAGACGTCAGGACCAACGGGACACCGACCCCCAGGCCCACTGCAAGCACGGAGATCCTAGAGACCCACAGCCAGCAGCAGCCCAGCCCCGTTCCAACTCCAGAGGAACACGCTTCCCGTAGGGACAGAAGCTGATGGTGTGCAAGGTACGGCTTGTTCTTGGGGTTGCAGATGAGGGGGCGCAGCTCGGGCTGTGACGTCTCCGGCCAACGGGACACCGACTGCAAGCACGGAGATCCCGGAGACTCACAGCCAGCAGCAACTCTAGCCCAGCCCCGTTCCAACTCCAGAAGAACCCGGGTTGCGGATGAGGGGGTGCAGCTCGGGCTGTGGGCGAACAGCCACTTGTCGCTGTAGCGGCGCATCGGGGAGTGGGTTCCTGTTGGTCCTGACGTCTCCGGCCACCCCCCTAGACAGGAGCTGAGACTGGGAACTGTACCGCCCTTGCCCCCTCCCTCTGCAACTGCAAAGAACCCCACTCTCCTGCTCACCTACAAGGGCGGTACAGTTCCCAGTCTCAGCTCCTGTACAGGAGGGTGGCCAAAGACGTCAGGACCACCAGAAGCCGCTCCCCGATGGGCCGCTATGGCAACAAGTGGCAGTTCGCCCACAGCCCGAGCTGCGCCCCCTCATCGGGACACCGACCCCCAGGCCCACTGCAAGCACGGAGATCCCAGATCAGCAACTCCAGCCGAGCCCCGCTCCAACTCCAGAGGAACACGCTCCCCGTAGGGGCAGAAGCTGATGGTGTGCAAGGTACGTCTTGTTCTTGGGGTGGCGCAGCTCGGGCTGTGGGCGAACTGCCACTTGTCACCGTAGCGGCCCATCGGGGAGCGGATTCCTCTGGAGTTGGAGGGACAGGGAGACACAGCGGCTTTTGAGAATGGTGGGCAATCACTTCCAAAGTTCTGCCCACACAGTCAGTACACCTCTCCTATACTTGTCTCCCGCACTAAGATTATCTCGCAGAGAATGATCCCAGCCTAACCCTCCCTATTCTCTCCTATTCTGCAAGAAAAACCTACATTGATGACTCAAACTCGCGATCGAGTAACTGCCGGGATCGAGGCGCAAATTCGCGACCTTGCGGATATGAACCGAGCACTCTACCACTGAGCCAGCCGTTAAAATCTACGCTAAAAATCTTCCAATCCGAAAGCCGAAAAATTCCGAATTACGAAAAGTGTCTGGTCCCAAGGCTTTCGGATAAAAGGTTGTGCACCTGTAGTTACAAAATGAGGGTTACATCTAAAAGACAATTAAAATGAAAATGAGTGTAAATGCAGTGGAAAGAGAAACTGAAGAAAAGGTGAATGGTGCCACGAGTAAAGACATAGCATGAAAAATGTGAAAGCAGTTGAAAAAGAGAAAAATAATAGACAAAGGAAATAACAGAAACAAAATGAGAAAGAATTATTATTATTATTATTATTAATTCTTTATTTCGAACAGAATTAAAGAATAAAAAGCAAGTGTGAAACAGCATACAAAAAACAAAACAAGAATATTTATAAAGTGTCATAAACAATATCTATAAATAAATGAAATTGTATGTGTCCGAAAATGAGAATAAAGTGAAGATAGACACAACATGCTGGAGTAACTCAGCGGATCAGGCATCTGGAGCAAAAGGATGGGTGTCAATGGCTCCCATCCTTTAGCTCGAGAGATGCTGCCTGAATTTCTCAGTTCCTCCAGCACTTTTGTCTATGTCTGCTAAATATCTGCATCTGCAGTTCCTTTCTAAAGCGATTCAAGGATAAAGAGCAGATAAAAATAGAGAGAAATTGAAAGTGTCTACAGCTGAGTACACCTGGCAGGAGGTTGCCAGGGGGAACCCTGTAAAAGCATTAATGCCCACATAGGGTTACATCTGCAGTATGCTTCTGTGGGTTGATGGAAAATCACCTGGAGTATGGACTTTAAATAACCTAGCACATGTAGCAGCGTGCAGCAAATTGTGAGGTGCGGCAGACATCAGCAGTAGCAGCCTGGAAGAATCTGGACATTACAGAGTCATGGCCCTTTGGCCCAACTTGTCCATGCTGACCAAGACAGCATACTGGGCTAGTCCCATTTGCCTTCATTTGGTTACATTCCCTTAAACCCTTCCTCTCCATATATCTGTGCAATGCTTTGTGAAAGTATTAATTGTATCTGTTTCTATAGCTTCCTTGGGCAGGTCATTCCAGATATGGACCACTTTCTTTGTGAAAAACATTGCCACTGTGCGGTCTTTGTCTTAAATCTCTCAGTTGAAACAAATGCCTTCTACCCAGGGAAAAATCTTATCCATGCCTTTCATGTTTTTGTACACTTCAACAAGGACAGTTTTCGACACTCCCAGCCTATCCAGAATTAATCGATAACTCAAGTCTACAAGTACTGGTAACATCCTGGTGGATTTGTTCTACACCCTTTCCAACTTAATGCTATCCTTCCTGTAGCTGAACAACCAGAACGGCACACAGTACTGCCAGTGCGGTCTCACCAACAGCTGTTTCATGATGTCTCAACGTTTGGACATTGCCATCCCAAAGAAGGCAAGCATGCCAAACAAAGGTCTGCCAAAAAGTGCCAAAGACCTTCTTCATCTCACTCCTCACCTGACTGGCCACTTTCAGGGAACTATGCATCTGAACGCCTCGATATCTTTGTTCTACCGCACTCTCCAGGTCTCTACAGTTACTGTGTAAATCTTGCCCTCATTTGAAATACCAAAATCACAGTTATCAGAGTTAAATTTATTTTTCCCATTGCTTGACCCACCTTCCCAATTGATATAGATCGTGTGGTGAACTTAGTTATCCTTCATTAAAGGCCTGTCCCACTTGGCCATCATTCACGCGCCATTTACGCGACCTGCTAGCATGTGGGTAGCGTGGGACAGGCGCATGGAGAGGTGTGGAGGAGTGTGGAGTGGCGTGGAGGAGTGTGGACTTCGTCCTGCACAAAATCTTCGCGCGCCACCGACTTGTCGCGTAACTGACGGCCAAAGCAGCAGCAGAAGCAGGCAAACGATCACCGAGCTCGGCCTGGGGCTCACGGCCATTGCGGATCCGGTTCCGCCCCCACTCCTACTGAAGAAGAGTCTCGACCCGAAACATCATCCATTCCTTCACTCCCAGAGATGCTGCCGGTCCCGCTGAGTTACTCCTGCATTTTGTGTCTATCTTCAAATGACGTCACGCGCTCCAGACGGCTGTGCGGACGCATGATGACGCGATCATCGCGCGTCAGTCACTACCGGCCTGTCATGTAAATGACGGCCAAGTGGGACAGGCCTTTTACTGTGCACTATGCAATCAATTGTAGTGTCATTTGCAAGGTTGCTAATAATGGTCACCACATTGTCAGCCAAGTCATTAATGTACATAACAAATAACAGTGGATCCAGCACTGACCCTGCAGTGCACACACATTCACTATCCACAAGAGTAATGTGTCTGAAATTCCAATCACCCCTGGATGAACACAATTCTTCCACAAATCACCTCTACACCCCATACTCATTACCTTAAATCTGCAGCCCAGAGTTTTAGCATATTTGCTCTGGGGAAATGCATCTTACTATTTATGGTCATCCTAATTTTAACAGTCACAGTCATCTAACGACCCTTAAACCTTAAGGATGTATTACCCACAGGTTGGACCGTCTTGGATTATTTACTCTGGGATGCCTGAAGTTGTGGGGAGACCTGCTAGAAGTAGATAAAATTATGGGAGGCATAATAGGGTAGATAGTCAGAACCCATTTCCCAGGATGGAAAAATCAAATACTGGAGGGTGTAGCTTTTAAGTGAAAGGGCAAAGCTTTAAGGAGATGTGTGGGGCAAGTTTTATTATTGCAGAGGGTAGTGGTGGCCTGGAACACATTACCGGGGATGCTGGTGGACAGATATGACAGTGGTATTTAAGAGACTTTGGAAAAACACATGGATATGCAGAGAATGGATAATATGAATTGTGTGCATGAGGATAATGGTTGGTATTGGCATCATGTTCAGCACAAACATTGTGGGCCGAAGGGCCTGTTCCTGTGCTGTACTGTTCTATGTTCAAGCCAATTTTGAACTGTATAGCAACATTGGTTTGAAGTTGACCCAAAGAATTTCTAAGGCCTGAAATGTGAATCATAATTGGTGCATCTGTAAAGTCTCCATATTGATATTGCGTAGTGTAACCAATTAGCTTTACACAAACAATTAAACAAAACTTGTGCTTAATTTACTGTGACTGAAAATGTGATGTGATAGAAGCAGAATTAAGCCATTCAGCCCATCAAGACTACTCCGCCATTTAATCTTGGCTGATCTATATCTGCCTCCTAACACTATTCTCTTGTCTTTTCTCCGTAACCCCTGACAGATAAATGGTTCATACCTGTACATTATTTTTTTTTAAAGCATTTTGATCATATAATCTAACCTTTGGCTTGTAGTTCCAGCTTCTTCTTCCGACCCCATGTGTTGTGGTAGTTTTCAGCAAGTTGCTCTGCCATTGACTACAAAATACAAGAGTGCATTTTGACTAACGTGTTAAAGACTAACGTGTTAAAGAGTGGATGTGAGCCATTTTGCCATTTTGACCAAAGATGCTATAGACCACTCGACGAAAAAGATGTAGTACGATCATGGACAGATTCATGGGTAATTTTCGGCCCCATTTCCGTAACCGGCTTCCGTCTCCGCACCAAAGATCCCACAGCGGAGCAAAGGTACTAGTGTGGAGACGGAAGCTGGTTACGGAAATATCCTCGTAAAAATAAAAGCTATTTGGTAAAAATCTTCTCCTCATTTTCAGAATTATAGTTTATTAACACAATCTGTCCCCCCACAACGTTGATTACACTGCAAGAGGGATACCAAAAGTCTGGTTGGGTTACTGAAATGGATGAAAAAAAGACCCACGTTCTGCTCCGTTGTGTACTACAAGTCAGCCCATTGCATTTAGCAGGAGTGGTCTATCTTGCTATAGGTCTATAGGATTTTTGATTTTGACAACATCTGCAAATATTTAAGCAGTCTCTGAGAAAGACTTTGAAAAGGAAAAGAGTAAAGAATGTATACACTGAAACCTGAACCACGAGATGTCAGAGAGCTCCTTAAAACAATGCATAGTTTTACATTATATATCACTGTGAATAATCATCATTATTAAACTTCAACAATATGACAACTTCAAACATATCTGAGCACCATTTTATACTAATTTGTACGTGGATAACTTAGCTCAGCCTCGTCAGCCAAGCGACAGCAAGTCTCTTGACTCTGCCACACATTGTGAAACAAACTTTAAACAACTTAGAGCAAATTCTTCAAAACCTGGGAGGCAAGTGATATGGTAGAGGTAGCCACAGCTCCTGAATTGGGACAAAAATAGATACAAAATGCTTAAGTAACTCAGCAGGTCAGCAGTACTCCTGGAGAACATGGATAGGTGATGTTTCAGATCAGAACCCTTCTCAAGACTGATTATAGAGGGACAAGAAAGAAAGCTGGGATGGAGAAGCAACAGGACAGAGCATCACTTGTAACAGTTGAGCATATGGATGAAAAGGGAGGTGTGAGCTCGAGAGGATAAAGAGTTTGAATTGTTAACCTCAGGTTGTGAATTGTGTAACCATTGGAAACAGATATGTGGAGGGGGAAGAAGGGCGAAACAGGTCAGGTCAGCCAGGTTTCAGTGCAATTGGAGGGTGGGGGGTGGGGGACCATGAATTGACACCATTATTTCCAGACTGCAGTTAATACAATTAAATGCAATTTTTAACAAGGCGTCTGGAACCAGTAAAAATGACAGCTTCTGAGCAGATAAAAAGTGAACCAGTTACATGTTGCAAAAGAGAGAGAAATTAAAAAGCAGAAACAAGCTATGGCTCCGTACCTGCAACTCACGAGACAAAGTCATGTTCAACAGTTCGGGTGCCTGCGGATTGTAACCATGACTAGGATCATAGACAACCTGCAAAATAAATTAATAAAGGGTAAAAACGTAATCTAAAAAAACTACTGACAGCATTGTGAAATAACAATCCTATGGAAAAATATTAAATTAAAGATTCTCACCAACCTCCTTTGACATCTGCCTCTTCCTCCAAGTCCAAGGCATAACTATGGGCACCCGCATGGGCCCCAACATTGCCTGCCTCTTTATCAGGCACATTGAACAATCCCTGTTCCAGGCGTACACTGCCCCTATACCAAACTCTATTTCAGGAGCCTGAACTCTGCAACATCCAGGTTCAGGAACAGCCTCTTTCTCACACCCATCAGACTATTAAACACAAATTCAAACAAACTCTGAACTATAACAGCCTAGTGCACTTTTATCTGTTTATTAATGTGTGTATATATATTCTATGGTATATGGACACTGATCTGATCTGTTTTTATGCCTACAATATTCTGTTGTGTTACAGCAAGCAAGAATTTCATTGCCCTATCTGGGACACATGACAATAAACTCTCTTGACTTGACAGTTACATTGATGACTCCATCGGTGCTACCTCCTGCACCCATGTGGAACTCATGGACTTCATCAACTTCACCACCAATCCTGCACTCAAATTTACTTGGACCATCTCTGACATCTCCCTCCCCTTTCTTGATCTCCCATCTCCATCACAACAAATAGACTACAGACTGACGTCTATTACAAACCCACTGACTCCCACAACTAACTCGACTACACTTCTTCCCACTCTGCATCCTGCAAAGACACTATCCCCTACTCCCAATTCCTCAGTCTACGCCACATCTGCACCGAAGATGAGGTGTTCCATATGAGAACATCCGAGATGCAATCATTGTTTAGGGAACGGGGGTTCCCCTCTCCCATCATAAATGAGGCCCACACTCATGTCACCTCGGTACCATGCAGCTCCGCCCTTGCTCCCCCTCCCCCTAATCGCAACTGAGACAGAGTCCCCCTTGTTTTTACCTACCACTCTGTCAGCCGTCGCATACAATACATACAGTGACCTCCATAATGTTTTGGGACAAAGGCCCATCATTTATTTATTTGCCTCTGTACTTCACAATTTGAGATTTGTAATAGAAGAAATCACATGTGGTTAAAGTGCACATTGTCAGATTTTAATAAAGGTCATTTTTATACATTTTGGTTTCACCATGTAGAAATTACAGCTGTGTTTATACATAGTCCCCCCATTTCAGGGCACCATAATGTTTGGGACGCATGGCTTCACCAGCATTGGTAATATCTCAGGTATGTTTAATTGCCTCCTTAATGTAGGTATAAGAGAACTCTCAGCACCTCGTCTTTCCTCCAGTCTTTCCATCACCTTTGGAAACTTTTATTGCTGTTTATCAACGAGGACCAAAGCTGGGCAAGTATGGCTGCTGAAGGTACTGGCTCACTTATCTTCATTGATGATACGACTGCTGATGGTTGTAGCATAATGAATTCTGAAGTGTATAGACACATCCTATCTGCTCAAGTTCAAACAAATGTCTTTAAACTCATTGGCCGGCGGTTCATTCTACAGCAAGACAATGATCCCAAACATACTGCTAAAGCAACAAAGGAGTTTTTCAAAGCTAAAATATAGTCAATTCTTAAGTGAACAAATCAATCACCCGATCTGAACCCAATTTTATTGCTGAAGAGAAAACTGAAGGGGACTAGCCCCCAAAACAAGCATAATCTAAAGATGGCTGCACTGTAGGCCTGGCAGAGCATCACCAGAGAAGACACCCAGCAACTGGTGATGTCCATGAATCACAGACTTCAAGCAGTCATTGCATGCAAAGGATTTGCAACAATATATTAAACATGACTACTTTCATTTATATGACATTGTTGTGTCCCAAACATTACGGTGCCCTGAAATCGGGGGACTATGTCTAAAAACTGCTGTAATTTCTACAAGGTGAAACCAAAATGTATAAAAATTGCCTTTATTAAAATCTGACAATGTGCACTTTAACCACATGTGATTTTTTTTTTTCTATTACAAATCTCAAATTGTGGAGTACAGAGGCAAATAAATAAATGATGGGTCTTTGTCCCAAACATAATGGAGGGCACTGTAATCCTCCGAAATTTCTGTCACCTCCAACGGGATCCCACATTGCACTGGACAGGCGCTCCAGGAAGGAGCTGCACGTCACAAAATTGAACTACGCCGTGTGGCAGAGACAAAGCGACAGCAAGGAGAGAGAGAAGAGGGCTCGACGACTACCAACCACCGCCAGTCTCCACTGCACACATTGCACCAAGGTGTGTGGATCGTGGATCGGCCTCTGCAGACCCACAAGTAGACGACCCTATGGAGAGGAGAGGACAGCCATACTCGTTTCGAGTGACCGCCGATGATGATGATATTCTATATCACATATTCGCCAATGGAGTTGACGAATTTTGTTCAGGTAATATTGACGGTGTTTGTTCAGTGCTGATGACGTACCTACTGTACATTTCCCATACAATCGAAGCATAAAGTTTCACTGCTGTTTTGTTGAACAGGAGTTTGATGCATAGCTTGAACATAGAACAATATAGCATAAGAAAATTCAATTCAAGACATTTACGCCAACCATGAACCCAATTCAAACTAACCCCATCTGCTTGCATATGGACTATATCCTTCCATTCCCTGCTTCTTCACACAACTACTTAAATCATTCTTAAACTTTGGTATCTTATTTGATACTTTCAAGAGAGAGCTAGATAGGGCTCTTAAAAATAGCAGAGTCAGGGGATATGGGGAGAAGGCAGGAACGGGGTACTGATTGTGGATGATCAGCCATGATCACATTGAATGGCGGTGCTGGCTCAAAGGGTCGAATGGCCTGCTCCTGCACCTATTGTCTATTATCTAACATTCTCTAATGCAGGAAACAATTAGGTGAACTTCCTCTGCACCCTCTTCACACCCCTTCCTTCATGTTATGTGATGATCAGAACTGCACACAATACACACAAATGTAGCCTAACTCACATTTTATACAACTGTAACATGGCTGCCTGACTTTTATATTCTACACCCACATTTTTGAAACCAGGCAAGTGGTATGCATTCTTTGCCACTCCATCAACTCTTTATGGAGCTGAGGACTTGTACTCTGGACATCCATGCGCCCAAGAGTCATACGAGGGTCCAGGCACAAGGCAAGGGCCGGGACCAAACGTTGGCGAGGGGACGGGGCAGAGCGTTGGTGAGGTGCGGTGTGGGAGCAAAGCAAGGACCAGGTGTGGAGAGGGGGGGTGGGGCATGGGGGAGAGGTGAAATGAGCTTGGGGCAGGTCGGGGGCTCAGCATGGGTGGAGGTCGTGCAACAGTGATTATGTGCCAAGCATGGCCAAAGTCTCCCCGTTGGATTGCAACCTTGTCGTGATCGGGGAGCTTGTGTGTCTCAGTGACCCCTAGAGCTATGCCAGTGGGAGGTTCGTCTCCTGTTAGAGTCTACCATGCTGGACAGGTCGAAGGGTAGAGGCGAGACAAAGAGCGATCCACTGGTCCTCCAGGTTGGAGGTTAAGCACGGGCTAACAACCCTGTCTCGTAAAACAAATATGTTACGGAAACAGCAACTGAAGGAATCAACACTACTGGGCGTGATGGACTTCCAGGGCTATTGACTGATGCTAGGATGAATGTACCAGACAGCATCCCAAGAATTGCCCTGCACTGGACACCGGAAGGGGAAAGGAAAAGAGGGAGACCCAAAACCACCTGGCGTCGAACTGTAGAGGAGGAAATGAAAACAATGGATCTGACCTGGGGTAGTGTCCAGAAGCTAGCCCGGAACAGACAGGAGTGGAGGACCTTTATTTACTTACTTACTGCCTATTATGCTTCTTGGCATGTAGGGCAGCAATGAAGCGGCCAAAGTATGGTATATATGAGCCTCAGTAGCATAGATAAGATGGATGGTCACAGTCTTTTTTCCCCAGAGTGGGGAGGTCCAAAGCTAAAGGGCATAGATGAGAGGGGAAAGATTTAAAGAGGTCCCGAGGAAGAACTCTTTCAAACAGAGGATGGTGGGATATTAATCAAGCTGTGAAAGGAAGCACTAAAGTACAATTATAATGTTTAAAAACATTTAAAGAGGTGCATGGTTAGGAAAGGTTCAGAAGGATATAGGCTAAACACATGCAAATGCACAAGCTTAGGTAGGCAACTTAGTCGGCATGGACAAATTGGGCCAAAGGATCTGTTTCTATGCTGAATAATTCTATGAATGATATCCTTGTTGAAAATGTTAACAATTTTATTCAAACGTAGGATAAAAACCCTCTGAAGCATAAACACCAGATTATGAGAAATTAAATAGCTTTATACGTGTTGTAAATTATAGGTTGTGTGAGCCATGGTTCCAATAGTAATTCAAATATTTTTAACTATAAAAATGTCAGCAACAAATGACTATAATCGCCACTTACCTGTGCGGACTGTGAAATCTTGCGAGTTTTCTTCTCTCCTTTGTCACTTTTTTCCACTCCCTCGCCTGCCTTTTCAAGTGTCCACTCCCAAGCAATCGTAGCTTTCAGGGATTCTTTGATGGGCCATCTATAGATTTCTCGGTCCTAGAAATAAGGTAATATTAAAAAAATTGCAACCCATAAAAACCAACCTGCTGTGGCATTATTTTAGACAGGTGAAGGAGTATGCACGATTAGACACCAGTTGAGTCATTATTATACCTTTTCAGAGAATGTTTTGTATGGCCTCAACCATGGGTGTGTTCGAGCCTCTTCATCAATAATTTCACCAAAACTCCAGTTATTTTGTATCTAAATAAAAAAATATATTGGTTAAGGCGCAGAATGTGCTGCACACTGTTCATAAGATCATAGGTGATAGGAGCAGAATTAGGTAATTTGGTCCATAAAGTCTACTCCACCATTCAATCACCAATCAAAAGCAAAATCAAAGCCTATCTCCTTTACTCCATAGATGCTGCTGCACCCACTGAGTTTCTCCAGCATTTTTGTGTACCTTCAATTTTCCAGCATCTGCAGTTCCTTCTTAAACACAATGGACATGATCTTCGCTATACAATAACTCTGATAAATGCATGGAGCAGCTCTAACCACAGGACATGGCTTTTTTTAAAAAACATCATTTAAAATCATCTGACTGTCAGCTGGGAGAAGTTACGGAGTGTCCTCCTCATGATTGGGTGGCTGTTGAAATGTATCTTTATTTAATACAGCATGAGACCTGTTATTCCCTCATCATTGTTGCTGTAGCACTGCCCCTTAACCTCAACAACATCCCTGCTGGGTTGGAACTAATTTACAGAATTAATGGCAAATTGTTCAATCTTGTGACCTCCACTCCAGGAACAATATCACCCCATCACATGATGTGGTTCACATGTGCAGGTAAGATAAGGCACACATACCAGATTGTGCTCATGAACAGAGAGGTGGGGGTGAGGAAGAGATGTTCATATATTGAAAACTTTCCAGCACGTGCTAGGTTGTTGAGAGATGGATCACTACACTTCCAGCACTGGTTATGAGCAAGGTAGAACTGGTGGCTCAATGTTACAGGGTACAGGTGCTTCAGGAGAGACAGAGATGGGGGTAAAAGAGGAGTAGGTGTTGCGTTCTTGGTTAAGGAGGATGTCACAGCAATGGTCATGTGAAATTATGACCAGTTTGTCTACTGAGGCTACTGAGGTGAAACTGAGAAACAAGAAATAGATGATCCCCTTGTTGGGAGTTGCCCCCAAATAGCTAATAGGAATTTGAAGAACAAATATGCCAGGAGATTGCAGGCAGCTATAGGTCTAATAACATTGTTGTAGTAGAAGTTTTAACATCCCCAATATTGACTGGGAACGTCATAGTGCGAAAGGTTTGGAGAGGGTGGAATTTATCAAATGTGTTCTGGAAAGTTTCCCCCAGCAATATGTACAAGGCCCCAAACTGGCAAGGGCAATGCTTGATCTAGTCATGGAAAATTGAGCAGTGGGCAAGTGGATGAAGTGCTCATGATGAGCCTATTTTGGACCAGCGACCACTGTTCTATTAGGTTTAAAATAGTTATGGTCAGAGACAGAGCAGGCGCACGGGTTACATTCTAAATTGGGGAAGGCCAACTATGAAGATAAAAGGACAGGAGCTCAATAAAGTTGATTGGAGCAGGTTGCTTAAAGGAATAGGAATGTCAGGAAAGTGGGGTGTTTTTAAGTGTGCTTACAAGAATCCAGAACATGTATATTTCTGTAAGTGAAGGGCAAGGCAGGTGAGTGTAACGAAGCTTGGATGACAGACACAAAATGCTGGAATAACTCAGCCGTACAGGCAGCATCTCTGGATAGAAGGAATGGGTGACGTTTTGGGTAGAGACCCTTCTTCAGACTGAGACTGACGTTTCGAGTCTCGACCTGAAACGTCACCCATTCCTTCTATCCAGAGATGCTGCCTGTCCCGCTGAGCAATTCCAGCATTTTGTGTCCATCTTCAGTGTAAACCAGCATCTGCAGTATGGTTGGAAATTGAGGTTCTGGTCAAGAGGGAGAAGGAGGCATGGGGCAGGTATTAGTAGCTGGGATCAAGAGCTGGAGGAGTTTCGGGAACAGGAGCATGGTAAAAAATTATATCAGGAGGGAAAATGGGGACAGGAGATAACTCTGGTAGATAACATAAAGGATAATCCCAATAGATTTTTTAAGTATATAACGGGAAAAGAAAAACAGAGGGAGAATGGGACCCCTCTGTAATCAAGGCGGTCAACTCTGTATGGAGTCACAGGAGATAGGCAAGGTCCTCATCAAGTATTTCTCCTCTGTTTTCACCTTGGAGAAAGACAAGAGAAATGGGGAACTGGGGAAATGTCTTGCGAGCAGTCAGTATTACGGTTAAAGAATTGCTGAAGGTCCTGACGCCAAAGAAGGTAGAGAAATCTCCCGGGCCTGATCAAATATATCCGAAGAACACTGTGGGTAGCGAGAGAGAAAATTGCAGGTGCCCAGCTGAGATTTACGAGTCGTCAGTAAATACAGATAAACAGCTGGATGACCAGAGGGTGGCAAATGTTCTGCCTCTATTCAAGAAGGGCTTTGATCGAAAAGTTACCAGAGAATATTCTGAGGCATAAAGGGCCTGTCCCACTTAGGCAAATTTTGCGGCGACTACAGGCAACTAGGCTGTCACCACATGGTTGCGGGATGATTCCTGTATGGTCGTGAGTTGTCTCCTCAAGTCGCCTAAAGAGTCATCACTTTTTTCTTCTCGCCACTGGATTTGAAATGTTCAAAACCTTTTGTTGACTGTGGGCTTAATGTAGCTTGTCTTCTCCTGTCATAGGTGCTGTCGTAGGTTGTTGCCAGGATGACGTAGCTTGTTGCCAGGATGATCGGTGAGTTCCATTGGCGACTACCTACGTCAACCTACGTCAACCGGCGACAGGTACTGACGACTGAATTGTCTTCAGTTGTCGCCGGCAGGGCGGTAGCTCATCGTAGCTTGTCGCAGGTGGACTTCGGTTGACTTCAGTTGTCGTAGGTTATCGCCTGTGTAGTCGCAGGTTGTCGTAGGTGGACATCCTAATGGGTCGCCGGGTGACGGTAGCTTGACGTCGACTAGGTGGTAGGTTGTCGTAGACATTGTCGTAGGCGATGTCTAGTGACCGTTTTTTCGGCAACCTGCTACGGCTGTGACTGTGGCCGGCAGCCGCCGAAAAAATCGCCTAAGTGGGACAGGCCCTTGAGATAGACACGCATTTACATGGACAAGCGCTGATTAGGAATAGTCAGCATAGGTTTATTACAAATCTGATGGAGTTTTTTGGAGATAGTTTTTGGAGTGCAGAGTTGTAGATGTTGGATATATGGATTTCAGGAAGGCATTCGACAAGGTTCCACATGGTAGTCTGCTCTAGAAGGTTAGAGCGCATGGGATCCAAGGACGGATAGCTGAATGGATAGAAAATTGGCTTCATGGAAGGAAGCTGAGGGTGATGGTGGAAGCTTGTATTTAGAACTGGATGCCTGTGACTAGTGGTGTGCCTCAGGGTCCTGCGTTGGGCCCATTGCTGCTTGTCATCTACATCAATGATTTGGATGAGAACATAAGTGGCATAATTAGCTTGGTTGCAACATTAAAGAGGGTGGTATTGTAGACAGTGAAGATGATTGACACCTGGATCTTGATCGATTGGGCAGGTGGGCTGAGGAATGGTTGATTGAATTTAAAACAGAGAAATATGTGTGTTGCAGTTTGTATCGAAGTTGAGAGCTCATGTTGCAGTTATATAAGACGTTGGTGAGGCCACATTACTAGAGGATTGTGTTCAGTTTTGATCACCACGTTGTCAAACTGGAAAGGGTGCAGAGAAGATTGACGAGGATGTTGTCAGGACTCGAGAGCCTGATGTTAGATATAGAAACATAGAAATTAGGTGCAGGAGTAGGCCATTCGGCCCTTCGAGCCTGCACCGCCATTCAATATGATCATGGCTGATCATCCAACTCAGTATCCCGTACCTGCCTTCTCTCCATACCCCCTGATCCCCTTAGCCACAAGGGCCACATCTAACTCCCTCTTAAATATAGCCAATGAACTGGCTTCAACTACCTTCTGTGGCAGAGAGTTCCAGAGATTCACCACTCTCTGTGTGAAAAAAGTTCTTCTCATCTCGGTTTTAAAGGATTTCCCCTTTATCCTTAAGCTGTGACCCCTTGTCCTGGACTTCCCTAACACCGGGAACAATCTTCCTGCATCTAGCCTGTCCAACCCCTTAAGAATTTTGTAAGTTTCTATAAGATCCCCTCTCAATCTTCTAAATTCTAGAGGTTGAGGTTGAGCAGACTAGGACTTTATTCGTTGGAATAAATCCAGTATTTTTTGTCTACATTCAGCCCACAATGTCTGTGCCGACATGATTTCAAGTACGACTGTTATCTGCTTGCACATGATTCAAAATCCTCTTAAATGTCACTACTTATCACCTTGATGGTGGGTGCCTGGAAACGTCTGGCAAGCACGTTGCAGCCACCCACCACTCTCTGTGTAAAATTATTTTCTCTAATATTTGATATTTCCATCCCACAATCAGTCTGAAGAAGGGTTCCAACCTGAAACATCCCCTGCACATTTCCCTTCACGGATGCTGCTTGACTTTCTGAGTCCCTCCAGCACTTGTTTTATGATTGAGAAAGTAATTTGAGTTCAACTTTTACCTTGATCTTTTTTTTGGTGTGATCATATTAGAAGTCAAAGAACAAAGGCTGTATTGTAAACTGCCATAGAGTTCACACAGTGAACAACCAAAATATATAAAATCAAATATATTACAAACCTTCTGCATAAATTAGTGTTTTACCATAATGCAAGTATCTGATTGATGACTGTATATTCCTGCAGTAAAACTATATATAATTAAGAAATTAAAAATAGCTGAAATATCCTACCTTCTCGAAAGCCCACTTGTCATGTGTATACTCTGCATACTTGTTGATAATGGGGTCCAATTTTTCAGGAATTATGACACTGTAAAAGTAACATGTTATTAAACAGTTTGATTCACAAACGGTTTTAGAAAATTTGCTGATCTAATCCATATACAAAATTCTTTCTTATCTATTATTTATGATCAAACCTTGCTATTTCCCAAGGCTAAGCTGCTCTTAATATCTCATTCACTGAAAATGCCATATCATACATATTTATGCACTTCTATTTAATCATTTTTCAGTTATTATTTCTGTCCATACATGTAGAGCACTATTATGGTATGGCAAAACCTAGGTTGAAATGCAATTTTAAAATTATAATCTCATTAGATTGCACAGAACATAAGAGTTGAACATAAAGCATCAGTAATGGGCCCTTCAGCCACCATGTCCACGCTAGCTATAAAGCCAATCTAAACACATATCATGTCCTTATTATGCTGCTCCGTCTGTTCATGAGTCTATCTAAATGCATCTTAAATATTGCTATATGTTTCTATCACCATTCCTGACAGTACATTCCAGGCACCTACCACTCTCCGTGTAAATATTTCTTAATTACCTTTAAACTTTCCCTCCCTCACTTTAAACCAATGTCCTGTGTTTACTATTGGTCTTGACTGAGCCTTAATCTTCTCCTCATTGACGCCACCTGGTGACACACAGCTCCGGTTCCCACCTGTCTGCCATACTATTTTACACCCTCCCAAATAGCACTCGCGAACGTCCCTGCTACCCCTTCAGATTAGGTGCAAACTATTTTTCATATACAGGTCCCAACTGCCCTAATGATCCAGGTATCTGAAGCACCGCCTCATACACCAGTTCTTTATCCAACTATACTATCTTCCAATTTCTGTTCTCAGTAGCACATGGCACATGGAGTATTCTTAAGATTACAGCCCTGGGGTCCTAGTGGACCCAGCAGTGGGTGGAGAGGGGGGGGGGGGGGGGGGGGGGGGATAAGAACGAAAGGGGACACGGGTGTGAGGCAGTAGATGGGACAGTTTGGAGAACTTTTGCAACTTTGTTGGAGCCAAAACTTGGCAACGCTTATGTACTGCCGAGGTGAGGTCTGCTTTATGATTTTACTGGGTTGTAAAAACAAAGCATTTCACTACACCTCAGTACATGTGACAATAACGTATAATTGAATCAGTGAAATGAATCACAAATATCCTATCTCACTTTGCACGACCTCATATCTCTTCCTGCGTATATGATTGGTACCAAAATGGACCACAATCTCTGCCCACTCCCTTTTCCATTTCAGTCGGTATGTAATAGAGTGGTTTTCTTTTTAAATTAGAAAATCCACGTTAGATTTTAAGCCGAGGGTTTGGGCAATAGTGAGCTAGGGTAAATCACTTCCCTAGCATTTTGGAAAGTGGTAATTTTTCTCGTTGCCAGTCCTCTGTTCTGTTAAGTTTCCAAAAGTAATAGTGTCACTCTCAAAAATGTATGACTGGTTTATGAAGTAATTTCACTGATGATGACCATCCATCGATGCCTACACTCCATGATACATGGTGCCAATAAACACACTCAGCTTTATGTTGGAACAGATTCCTTACTCAATGGGAAACACAACATGACATGCAAGTCACACATGTGTATATACATGTTGTTCTTCTTTAATTACCAAAATTATCTATTATCATATTATTCATATCACAAATAATACAGCAAAACGTTGATAATCGACCATCTGATGCTTTGGTCCCTCGAGCCCCCTTTAAATCTTCCCCTCTAACCTTACCCCTGTGCCCTTCAGTTTTAGACTTTCCTATCCTTGAAAGACGACTGTGACCATGTTAATTTCCCTCATGATATTATGTATCTCCATAAGGTCCCCTCAGCCTCCTATGTCCCAACTATCCCGTCTCCCCTTAAAATTCAAGCCCTCCAGTTCTGACAACATCCATTTGCAGCTTAATTACATCCTGCATAGTACTAGGCAACCAAAACCACACATACTCCAAGTGCTGTCTCACCACCTTGTGCAGTTGTAACATGACGTCCTAATTGTTATTTTTGGTGCCCTGACTGATGAATTGAAGCATGCCAAATGCCTCCTTCATCATCTTGATTCTGCGCTCTCGGGGTTGTTCCCACACTCACTTTCACTGACTGAGAGCCTGATTCCTCCACTCTCCTTAAAATGACCAGGGTGCCATTCCCTGTGCTACTTTTACAATTTCCAAGTTGTGTAGAAAATGTCTTAAAGTGATTTAAAGAACTGCTGGACATGAATAGAATAACATCCAATAGTCTGGAAAAACTACTAACGCAGCATCAACATCCTGAGTGTACCAGATTATTGGAATTTTATTCAAGTTCAACAAAGTCTGAAATGTAACTGAGACTATGATTAAAACAATTCATACTTCAGAGTGTCCACAGGTTTAGGGTCAAAGTTGCCTTCTGAATCCACTGAAGCTTTCTTCTCAACCTTGGAGGAATAGCTGGCATCAACATAATCTGGAGAGAGTGCACCAGCAATCGCACAAAGGCACTGCATCACCGTCTTGAACAAGTCAGAATCATATCTCTGTAAAATACACATCATTATTGTACTTATATTTCAATACTGTATTTCAGTATTGCAATAAATTATTTGCGTGTGTTCTGTATTGTTGAGTTCAAAATGAAACACATTGAATGGGCTGAGGTAGCAATTTAATTACTGAAATTGCTTTCAAGAGCTTAAGGCCAGTTCCCTGCACCACAAAAGCACAGCTACTTGGGTAAGGAATTAATGAAACAGTGCTGTAAAGGGCCTGCCCCAAATGGCCGTCATTTACGTGCGACGGTTGCGCGTGTCACCATGCATCCGCACAGCCGTCTGGAACACGTGACGTCATTTAACGATAGACACGAAATGCAGGAGTAACTCAACGGGACCGGCAGCATCTCTGGAGAGAAGAAATGGATGGTGTTTCGGGTCGAGACTCTTCTTTAGTTTGAAGAAGGGTCTCGACCCGAAACGTCACCCATTCCTTCTCTCCAGAGATGCTGCCGTTCCCGCTGTTGCTCCAGCATTTTGTGCCTATCTCCAATCATCTTGGCCCTGCTCTGGGAGTAGGAGTGGGGATGGATTTAGATCCGCAAAGGCCATGAGCCCCAGGCTGAGCTCGGTGATCGCTTGCCTGCTTCTGCTGCTGTTGGAGGCGAGACGTTGCACCGCACCAGAATCTTGGGCCTGTCCCACTTTGGCCATCAGTTACACGACAGGCCGGTGGCACGCGAAGATTTTGTGCAGGACGAATTCCACACTCCACCACGCCACTCCATACTACTCCATGCGCCCGTCCCACACTACCCACGTGCTACCCACACGCTAGCAGGTCGCGTAAATGGCACGCAAGTGACGGCCAAGTGGGACAGCCCCTTAAGAATGGGAGCAAATGAACTTGTGCAAGAGAGGGCTTGGTCGTTAAAAAGCAAGAAATAGAAAAACAATCAGCGTTACAAGGTTACTGATTTGAAGATCCTGAGTTAACTACAAAAACTAACTTTCCACATTTGATGTGCTCAGCCAGTTCCAATGACAAAATGAGTTTTGTGGTCACAGAAAATTCAATCAGAGAGTTTAGTTTCTTTCAATCACAAAGAGATTATTGAAAATCTAGTTGTTGATTTTCCATGATCCTTTCTCAAAAGACTGGATTGAACTGTGCTTTCCTCTGCACTTGTAATGCCTGTTGACTTTCGCTAATGCCGCAAACTACTGTTGTGAGGTTGAATAAAACACATTATTGAATAATAGAAGTCAGAGATTTTACTCAAATACAATGAGAAAACTCAAAACTGAAAATATAAAATTGGAAGAAGAATTTCATTCTCATATAAACATGCTTAATCTTGACTTTTTTTAAAAACATGATTGTGTGAAAATTCACAATGATATTTAGCAACTTAGCTGATCCTTTCAATAAGTATACCTTCTGAGACACCGACTCAAAGATTCCCCAGAATAGTTTCCGAGTCAGGTGGAGTTCTTCTTCAGAGGTTACACCATAATTTGCCCACCCAGATGGAAGACAGTAGTATTTCCAACATCTGTCATAGTGGTTGGTTAGCAACTAGAATGGGAGAAACAGAAAGAAGACTTTTAGCCACTGTTTGCCCATGGGAGTGAGCACTCCTCTCATTGAGGAAAGATGATGTCCAGGGTGGTTCTGTTTTTAATAGCAGCAATCAAACATTTTTTAAGACATGAGTGATTATTATAAAAGTTTTTTTTAAGGAGTATCACAGTTAATTAAAACATTTTTTTTGTAGCCATTCCAGTTCTTCTGCTTTCCTCAAGATTCATGAGGGTAGAAATCGGATCACATAGTAAAATCCATACATTTGATTTGGCATAAATTGGGTCTAAAATTAGTGGACGCTCCTCATCCTCATTATCACAGTGTCCAACCAACAACTATCTTTTGTAACTGTACTTTTCCACAGGATGGAATTTTGCCTGTGGTGAGCATCAGTAGCTATGGGTGAGTTTCTTAACATGGAAAGTGCTCAATGTCTTCAAACGCAACTGGACGTAAAATTCTATCGCTTATAGATATATTGAGGAACAAGTGGTAGAAGAGACACAAGAGCATGTACAACATATCCTAGTGCAAAGTGTGGAAAGGAAGAGACCATTTTTCTATGCCCTGCCACACTTGTGGCAGGGCATAGAAAGAGACCCCGCCTGTCATTATTTTTGGCAGGACATTCTTACAAAGGATAACAGTATTATAATAGGGTCTGGATGATTGGTTGTTAAAAAGCAATCTTTGCACTACTCTGGTGGATTTTATTCAAGTGTTAATTGCATCGATCATTACCATGTATACCGTTTACTTTATGGTCTTCATGCAAACAAGGAATTGCATGGCACCTGGTGGATTATGACAATAACTTATTCTGAATTTGAAGTGATGGAAAACATGTTTTTTTGGTCAGTGAACACATTGATTGTCTAATTTTTCCCAAGAAATCCGCAGTGAAATTTAAACAGTGCTCTGAGTATTGACTTACAGGAAAAAATAATTTGTATCTATAGGTCATGTTACAAATTTACCAATACAGTAAACCCTTGCTTTAATAGGCCTCTCGTTTTGATTTCCATACCCTGGATAAAATATTCATTCTGCAATCCACCCATTCACCACCTTGGTGATAGTCACAGTGCAAGAACTCAAAAATGGAAGCAGCAGAGTCAGTAAACCAAGTTGAAAAGTTATCACTGAGAATGAAGTTCAGATGATTAATTAATACGTTGCTCTGTCATTAATGCTCTGATATTTATGGTCTTGACATTAGAAGAGACAAAAAGGTTGGCATAGATTTATGTGTCAAATAACCCATTCGACACTGCATGACTCAATGTCTCTAAAATCATGTCACCAGCATCTTTAATTAAATGCCCAAGGAAAGCCTGCAGTCATGTCCTGGGGGTGGGATGATTGTTTGTTGTGTGAGGTTTATGCTGACCATTTAAGGGCATTTTCCCTTGACGCCCATTGTCTTCAATTTTATCTCGAGTCTCATACATCACAAATTCTCAATTATTCAGTGTTGTACCCCTGAAGCAGAGTCTGATGTGAGTTAACTGAGATCAGCAGTTATCATAGTCTGAAGAAGGGTCTTGACCCGAGACGTCGCCTATTTCCTTCGCTCCATAGATGCTGCTTCACCCGCTGTGTTTCTCCAGCATTTTTGTCTACCTTCAGCAGTTATACTGATTATTTCAAATTCAGATCTGGAAACTTCAATCATAATATAGCTCTTGGAGATCAATGAATGCTTTCTCTGGATATATTAAGGAATATATGACAATCTTTGATGATAATGAAGCAATCTCTGAGGCATAGTTTAATAATTTGGCAAAGAATCCTTTTGAAGATCAGAATGGAGTCATGGACTGCGACTGTTTATTACTTTTGCGTCAACTCTGGGGATTACCCTGTCCCTCATTTGTGAAGGTTGTTCTGGGATTAACTGTTAACATAATTAGGCTTTAGACAACAAAGTTAGGTGGTGTGCACAGTTGAAAAATGGAGTGAATGTCAAATAATAAACTTCCTGAATAGACTTTCAAATTGAATTCCAAAGGCAGGTGGTGTGAGAGTCCTTCATATCCCTTCTCAGTAGCAACTCATTCATTTGAAACCTTTGAAGTGTGAAGTGAGGCATTAGTAGAATCTCTAGACAATGATTAGTTCTCCCAGCATTTCTGGGGACTTCCATCCCTCTTCCCCTCCCTACCTCCCTTTAGAGCTCCCTCCCAACATCCTCCTGAGTGTCATTAGTTATGTCTGGTTCTTGATTCCTCTACGAACTTATCCTTTTCCTTCGTCTCTTCCTCATCCCCCTTACTGAAAGGCTTCAAGCAAAGACTAGGTCTTGTGGCTTTCTTGACCGAAGTCTTACAACAATTGGTATAAAGATGCTCAGTCTCATCAGTCACATTATAGACAGAAGGTTAAAAAAAGGAGGCAAATAAAAGGGACAGAATCTCTCCAGTGTACCATGACATTGACATGATTTTTTTTTCATGATTGACTGCACCAGCCTTTATGAAGCGCGCAGGGTTTCAGATTCCCCACTTAATCCAATGGTTTACTTTTCACTGAGCAGAGTCCAAGTCCATGTTCCCAGAGTGTGAAACGTAAGTAACCCCCCTAATTCCCCAGCACACACTTAGCAGAAAACATGGCGCAGATCAGCTACCCTAACTGAAATAGTTTGGAAGATAACGTTATGGAATAAATGAACAATAATCCAGGCATGTTTGTGTGGCAGCAGCTCAACCCACAAGTCACATCTCTATCAATGCTGACTCAGCGAATTCAGAGGTATACGTGTCTTTGGACAGCTGGAGGTAGGAGCCTGGGCCACTCCACCTTTTGGGAATAGGGTCATTGAGTCAGAGCGTCATACAGCTGTCTCAACCATTTCCTTTGGCAGCTCGTTCCTCTAAGTGAAAAGGTTGCCCCTCAGGTTCCTATTAAATCTTTCCTCTCTCACCTTAAACCTATGTTCTTTGGTTCTTGATTTTCATACCCCTGGTAAAAGTCTGTTCATTCACCCTATCTGTCCCTCTCATGACTTTATACACCTCTATAAGATCCCCCTCAGCCTCCTGTGCTTCAAGGAATAATGTCCTAATCTGCCCAACCTCTCCCAATGTCCTGGCCCTCATGTACAGGCAACATCCTTGTTATTCTTCTCTAGTTTTCCCAGTTTAATGACATGAGTTCTTCCTCACATCTGTTGGAATCATTACAATGTCTAAGACTTCTAATCTTTCACTTTAATTTAAGGCTAACACAGAAATTCCTCCGTAAAAAAGGGATAACTGGAAAGAGGTTACATAATCGCTCAATCGTTCGAGTATCCCTTTAAACAGTTCCAAGCTTATTGTGCAGTGGAAACACATTTCCCAGTGAGTGATGTGGCCTGCAGCTAACCTTAAGCATAAAATGTTACTTTATATCAATGGGCAATGCTCAAAATAAGTAATGCACAATGTATGACAGCATTGTTCGATCTACCTACAACACATCTGCCATGCGCATTAAAATTACCTGATCAATTTTTTTAATCTGTGCAAATCACTCAGATTAGCCAGGTTTTTGTGAGTTGCTGACAAAAATGCAATTTAAACACATCATTCTTAATGATACAGAGCTAAGTGATCCAGTTTTGTGGATGAATATTTCAATGCTTTTTAAAATTGGAAGCAAGCCATATGGTGAATCTAGGCCCAATGTTTCTTGTCTTGAAGGGTTATTCAAGGAAAACTGCACAGAAAACATGGCACAATGTTAAATTAACAATGTTACACTTACTTAGCAATTATTTTAAAAAAATACACCACAGAATAAGCCTGTTTTCAGGAAATTAGATAATTAATTAACTATAGGCTTATAAATAACTTTCTGTACTCCCTGTTGGGCTCCCTGATATGAATAGAAACATAGAAAATAGTTGCAGGAGTAGGCCATTCGGCCCTTCGAGCCTGCACCGTCATTCAATATGATCATGGCTGATCATCCAACTCAGTATCCTGTACCTGCCTTCTCTCCATACCCCCTGATCCCTTTGGCCACAAGGGTCACATCTAACTCCCTCTTAAATATAGCCAATGAACTGGCCTCAACTATCTTTTGTGGCAGAGAATTCCAGAGATTCACCACTCTCTGTGTGAAAAATGTTTTTCTCATCTCAGTCCTTATGATTTTATTGGAATTATTGGTTAGTAAATCATGAACTTCAATGCCTGAAATTCTACCAGGTGCTTCCTGCATATGAGGTTCCCCACCAGCAGCACAAAGTTACAATTCAAACACTGCGGTGAAAAAGCTTGAAGCAAAATTTGAACTTCCTTACAGACCATAGAACACTACAGGATTGACCACAATGTTAATTTAATTAGGCTGTGAGCCGAGCACGGAAAAAGCATCTAGAATTTAACTTTCGTCACCCATGTCTGGTTTCTACCTGAAATTTGTCACAGATTTAGATAAAATATCATTAAGAAGGAATTCGTAACTCGTCAGTGCCAAAAGTTGCACACTAATTAATTAAGATAATTAGAAAATTTATGAGTAAAAGTAACAGCGCCCTCTTGTGCTCAATAATAGGTAGCTTAATATTAGTCTATGAGGAGCGGCATTCGTGCTGCGGGCTATTTACTTCCTGGCTCTGGGAGATCACATAACGGGGAGAGGGAGGGAGAGAGAACGGAGCAGCCAGCCTTCCGCCCAGTAGCTACCCGCCAACCACCTCCTCCATCGGTTGTGCCTGTGCTGAAGGACACTGTGGCTGACTGGCTGGTGGGCAGGGCGGCAGAAGGCGTTGAGGTGGCGGCCGGTTCCGCTGTCTGGTCCCGGCGGCCGCTCGCAGCCACCCGAGCTACTTCCCTCCCCGGCCCCAAAGCGGTGGCTCCACGCTCGGAGCGGTGAGCAAGTTGCTGCCATGATCTCCGACCCCCTCCTTCTCAATGCTCCTGCTCTCCCCCGCAACTTTACGCCTGGTGGCCAGGCCAAGTTTGCTACTTTGTATCGCCCCGGCCGAGATGATCCGGGTTTCACCGGCTCATGTACCCGCCTAATTAATGGGTGAGGGCAGATCCTGTGTATTCCCCACTGACTGCCAGTTACTTTCCTTTGGTAGACACACTTGCCGGAGTAACTCAGCGGGTCAAGCAGCATCGCTGGAGAAAATGAATAGGCAACATTTCGGGTCCAAACCCTTCTTCAGTTTGAGAGTGAGGGGAGAGAGAAACTAAAGATATCTGGGTCTCTCAGACTGAAGAAGGGACTCGACCCCAAACAACACCTATACCTTTTCTCCAGAGATGCTGCCTGTCCCGCTGAGTTACTCCAGCGTGACTCAATCAGAGAAAAGTAACTTTGTTTTAGGTACTTTGCACGGACCAGTGTCCAGAATCGCTGGACTTGATCTGGATGAGTAAGTACACGGTTCATTAAGTCTTAGTGGCCTCAATCACCGCCTGACCTCGGGCTGTCTCCCAACCCATCTCGGAGAATGAAGCATAACCTGTGGTACATTTTTGGGTCACGGTGAGGCGTACCCCCTCTCTGAACAACGAGATCATTCCTCTCTGCATTGCCAGGAAGCTGTCGATTAAAATCGATCCAACCACCTGTAACTGAAATGAACAGGCGGGCCTTTCTCATCCCTACGGTAATCGATGAGATGTGTTGTATTCATCAGCTCATCCAAACCCACTACCTGCTCCCTCGACCCTCTCCCCGCTCCCCTGCTGAAGTCCTGCCTCCCCGTTCTCTGCCCCATACCTCACTAATCTCTTCAACTCCTCATTGTCCCAAGGAATTGACCACTCCGCTTTCAAAACTGCTGCTGTCACACCAATCTTAAAGAATCCCTCCTCTCTCATTAACTACCGCCCAATCTCAAACCTCCCCTTTCTTTCAAAAACCCTGGAGCGTATTGTTGCGTCACAACTTCATTCCCACCTCCTTGCGTATAACCTATTTGAACCCCTCCAATGTGGTTTTCGCGCCCTCCATAGCACAGAAACTGCTCTCCTCAAAGTCCTCAACGACCTCCTCACCTCTGCTGACACTGGTTCCCTCAACATCCTCATCCTCCTCGACCTGAGTGCAGCCTTCGATACAGTGAACCATAACATCCTGCTTACCAGACTTGGGGACCTTGGCATTGAAGGTTCTGCACTCAGCTGGCTGTTCCTACCTTTCCAACAGATCCCACTTCATCTCTCTCCATAACCACACCTCTGCTACAGCCACAGTCACTCAAGGCGTTCCCCAAGGCTCCGTACTCGGCCCCCTCCTCTTCATCATCTACATCATCCCCCTTGGTCAGATACTCCGCCACTTCAACCTGGACTTCCACTGTTACGCCGATGACACCCAGATCTACCTCGGCACCAAATCCCCCCACAACCCCCCCCCCCCTCTCCCATATCAACTCCTGTTTGTCAGCTATAAAAACCTGGATGCAACATAACTTCCTCAAACTCAACAGCGATAAAACAGAATTCCTCCTCATAGGCTCCAAATCCACACTTAGCAAAATCAATAACCCCACTCTCACCATCGACGGCACCACTGTCTCCCCATCTCCCCAGGCCCGCAACCTTGGCGTGATCTTTCATTCCACCCTCTCCCTTGAGCCTCACATCCGCCATGTCATTAAAACCTCCTTCTTTCACCTCTGCAACATCGCCAAAATCAGGCCCTCTCTCACACCTCCCGCTGCTGAAAGACTCATCCATGCCTTCATCTCCCCCCGACTGGACTACTGCAACTCACTTCTCCTTGGCATCAGCTCCACCTACATCAACCGACTCCAACTGGTCCAGAACGCAGCTGCACAACTCATCACCCACACCAAATCCTGGCATCACATCACTCCAGTCCTCAAACAACTTCACTGGCTTCCCATCTCCCACCGGATCACCTACAAAATCCTGATCCTCACCTACAAAGCCCTCCACCATCTGGCCCCCCCATATCTCACTGACCTCCTCTCCTCCTACCAACCCTCACGGTCCCTCAGATCCACATCAGCCGGTCTCCTCTCCATCCACAAGTCCAACCTCCGCAGTTTTGGGGACAGAGCCTTCTCCAGGGCAGCTCCCAGGCTCTGGAACCCTCCCCCAACTGATCTGCAATTCTGTGTCCCTCACTATCTTCCAGTCCCTCCTCAAGACCCATCTCTTCACCTCTGCCTATCCTTAGCCCCACGTCCCCCTCCCTTTTCATCTGTGCTTGAATTGCCTCATATTGTGTTTTGAATTGAATTCTGTCCTTAATTTGTGTACTAGTCATGTCTCTACTATTTATTTCATTCTGCTTACATGTTTTTCCTCTACTTGCTAAATTTTTGTAAGGTGTCCTTGAGACTCTTGAAAGGCGCCCATAAATAAAATGTATTATTATTATTATTATTCCTCGCTCCCGGGTTTATATCAATTCAAACATGAACATATATCATCATTTATTTTCCCAATCTTTTGGTTTAGATTTCATAGGTGGGTATATCATGAATGGCTAGTTTTCAAACAGAAACATTGTATTTTTATTTGTTTATACAAGATGTACGAAAGAAAACACTACAATCTCACAATAATAATCATGTCTTGGACCGACCGGTCTCCTTATTGGAGAACATTGGTACTTTAGTACAGCTGGGTATTCAAAGTATTCTTATCCAGAGCCTTCCTCAAAGTTGAACACTTATGCATGCACAGTAATTTGCAGTTCACTCTCTTGCAAAAACTAGATGACAACTTGCTGAAAGTTCACAATAATCATCGATCATACTCACAATCAGAATGCTTTATTGTCATTGCATGTGTCACATACAACGAGATTACTGTGTCTCTCCATTTAAAAGAACTTCAAACATTCACATACTCATACTTTTTTCACTCCCTCCCTCCCCAAACCCACCCATAGATTCACATTTACATAAATTAACACTGTCTCCCACCCCCCTCCTTCCCCATAACCTGCTCCCGAGACAGAGTTCAGTTCCAAGATTGCTGATGGGTAAAAGCTGTTCTTGAGTCTGGCAGTGCGTGACTTTAGCGACCTGTACCTTTTTCCTGAGGGCAGCAGTGTGAAAAGGTGGTGACAAGGATGTGTAATGTCTTTCACGATATTACAGGTCCTGCTGCGGCATCTGGAGTGGTAAATGTCCTCCAGAGGGGGCAGGGGGAGTCCAATGATACCCTGGGCAGTTTCTATCACCCTCTGGAGAGCTGCTCCGTCAGCTGCTGAACAGTTCCCAAACCAGGCAGTTATGCAGTAAGTCAGTATGCTTTCTACCAAACAGCGGTAGAAAGACTCCAGCAGTTTAGCAGACAGATGGGCCTTCCTCAGTGTTCTGAGGAAGTAAAGTCTCTGTTGTGCCTTTTTTACAACTACAGCAGAGTTCACAGACCATTTAAGATCCTCACTGATGTTGATCCCCAGAAATTTAAAACTAGGCACCCTCTCCACCTCCTCGCCCCCTATCTCCAGTGGCCTCAGCTCCGCTCTATGTCGCCTGAAATCAGTGATGATCTCCTTTGTCTTTTTAGTGTTCAGAGAGAGATTGTTGTGAGCACACCACTCAGAAAGTCTGTGCACCTCCTCGCTATAGGCGACCTCGTTCCCATTTGAGCTGAGCCCCACCACGGTTGTATCGTCCGCAAATTTTATGATCCTATTTGCGGGGTGATGGGGCAAGCAGTCATGTGTGTATAGGGCGTAGAGGAGCGGACTGAGCACACAGCCCTGCGGTGCTCCTGTGCTGAGGGTCAGGGATGTCGAGGTGTCATGCTTTATTATGGTGTACGATAATCATGTGAGGTTATTTGTATTATTGTTTGACAGTTTAAAACCTCTTGCACGAACCTTCCTCTCCGCCATGATCCCAGTGTGCTCCCTGCCTAGCTAGCCTGAAACAAAGCTCATGATTGGTCAATAGGCATCCGACTCAGTGTCAAACGTGCTTTGACTGGACAATTGCTACTCGGGAAATTTGAGGTTTTTCTCATATTTTTAAAATATGTGCAGGTTTTGTTCTTGACGAGTTTCAGGTATGTTTTATATAATATTTTTACACAATATGTTAAAAATACAGGTAGATATTTGATTGAGGTCATGAAATGAAAC
Source organism: Leucoraja erinaceus (assembly GCF_028641065.1). Lineage (NCBI taxonomy): Eukaryota > Metazoa > Chordata > Chondrichthyes > Rajiformes > Rajidae > Leucoraja > Leucoraja erinaceus. The sequence continues at coordinate 10,943,593 of NC_073414.1, read as the reverse complement.
GAAAAAGCACCTCGGCCCACAGCCTCAATCTGCACAATTGCCTGCACCTGTAGCGTATATTCATCAAATCCCTGTCTGTTGATGGCTCTTGTCTAAACATTTTTTTCTTCAAAGAATATCTAACCAGTCCGCTGCCATCTATGCCCGACTCTCTGTTGGATATATGTAGAACCCAGTACATGCAGGAATGGACCCTTTGGCTCAATATTTGTGCCAAACATGGATCTCCTACCTTTACATGAGCCATATCCAGGGCTCGAAATTAACGGTTGCCCGGGTACCACAGACCACTCAAAGCGCCGCCGGCCAACCTAAATAACGAGTCATTTTGCCCGGCTTGGCAACCAGATACTGGTTTGTACTGAAGATAGACACAAAAAACTGGAGTAACTCCGCGGGTCAGGCAGCATCACTAGAGAAAAGGAACGCGATGTTTTGTGTCGGCAGTGACGGCTGTATTGCGTGGGAAAGATACCAGGTGCGGGGTGAGGAAGGGGCGGAGCGAATCACCGGTCCCGAACCAAAGATCTTATAGCAGATCTTTGCCCCGAACAGCGGCAGCAGCGGCCGCGACCGTGGCTCCATCACCTCCTCCTCCCGTATCCCGCCCGCCCTGATAAGGGAATCTGCTTGCAAACACGCTAACGGCGCACTTTCAATACAAACCCTCCCGCAAGCCGAGGCCGGGAGAAGGTAGGGAGGGGGAGGCCTCGGCGTGCGAGAGGGTTTGTATTGAAAGTGATTCTGACAGTTTATCTATGTCTCTCATAATTAGGTATATTTCCATCAAGTCTCCCCTCTGACATTCCAGAGAATACCATCCAAGTTTATCCAATCTCTCCTTGTAGCTGAAACCCTCTAATCAAGGCAGCATTCTGGTAAACCTCCTCTGCACCCTCTCCAAAGCGTCCACATCCTTCCTGTGACAGGGTGACCGAACAACATGCAATACTCCAAATGAGGCCTCTAGAGCCGTTTCATGACTTCCTAACTTTTATACTCAATGCCCGTACAATGAAGGCAAGAATACCAGACGCCTTGTTTACCAGTCTATCTACTTGAGCAGCCATCTTCAGTGAGCTATGAACGTGGACTTCAAGATCCCTCTGCACATCATTGCTGTCAAGGGTCCTGCCATTAACTGGGTACTTTCCCCTTACAGCCAACCTCCCAAAGTGCAACACCGCTCACTTGTTTGGGATGAATTACCTCTGCCTTTTTTCCACCCATTTCTGCAGCTGATCTATATCTCGCTGTATCTTCTCATAGCCTTCCTTATTGTCTGCAATTCCCCCAATTTTCGTGTTGTCTGTAAACTTACCAATCCATCGACATTTACGTCCAGGTCATTTATATATATCACAAATAGCAGAAGTCCCAGCACAGATCCCTGATGGACTTCACTGATCACAGACCTCCAATCAGAATACTATCCTTGCACCATAATCCTCTGACTTCCATAAATAAGCCAGTACTGAATCCATTTGAGGAACATTCTGAAGAAGTGTCTTGACCCAAAATGTCACCTATTCCTTCTCTGCAGAGATGTTGTCTGTCCTGCTGAGTTACTCCAGTATCTGTCTCCAACACACTGTAGCATGAGGAAGCAGATACAATAGCAACATTTAGGAGGCATTGAGACAGGCACATAAACATAAGGAATGGAGTGATATCAGCCATGTGCAGGCAGATTTAATTATTTACAATTGACACCATGTTTGGCACAATCATCATTGACATGAGAAGCCTCTTTTTTACCCCCTCCATCTGAGGTCTTACCTACTTATATGAATTGTTGTGCATCAAACAGTTTCTGAAATCTGGAACCAGCCAGCAAGGGTACAAAACAAATCCACAAGGATGTTGCAGGGAAGGGAGAGCTTAATTTACAAAGACAGACTAGATACTGTGCTTCTTTCCTAAGAAGACTGAGTGACCTTCATAAAATCACGAGGGGCACAACAGATGGATGGTCACAGTCTTTTCCCCCCCACAGTCAGGAAGTCTAAAACTAGACTTCAAGAACCAGAGGACATAGGTTTAAGGTGAGGGGAGAAAGTTTTAATAGGAACCTGTGGAGCAACATTTTTACACAAAGGGTGGTAGGTATGTGGAACCAGCTACTGGAGGAGGTAGTTGCGGCAGGTACTATCACAATGTTTAACAGAAACATTTGAATAGATGCATGAATAGAATAGGTTTAGAGGGATATGGGCCAAAAGCAGGCAGGTAGGACTAGTGTAGATGGAGCATGTTGGTCGGCGTGGGCAAGCTGGCCCGAAGGGTCTGTCCCCATGCTGTATGACTCTATGGGGCACTTGTTTAAGATGGGAAGTGTAAAAGATGGGTTTCCTTCAGATGCTTCAGTTTCCCACCACATTCCAAACACATACAATTTTGTAGGCTAATTGGCTTCTATAAATTGCCCACAGAGAGTAGGATGCAAAACTGAGATAACATAGAACTAGTGTACGGGTGATCATGGGTCGGCTCGGATAGGATGGCCGAAGGACCTGCTTCCACTTTGCATCTGTAAACTAAACTAAACTTTGTTTTTAAAACATTACAGAGAGCCTACAACCCATCACTGACACTCCCTCTACCTTTGTCATCATCCCAGTCTACAACTCAAAATAAGTTTGCTTTGCATATTTCCAGCTCCGATGAAGGTTTCTTATCCCAGGATGTCACGTCTTTCCTTTTCTCATTGATGCTGCCTGACTGCGAGTTAATAGTTGAATCAACAACAAAGGTACACCCAGTGAAACTGACCTTCAGTGGCATCTTGGCATATTCATTCAATATTGGTACATCAAAAACCAGTCGACGCAGTAGATGCTGCAACATAGATGGACGGAGAAAGCTACAACAGCAAGAAAAAAAAACAATCAAACTTAAATATTTGGATAACAGTGTTCAGTCAGCTGCCAGAATTTAAGATGTATTTTGTACATTAAGTATACAATTAATTTGAATTTGGCACGTACTATCGCAACATTTATGAAATATTTGGACGTGTACATGGATGGGATAGGTTTAGCATGATATGGGCCAAATGCAGGCAGGTGGGACTAGTGTAGATGGGACATGTTGGTCGGTGTGGGAAAGATGGGCCTGTTTCCATGCTATATGACTATGACTAACCATTTTTGATGACAAGAATCCACTTAGGGCTCCACATACCAATTGTGAGTCCTACTGTGCTGGGTCTCCTAATTTTGCTGACATTCCGTATAAAATGCACATCAGGTTGATGCAGCAAGCAGAACTTGTAAATCTTTAATTCCCTGACTGATGAAACCCAGCTTGCCAAATGTTGGAAAAAATGTTCGCAGGGTGATGTGTACATAGAACGAGCTACCAGAAGAAGCAGTTGAGGTACAGGAATATGCAGAGAATGGCTGGATATGGATCATGTGCATGCAGAAGGGGTTTGTTTAATTTGCATCGTTCTGCTGAAGTGCCTGTTGTTTTACAGTACCATTCCATGTCAGTTTTTATATTATTTTAGAGGGCACTGGCTAGGCTGCACTTGGAAATGTGGCACACAGTTTTTGTCTCTAATTTGAAGAAGGTATACATGCATTTAAAGCAGTACAGTGAAGATTCCCTGGGTTTCCTAGAATAAAAGGTTTAATGTATGAAGCAAAGTTCATCTGCTTGGGTCTATAATCATTGGAATATAAGAGATGAGAAGTTATATCCTTAGAAGACACAAAATACTGAGGATGGATGTTGAGATGATTTGGAAATCTAGCACTAAGGAAATAAGATGTCATCTATTTAAGATAGAGTCCCTCAAAACTACTGCAAGCTTGAGTGCAATTCGCATCCGGATTACTGACAATACCAAAACAAAAGACCTACCATCCCTGATTTTGTAATATGTGTTTTTACAATAACAAACTCACCTGCACAGAGCCATCAGACAATCTTCAATAACATCCCTCTGAGCCTTGGTCAGTGAGCGACCCCTGGACAACCGGTAAATGGTGTGAAGCATGGAATCAATCATTATAGCTCTATGTTCCGTTCCAGCAAACAAAGGTGCACACTTGGTTATCAGTGGAAGAACTGCAGTGCAAAGGTAACGGTTCAAAGCCAGGGCCATCTCTGTGGTACTGAAAGCAACCTGGGGTGGAGCAAGTCATATATATTGCAAATTAATCCAAATCCAAATGAATCTTAACAAGCATGGTTTTTCTTTTTTTGTTGTTTTTTTTTTGTTTATTTTATTAGAAGTTAATACAGCACAAAACAGTACAGTGGCACCTAATTTTAGGTGCCAACTATGTAATACCGTAATCCATTCTATGTACAACCTCTAGTTTTATGTTATAAGAGAAGAGAAGTTAATCCTTAGAAGAAAAAAATACTGAGGATGGATGTTGAGAGGATTTGGAAAAACTAAGGAAATAAGATCTATTTAAGATAGAGTAGAAAAACGTGAAGCTTGAGTGCAATTCGCATATACTGAAAAACAAAAAAAAGAAGAGAGAATCCCTGATTTTGTAATAGTTTAGAACAAGAAGAAACTCACCCCACAGAGCCAAAGAGAATTTTTCAAATCATGTATTCGGAGATGTCAGTGCTCTACCCGTGTCATGTAAATGGTGTGAAGCAATCAACAATAGCCTATGTACGGTAGCAAACAAAGCTGATCACTTGGTTCCAGTGGAAAAGTGCGATGCAAAGGAGACGGTTCAACTCCAGGGCCATCTCTGTGGTACTGAATGCAACCTGGGGTGGAGCAAGTTATATATATTGCAAATTAATCCAAATCCAAATGAATCTTAACAAGCATGGCTTTTCAACACAACTTCACACATTCACATTCAGATCTTCCTCCAAATTCTAAACTGAGCTATATGGAAACACAATGCATGTACTTATGGCTAAGCTGCTGATTCTCTGAATCAACCCAGAAACAGACTAGCCCTATTTTGAAAACGTGCACACACATACCCCTCCCTTGGAAAGACTTCAGACATACAACGTGGAAGCAGGCCCTATGCTAGGGCATATTGGGCAAACAGGGCCTGTGGATAGTATGCAACTAAAAGCTTTTCATTGCATAAGAATGAACTGCAGATATGGCTTTAAACCGAAGATATACACAAAAGTTGGAATAGCTCAGTGGGACAGGCAGCATCTCTGGAGAGAAGGAATGGGTGACGTTTCGGGTCGAGACCCTTCTTCAGACTTTTCCTTGTACCTTGGTTCACATGACATTAATAAACTAATCTAATCTAAATAAGCACTAGAAAATAATAGTTACCAAACTCTTTCATCAACCTCATCAAGCAGTTGAAATGTATGTGATCCATGGTTTTTCCCCAATCTCCTAACATGAATTTATGCATTGACATGTGTGCAATATACCCCATCGTTATTTAGTATATCTCCAGAACATCACCTGTTGATCTATTCCATGCTAAAATAAGCATAGCCAGGTACTTCAGCCTATCCAAATAATTACCATTGTTACATGAAGTGTTATGTATATCGCTGTGAATTATCTGAAGTTTTTGCCCAATCTGTTCTATGAAATAATACAAAAATAAAATACTAAACATCCTGGAAATTTGAAAAGTTTAAATATTGCTATCAATACAAGGTCAAACAGTACTTTAGAAGAGAGAATCAGTGTTAATATTTCTGTTTCATGAAAAACCTTTCTAAAGGTCATCAACATGAACTGATTTGACGGAATTGATGAAATGCTCAAAGAACATTTGAATCCAGCACCATAATGAATGGTTAAGAAGGAACTGCAGATGCTGGAAAATCGAAGGTAGACAAAAGTGCTGGAGAAACTCAGCAGGTGCCGCAGCATCTATGGAGCGAAGGGAATAGGCAATGTTTCGAACTGAAACCCTTCTTCGGGGGGGGGTGCGGGAAGAAGAAAGGAAGAGGAGCCAGTGGGCTGAGGGAGAGCTGAGAAGAGGAGGAGACAGTAGGGACTACCTGAAATTAGAGAAGTCAATGTTCATTCCGCTGGCGCACAAACTGCCCAAGCGAAATATGAGGTGCTGCTCCTCCAATTTACAGTGGTCCTCACTCTGGCCATGGAGGAGGCCCAGGACAGAAAGGTCGGATTCGGAATTGGAGGGGCAGTTGAAGTGCTGAGCCACCGGGAGATCAGGTTGGTTATTGCGAACCGAGCAGAGGTGTTCAGCGAAGCGATCAAAACCTACGCTTGGTCTCACCGATGTAGATCAGCTGACATCTAGAGCAGCGGATGCAATAGATGAGGTTGGAGGAGGTGCAGGTGAACCTCTGTGGCACCTGGAATGACTGCTTGGGTCCTTGAATGGAGTCAGGGGGGGGAGGTAAAGCGACAAGTGTAGCATTTCCAGCGGTTGCAAGGTAAAGTGCCCAGAGAGGGGGTGGTATGGGTGGAAAGGGACGAATTGACCAGGGAGGCAATGAAAAGCAATGTTGTATTATGCACATATATTGGGTAAATTAGGTGCATTATGCACAGTATAATATGGCAGTCATACCAGCAATCATTGACAAAGTCTGTATCTAAATACTGGCAATGTTGGAAGAAAGCACTTGTGAAGAAGATGTCTGGCAAACATGAGGTCCATGACTCAGCATGGACAACTTTGGTCAAAGGGCCTGTTTCTGTGCTGTGTAACTCTACGACTTTATTTAACAGCAGTCAACGCTGTAAGAAGGCAGTCGTGGAGAGGAGCAGGACTAGAACTAGAGAATCTGAAATACTTCATAGTGCAACAGCACAGAAGTGAAGTCTATATAGATTGAGTGCAAAGAATGTACTGGGTGCGCAAGTTTCTTCATAAGTAGCAGAACAGCTAAGTTTCACAAAAATACCAATCAATGTATAATTGGAGTGAATCAGGACATCAACTGGAAAATCCAGTGGAGATAAAATGAAGTTGGTTCAAAATAAACTCAGATATATGAATTTATTGATTGTTGTGCATAAATGTGTGTTCAGGTTTTGAATACCTTTTCAGTGTATATGAACCTCCAATGTAAATAAACATTTGGTGATACGCCGTTGATCACTTTTTCAAAAGAATAAGTAACATATTGAGCCCCCTGAGGGGCAAGGTTTTCCACACAGAGGGTACTGGGTATTTGGAACCAGTTGCCAGAATGAAAGAGTAGAGGTAGACACAATTACAACATTTAAAGGACGTCAAGAGTATGATTTACGTAAAAGAATATGTGTGTTATGATATTATGTAAAAGAATATGTGTGTTATGATTGTGTTTATAATTTGTTTGGTTGTTTTGTTGTTTGTCTTTTGCACAAAAGTCCGCGAGCATTGCCACTTTCATTTCACTGCACATCTCGTATGTGTATGTGACAAATAAACTTGACTTGACTTGACTTGAGTGTTTTATTTTCATATGTCCCAGATAGAACAATGAAATTCTTACTTGCTGCAGCACAACACAATATGTAATCACAATAAATAATATAAGAAAAACTCAGAAAAAAAAGAACAAACAATAATAGTAATAATAACAATAATAGTTTATTGTAGTTCATAGCTTATGAGGTTGTGGTGTTATGAGGTTGTAGTATAGCCTGATGGCTGTAGGGAACAATCTGGTCCTGAACCTGGACGTTACAGTTCTCATGCTTTGCAGAGTCTTGGATCGGGAACATTTAAAAGAATATTGACCAAATGCGGACTAATGGAATTATCTGAGGAAATACGCTCGTCAACATGGACAACTTTGGCCAAAGGACCTGTTTCTGTGCTGTGTACCTCTATGACTTTATGTAACAGCTGTGAAGAAAGAATTATTTTATGAAACATGCCCACTGGTCAATCACTAAAACATTGTACCAAGCTTGCAGGTTCAATAAATAAAGATTGGAACAATAAGTTATGTTTGAGTGTGATTGTGCCTGAGTCAGTGAGTGATATTCCACACTAGACCAGTTCAGAAGAGCCTGCAACACAGACCATAAAACAGTAGAGCACAGGAAGAGGCCACTTCTGCCCATGATGTCTATGTTAAACGTGATGCTATAATAAATCTGTCTTGATAAACTCTTGTAGCAAAGTGAAAACAAATTAATGCCAAAACATTTGATAACAACTGATTTTGTATGCATATTTTCTGAAATATTGTACTTAAAATCATTACTCACAGTGTCCAAGGAGGCAGCAGCTCTCATGTCAGGTAAGAAGCCAACCTCCAAAACATGAAGGAGAAAATCTTGACTCTCTATCCCATACACACGGTCCAGGAACAGCACCATGGGAGCCTTATGGTCAGGGACAAAACTGGCTGACATTTTAGGCTCAACAAGGTTGCCATCTGGAAAACAAAAACAATCAAAATAGCCCAAAACCCAGGATATAGACTGCAATAGGCACACAGCTCTAGTCTCCGTCATACAAGAAAATAATTTTGCAAATCTGTTTCATTTAGTTCACTTTATTGTCACATGTATCGAGGTACAGTGAAAAGCGTTTAGCTTAGTTTAGAGATACAGTGCGGAAACAGGCCTTTCGGCCCACCAAATCCACACCAATCAGCGATTCCCGCACATTAACACCACCCTACATACACTAAGAACAATTTTACATTTACACCAAGCCAAGTAACCCACAATATTGTCAATCTTTGGAGTGTGGGACGAATCCAAAGATCTTGGAGAAAACCCACGGAGGTCATGGGGAGACAACACATGATTACAATCGAGCCATTTACAGTGTATAGATACATGACAAGGGAATAACGATTATTGCAAGGTAAAGTCAGCAAAGTCTGATCAAGGATAGTCCGAGGTTCACCAATGATGTAGATTTCAGGACTGCTCTCCGGTTGTGGTAGGATGGTTCAGTTGCCTAATTAATAACAGTTGGGAAGAAACTGTCCCTGAATCTGGAGGTGTGCGTTTTCACACTTCTGTACCTTTTGCCTGACGGGAGAGGGGAGAAGAGGGAGTGGCCGGGGTGCGACTGGTCCTTGATTATGCTGCTGACCTTGCCGAGGCAGCGCGAGGTGTAGATGGAGTCAATGGAAGGGAGGTTGGTTTGTGTTAGGAGCTAAGCCCCTGTACTGAAACCAGGAAACAGAACAGTCTTCTTTTGCATCGGAAACAAACCCTGTTATTAACCTGAACAACATTTAACCTGAACAACAATATCTAGTTAATACTGGTTAACTATTGTCCCATTATTGTAACCTAGTTAAGTTTGTTTTAGCCAGTACATCAGCTTTATAAGTCTAACTTTCGGAGAGTGAGGCAAAGGAATTTTGAGGAAAGGAAGGCTTCTGCCGTGCAGCACCACAGGAAGGGAAATAGACAGAAGGGGGAAAGGGGACAAATGCGGAGGGGGAAAAAAGGGGGGAATCAAAGGGAAATCAGGTACCTGGGAATGGGAGAAGAACGTACAAAGAATGGAAAGAAGCAGGGTGACTGGGGTGGGATAGTGGGAGAAATGGGTGTGTGGGAAGGGGGTGGAGTGAGGATAGAAAAGAAAGTGGGGGTTAGGAGGGGTGTTACTTAAATTTGAAGAATTCAATGTTCGTACAGATCAACTCCCGATGTGGTCTCCTGTACATCGGCGATACCTAGCGTAGTCTTGCCGACCATTTCGCCGAACACTTGCGCTCGTTTCGCCAAAGCCTAATGGATCTCCTGGTTGCTAACCATTTTAACTTCCTTTCACATTTCCATACTGACTTTTCTGACCACTGTTTCTCAGATCCCCGGTGTGCTTTTTGCTCCTTAACAGTGAATTGTTAGATCACTGTAAAATTTTCCATTAAGATCTGACTAATCTTCAACATTTCACTTCTGGCACTCAGGCCAAACCCACGAGTTACTCACGAGTCACTACGGTAAACTCACGGGCTACTACGGTATTACAACGAGTTTAAAAGTTTCAAATTTTTCCTTCAATAGTAAATTTGACTCGTGGAAATCTTTCAACATGTTGAAATATTTTCACGAGTTAACAAGTTTCCCCGAGTACCTGCCGCTAGCGTTACGAGTCGCTAAGTTATGTCCACGAGTTCCTACGTTCCCGCTGCGTTAATTCTACGTGATTACCACGAGTTTGATTTGTTTTTAACTCGGGATCACTCACAGGTGGACTCGCACCATGAGACAGGGGTTTAATTACGGGTGGATAGGATAGTAAAGGCAGTATTTGATATGCTTGCCTTCATAAGCCAGGACATCGAGTATGAGTTGGATCTTCAAGTTGCAGCTGCTCAAAACGTTTAAGCCGCATTTGGAGTTTTGTATCATTCTGGTTGCCACACCTCAGATTCAGATTCAAATTCAATTTTTTGTCATTGTCATTACAGAGACAACGAAATGGTTGCATCTCCCACACGACCACAGGATAGTAATAAGTGTGGGGGGCATTAGGTGGTGATGGCAGTCACAGAAGAGTAGATTCACCGGAAAGAATGTTTCCTGACCCTGGAACGGAAGAGACCTGTCTGTAAACAGTCCATGGTTTATGAGCTGAGTGCCCTCCGGATAGGCTATGCTTTGGACAGACTCAATGGAGGGGAGCGTGGAATATGCGGAGGGCCGATTTGGATGACCCTCTATACCTTTTGGAGAAATCATGAGATGCAGTTGGGAAAGATAGTCCAGCGGTAGAAGTTTTTTCCCAGGGCAGGGGAGTCTAGAAGCCTTTTGATCAGACACAGGTTTAAGAGAGGAGAAATTTTAAAAATAGAAACAGTCATCCGTCCCATAGTGATATAGCATGGACTTCCTGAAACAGGCCCTTGGTCTTCCTATTGATGCTGCTAGTGCAGCTGTAGGATTCACAAGGGCCAATCCCGGGATGGTGGGACTGTGATGGTGTTTTGCTGAGAGAATGGAACGGCTGAAGAGGGAGTAGAGGAGGAGGCTCAGCACACATACTGAGGACGCCGTTTAGTCAGGGTGAGGGTTGAAGAGGATCTTAGAAATAGAAACATAGAAAGATTAGAAGAGATTCACCAGGGCTTTGGAATGGAACGCTAGAGGCAGGAAACTATGTGTTCCGGATGGAATATAGGGGGGAGTCCAGAACCAGAGGCCACAGTTTAAGAATAAGGGGTAAGCCAAATAGAACAGGGACGAGGAAACACTTTTTCTCACAGAGAGTAAGGGGTAAGCCAATTAGAACAGGGACGAGGAAACACTTTTTCTCACAGAGAGTGGTGAGTCTGTGGAATTTTCTGCCTCAGAGGGTGGTGGAGGCCGTTTCTCTGGATACTTTCAAGAGAGAGCTAGAAAGGGCTCTTAAAGATAGTGTAGTCAGGAAATGTGGGGAGAAGGTAGGAACGTGGTACTGATTGGGGATGATCAGCCATGATCACATTGAATGGTGGTGCTGGCTTAAAGAGCCGAATGGCCTACTCCTGTACCTATTGTCTATTGACCCAACTTGACCACGCCGGCCAGCATCTCCCAATTACACTGGTACCACCTGCCTACGTCTGGTCCATATCCCTCCAAACCTGTCCTATCCATGTAGACAAAAATGCTGCATGTACTTGTCTAACTGTTTCTTAAACGTTGAGAATATCCGAGCCTCAACTACAACCGCTGGCAGCTGGTTCCATACCCTAACCACCCACTGTGTGAAAAAGTTACCCATTCGGATTCCTATTAATTCTTTTCCCCTTCACCTTAAACCTATGTCCTCTGGACCATCGCCTACTTTGAGCAAGAGACTCTGTGCATCTACCCGATCTATTCCTCTCATGATTTTATACATCTCTATATGATCACCCCTCTTCTTCCAGCGCTCCAAGGAATAGTCCCAGCATACTCTCGCTATAGCTCAGACCCTCTAGTCCTGACAACATTGCTAGATTCACGGGATATGGTCTTGGAGAGGAGGATGCTCCTCAAACTGCGGAGCATCTTGGACAATACAGCTCACCCCCTCCATGACGCCACGGGTCAACCTGAGGAGCACCTTCAGCATCAGATTGTTTTAGTTTTAGACTTCAGTGATACAGCGCGGAAACAGGCCCTTCGGCTCACCGGGTCCAAGCCGACCAGCGATCTCCGCATACTAACACTACACACACACACACACTACGGACAATTTTTATTTTACATTTACCAAGCCAATTAACCTAAAAATCTATACGTCTTTGGAGTGTGGGAGGAAACTGATGATCTCGGAGAAAACCCACACAGGTCACGGTGAGAATGTACAAACTCCTTAAAGAAAGCATCCGTCGTCAGGATCAAACCCGGGTCTCCAGTGCTGCATTCGCTGTATGGCAGCAACTCTACCGCTGCGTCACTGTGCCGTGACTGGTTCCACCAAGTTGCCGCACAGAACGCCACAGCCAAATATATTTCCTGTGGCCATGAAACTGTACAACTCCTCCCCATTCTGTCGTAGAGTAGAATGACTCCCCTTCACCCTCCCCAATCTTTGCACATCCCCAATCCTGGACTTTCCACTCATCACTTTAATTTCATGTTACACGTATCTCGTTTTGTTTTATGACTGTTGGCAGACCAATTTCTCGCCTGGGATGAATAAAGTTCTATCGTATCGCATCCTCTTATGGGCATGTTTTCCACACAGACGGTGGTTATTATACATGTGCCATAGAACAGTCCAGCACATGAACAGGCCCATGATGTCCATGCCGTACAAAATGTCAGGTTAAACTAACGCCTCTGCCAGAACGTAATCCGTTTAGCTTCATTTCCTGCATAACCATTTTCCTATCTAAAAGTCACTTGAATGCAACTATCCTACTTGCCTCCACCACCATCCCGGCAGCGTCTAACAGGGACACTGCAATTGGCCCTCTTATGGCAGAGGCTGCCGGAAGAGGTGTTGGTGGCAGAAACTTTCAAAATGTGTAAAAAGCCAGAACACATATTGGAAATGAGTGGAAGGATATGGCCCCAATTCAGGTCAATGGAATTAGCACAGAGAGGCATAATGGTTGGGCCAAGTATTGTGCAGTACAATGACTCTCCCCATGGATGATGCCTGGCCTGCTGAGTACATCTGGCATTTTGAACGTTCAAACGTCGAGCACACCAGCAAAATCAATTTAATTTTACCTTTTCCAAAGGCAGGTATCTGCACTGGCAGGCTTATAACACCAACCAAGTCTTCAATGGGAACCAAGGATCGCAGGATAGCTCGGATTCTCAATGCTTCACCTTTGCCAGCTTGAATCAACTGTTGAAAAAGAGAAAATATTTACAAACTAGCAAAAAGCCAGTTCTCGAAAAGTCGCCTATTTCAAAATGAACCGGAAAATCGTATTTTAGTCCACAGAGTCGAAGGCAGATAGAGAATCATAGAAAATGAACGGTACAGGAACTATTTCTTCCATTGAGTCTATGCCAGTTGAAACAGTACCACCACCACATTTAAATAGTGCTGCTTATGTATCTAAGACAATCCCACCGAACCACACCTTCCAGTATTAATCTGTATGTTGACACAAAACTTGTGGCTTGTCAAGTACACACCCATGCACCATATCAATGTGTTGAAGGTTTTTTGCCTGACCACACTTGCAGCAAGTGAACAAGAACATGTTCAATCTATTACATTTTCCTCACATCTACAATTCTCCATCCCTGGCACCATCAACATAATATCTCTTTTGGGTCCTATCCTATGCAAATACATCTTTCCTTTAAGTTGGGCGTAGAGTGGTGGATGGTGGGAGAAATGTATGTGTAGAGAGGACTGGTGGGCGGGGGGGGGGGGGGGGGGGGGGGGTGTGATGAGGGGTTGTATTACTTTAAATGGAGAATTAATTTAAGTTATCCGAGTGGAACATGAGGTGCTGTTCTTCCTGTTTGTGAGTGGCCTCACTCTGGCAATGGAAGAGTGTGAGATAGAAAGGTCAGTGCGGGAATGGGAAGGGCACACTTCCAAGTTAAAGTGGTTCGTATCCGGGAGCTCCAGCAGGCCTTGGTGTTTGGCAAAACAGTAACTTTATACTTGGTCTCGCCGATGCAAAGGAGGGGCAGGTGCTATATCTCCTGTAGTTACAGGGGAAAGTGCCTGGGTGGGGGTGGGTTTAGTAGGAAAGAAATAAGAAAACTAAGGAGTTGTGGAGGGAATGGTCTCAATGGAATGCTGAAAGGGATAGGAATGGGTAGGATGACCGATGGTGGGATTACATTAAAGGCGTCCAAAATGTCAGAGAATGTGTTGGATTAGTTATGGCAGGCGGCTTGTCCACTCCATTTTCCCAGAAAGACAAGGGTGAAACACAACGTACATTTCAATGTCAAATTCAAGCTTTAAATGTTTGGCTTCAGATTAATCTCTGAAGCTCAAAAACAAAGTCATTTACATGTTTTGACAGGACAGATCTGTTTCTTTTCGCTTTCATTTTAATAACATTTTACTTACCTTTCAAAGCTTTTACACAAACAGTTTTGGAATGAGAAAAAAAGATAACAGGCACATGTATAGGAGGGTGGTTCAACAGGAAGCTGCAATTGGTTTATCAATATTCGGTAATTGCTTACATGCATTTCTGGAGCACAGCGGCCCAATAGATCGATTAGTGCTGAATAGAAAGACATGATGGCATTCCCCAGATGGACACGATTTTCTTCATGGACCTCTTCACTATAGCTGCAAGAGGTGAAAAGTATGTTATTGATCATAATAGAATATTCAATTGCACTTGGGCTTCGTTTCCTGTGGATGTACTGCAATACAACAATTATTCTACAGTTATTTATAAATCAAGGAGCAAGGAGAGTTGGATTCTGTGGGTGTGATGGTATAAATCTGTGCTTGCAAATAGCTTTACTGCCCACTCTGCATTACCGCTCAGGATCAATTTATTCACTTCTAAACTTTTAAATTAATAATGTGTACAGTCTATGTCTCCTGAAAGAGTGGGTGCGGATAATGACATTCAGTGCAGAACTATTCACAGTTTCTAGGTCATTTGTCATTTGCATGGATCAAAACAAATTCTTAAAAAAGTTTATATGGGCCATTCACCAATTAAAGAAGCATTCTCATCATTGCTGTATAGAAACATAGAAAATAGGTGCAGGAGTAGGCCATTCGGCCCTTCGAGCTTGCACCGCCATGTTTAATTATTTTCATCAGTTGCTAGGACACTGTCTGGAATGTCCTCCAAAACCATCAATGTGCAGCACGGATCCATTTTTTTCTCTAAATCCCTTTCCTTCAATAAGATACTCCTTGAAATCTATTGCTATGATCAAACATCTGGACCCCTGCCCTGTATTTTCTAACATGGCTTGATGCACATTTTTAAAATCATAAACGATAGCACGAAAACAGACCCTTCAGCCCAACTCATTCGTGCTGAGCGAGTTGTCTACCTGAGCTGGTCCCATTTGCCTACATTCGAACCTATACCTTTACCAACAATGGACTTGACCAAATACCCTTTCAACACTGTAATTGTACCTGCTTCCACTACTTCTATTTGCAGCTCGGTGTATATCTATCCCCCAATGACTGTGGAAAAACATGTCTCTCATGTGGAAAAATGTGCCTCCCTTTAGATCTTTCATCTCCCATTAACCTATGCCATCTAACTTTGAACTCTCCCACTCTGGGGGAAAAAGACCATGGCGATCCACCGTATCTATGCCGCTCATGATTTTACGAAACTCTATAATGTCACCCCTTAGCTTTCTTCTCACCAGGAAAAATAATCTCAGCCTTTATTCAACATCCAACAAATGGCCAATATCCATTGTGCCTTCTGAACCATGTTTTCGATATTTGATGTCACCTTCAAAGACCTAAGGACATGTAGTCCTAGATACCGCTGATCTGGAATACTCTGTAAGGCCCTTTCATGCATGTTCTATGTCCCAGCACCATTATGGTCCCAAAATGCATCACCCCACTTTTCAGTCAACCAACAGATCAATATCTCAGGCCGGCAATCTTTATAAAAGGAAATATATATATGCTATATATTTCTGCTGATTCAAATTAACGTTGTTTTCTTACAATTCCCGTCTACGGTCTTTCTTGACCGTTGGTCCATCACGGGCAGGATCCTCAGATATCTTGATAGCATCCTCGATGGCCCCAAGTAAACCACTACCACCTTCACCTCGTAGGGCTGGCCCAAAGCATTCAGGGCGACGTATTAGCAAGCGCACAACCACATTGGCATTTTCTTCAACACTTTCACCTAAAATTACAAACCAATCAGTGGGAAACAGCAAGAGTTCCACATGCTTCTTATAATTACAAATGCAAAGCCTTTCATTACATTCTATGTTCATGTTCACTGTTTTCGAGGCATTAAACATTATATATGTATTCCCCAGTGCAACAAGGCTACAAACAAGCATAGTTTCTATTCCCTAGTGCAATAAGATTTCTTTTTCAGTCATGAAATAATTTCATTATACATCAGTTATGTCCACCAACAGGCAATGTTGCTTCTGTATTTGGTTTTGTAACACTATTTTAAACTTTTTTGCAGTACAAATGGAGATCTGCACTCAGAGGAGATTTTCAAATGAGATATATCAAATTGGGACCCAAGTTTGCTTTCTCGTGTAGGTGTAATTTATTCCAATGGAGAAGAGGAGATCAAGGGGATAAATAATGTAAAAATAAGTAAAGGGGTATATGGAAAAGCGGGAATCCGGTATTGAGTTAGCTACGATTGTATAGAAAGGTTGATCAGGCCCGATCCATTTCTACATTTCTGTGTTTATTGAAGTTGGGATAATTTGCTTAGAATTATCATTCATGCCCTCAGCTATTGATCACAAACAAATACTGTCCTTTTATGTGTGAGTATTGTACATTTATCTTTCTGCTATTCCAGATCAAATTGGGTATGGAAAAAAACATTAGTATTCAGGCTCGGTTTTGAGTCTTGGATCATAAGCAATCTTTATTGGGTAAGAATATGTGACAATAGGGCCAATCCGACAGCCAACTAAACCTCAGGACATGTTGTATGATGATAGTTTTCGGCTGTTATATCTATGCAATTTATTTAGCTAATTTTGTGATATTCATGTACAAATTCTGGTGCCCAATGGAATTTTGACTCCACGAAAAAGGTATTAAAATATATTCAACTTTTTTTGAGATTTGCTAATTTGAACTACGCACCATTAACAAATACAGCAAAACGTAGAAAATCTAGATAGCGTTCGCCTCCAACAGGATTCCACCCAATATCTGGATATCCTTTTGCCAGAAGCATCGGGCAGCTTTGCAATCCACATCCCGCCAGGTATGTCACCACCTATTAATAGAAATAAAAGGCAAAATCCAAAAGGGAATAATTTACAGACTACTATTCATAGCATTCATCAATGAAAAAGACTAAATATCCCATGTAAGTGATGCACATCAAAGTATTCTGCCAGGCCTAAAAATGTACTTCCTGCTCATAGTTAGGACTGTTTTTTTTCATGCTACCTTTGCTCAAATCTGTAATTGCTAACTGCACAATGAGAAACTGATCCATTACCAAAAAACTTGTAAAAATCCAGATCCTAGAAATCTAAAGAGAAAACAGAACTTGTTAGGGATACTCAGTAGGTAAGGAAGCGATATGGAGAGAAAAAAGTTACCTTCTTACAGTTGATGGCCATTCATCAGGACTAGAATAAAACATGCGTGCTTTAATTTGGAAAATTGGCACACCCATGACTGTGTGACCATGTACAACGCCAACTTGCTCGTGATGATACTGTAAGTCTAGTGCTGGCCAGATTGATAATGATGAGATGAAGTACAGGAAATAAATTGAGAATCTTGTATCATGGTGACAAGCCAACAGCCTATCCCTTAAGAAAGATCAAGGAGGAATCTCCCTGCCTGAGATCATCTGTTGCTGGCCCTGATTTGTTCTGTTTCTTTCTTGCTTCCAGTGTCCACCCCCCAAACCCCCCAATCAGTCTGAAGAAGATTACCGACCCAAAATGTCACATATCCTTTTTCTCCAGAGTTGCTCCATGACCCATTGAGTTACTGCAGCATTTTGTGTCTAACCTGGCCCTTTATGTCAGCAAAAATTGGTTGTTGACATAAAGAACGGATCAAAAGTAACATTAGCAATTTTGCAGATGACACAAAGCTGGGTAGCAGTGTGAACTGTGAGGATGATGCTATGAGGATGCAGGGTTACTTGGACAGGTTGGGTGAGTGGGCAGATGCATGGCAGATGCAATTTAATGTGGATAAATGTGAGGATTATTATCTGAATAGTGTCAAGTTGGGAAAAGGGGAAGTACAACGAGATCTGGGGGTCCTTGTACATCAGTTACTGAAAGTAAGCATGCTGGTACAGCAGGCAGTGAAGAAAGTGAATGGCATGTTGGCCTTCATAACAAGAGGAGTTAAGTATAGGAGCAAAGAGATCCTTCTGCAGTTGCACAGGACCCTAGTGAGACCACACCTGGAGTATTGTGTGCAGTTTTCATCTCCAAATTTGAGGAAGGACATTCTTGCTATTGAGGGAGTGCAGCATTGGCTCACAAGGTTAATACCCAGGATGGCGGGACTGTCTTATGTTGATAGAATGGAGCGGCTGGGCTTGTATACTCTGGAATTTCTGAGGATGAGAGGATATCTATTTGAAACATATAAGATTATTATGGGTTTGGACAGGCTAGAGGCAGAAAACATGTTCCCGATGTTGGGGGAGTCCAGAACCAGGGGCCACAGTTGAAGAATGCAATCAAATTTCTTCTCAGTGAATCTGTCCTATCTTAGAGGCTAGATCATGAGAAATATTTAAAATGGTGGCAGATAATTTTTTGTAAGATTAAGGGAGTCAGGCTGTAGAGACTTGGCACACAAGATGAATTGAGGTCTTGGGTAGATCAGCCATTATCATATTGAATGAGGTTTGGACCAGGTGACCTACTCCTGCTCTGTTCTTCTTATGTACATGCGTAAAAGAAAGATCGGCATTACCCCAAACATGATCACACTAGAATTTTTGAGAAAACAAAAGCCACAAATGGAAAATGTGTGATAAGTCAACTTTTTTTTCTGTGCAAAACTATGACCTTCACTGAATGTTTAAAGAACAAATATCACAGAAAAAACACAGGAGCTTCTTGATAAACAGCACCAAATTAATAGAATGGAAGGCAAATTACATGCAAAGTGCCATGTATTAATCTTTTGGTCTAAAATTTCATCTTCATTCCACAAACTATTATGGGGGAAAAGTAATTTCTCTCAGTGAAAAGTGATATCACCTGGTTCATTATTGCATTTATTTTTTAATGCAATTTACACCTGGATCTGCATAAAACACTGTACCAATCTTGCACAAACTAAAAGATTTTTCTTGCAAATTGTAATACATAGTACTTTAATCCTATGTGGAACAATGTAGAACAAAGCATTATTTTGGGGGACACAGGAACTACAGATGTTGGAATCTTGAGCAAAACATGAGTGCTGGAGGACCTCAGCAGGTCGGGCAACATCTTTGGGGAAATGGACAGGCGATGTTTCAGGTCTGGATACTTCGACTGAGCATTATTTTTTCTTTCCTCTTACAACTTCACTGCTACTTAGGTTTAGCGACTGATATTGATTGAATATGTATGGGTTCCATTACACCTTTATTACCTTTTCCATATCCGGTTCCCGCAGAGCGAGTGCAAGTTCATTATTGTCAATGCATGAAGCAGCTGCAACATCCAGTGGAGTAGAACCTCGCATTCCTGAGCAGAATCAATTTTAATAAATCAGTAAGCATCCTCGTTCCTCTGAGGTCATTAATAAAAGTCAACTTATAAAACCATTGTAGTTTGAATCAAAATGAAAACTTAGTAATGCAACAGTTACCTACAACATTTACAGATTACAGCAACAAACAATATGACATGCACACCATACGTTTAATGTTCAGATCACAACAAATATCATAAAAACACTGATATAACATGTATTTATCAATGTTCTGCCATCTTCCAATTCTCCACTGTGCTGCTAGACCCTCAATTAAAACCAATAGTTGATCCGTGTGGGCATTCTGTTTCTGTTTCCCATTTGGTGGACAAAATTCTTCTGCTGGGATCAGGTGCAACTAACAATCTGCTGGGATTGAAGGAACATTGTTCTTTCTCTGTGAATGACGATTATGATGTGTTTACTTTTAAGTTATCTATTACACCTTGTTCACATGCAACATCATGTTGATACAATGATGCAGATTTTGATGTCTTTGATGAGTGCTATCATTATATTTTGAAATTGACAACAGCTTCTCGAGTTTGCAAATGCTAACTCGAAATGATTCAAAAGCTGCCATTACTGGTTGTATCAATTTCCTTTGGAAATTAATAGAATCAGATGCCAAGCAGATCAATTTTATCCTTTTTGATGCAACTGGATGACTTGCTTGGCCATTATGGATAACAGAAGGGTCAACCAATTACTGTGGATGTTGGTCGAGTGGCGCATGTAGGCTAGGCTCAATAAGGATAAAAGTTTCCTTCCATGAAATACATCAATGAACCAGATGGATTTTTACATCTGTTGGTTCCATAGATTTACTATAAAATCACTACCTTTATATTAAATTCTAGTTTATTTAATTCACTGAATTTCAATTCCACAACTGGGATTTGATCTCATTTCTTTGGATTATTGTCCCAAAATCTGGATTACAAAAATACTCGAGTCATTGAGTCATCCAGCACAGAAACAGGCCCTACAAGTCAAATTGTTCATGCTGACCAAGATGCCCAAATAAAGCTTGTGCCATTTGTCTGCTTTTGGCCCACATGCCTCTACACCTTTCTTATCCATGTACTGTACAAATGTCTTTAAACATTGCTTTTGCACCTGCCTCAACTATTTCCCTTGGCAGCTCGTACCATATACCCACCCCATTTGCAATGTGAAAACGTTACCCCTCAGGTTCCTATTAGATCTTTCCCTTCTCACCTTAACTTATGCCCTCTTGTACTTGATTCCCTTAGCTTTTTAATCCTATCTCTTCCCCTCATTATGTTATACACGTATATAAAATAACCATCATCCTTCAACGATCCAAGGAATAAAGTCCTAGCCTGCCTAATATCTTATTATAGCTCAGGCCCTTGAGTCTTGGCAACATCCTTGTTATCTTCTCTGTATCCTTTCCAGCTTTATAGCACCTTTCCTAGAGCAGAATGGCCTATAAATAGCACATTACGCAAAGTGCAGCCTCACCAACATCTTGTACCACTATAACACAAAGTCCCAACTTCTCTGTGTAGGAAGGGCCTGCAGATGCTAGTTCAAACTGAAGGTAGACACAAAAAGCTAGAGTAACTCGTTGGGTCAGGCAGCATCTCTGGAGAGAAGGAATGGGTGACGTTTCGGGTCGAGACCCTTTTTCAGAGGGTAAGGCAGCATCTTTAGAGGAAAGGAATAGGTGGCGTTTCAGGTCAAGACCCTCCCAACTCTACCCATACAGCTTTACTGGACAACCCTTCAGTAAAGTCATCTTGGGCTATAGCCATGATGTTTTCCTTAATCAGTCTAACAATTCCCCCACCTCTGCTATCTCTCCTGTAGCACCTGTACCCAGGAACATTAAGCTGCCAGCCGTGTCCTTGTTTGGCCAAGGTTCCAGAATGGGTATAGCGTCCCATTCACACGTACCTATCCTTGCCCTGAGTTTATTCTGCTGTTTAACTGCAAGGCCTCTAGTATTGAAATAAATGCAATTTAATCCAACCATCTTTACTCGATCACTATCATCCTCCTACCTAACCTGTCTACTGAACTTGCTGTTATTAACTTATATACTAATGTCCACCTTCTCATCAGCCTCACTGCTGCAATCTATCTTGTTTTCCTGCCAATCTAATTTATAGTCTCCCAATCAGTAAAATGTCTGATACCGGCCCCCCTCCAATTTAGGTACAACCTGCCCCAGAAGAGATTCATATAGTCCAAAAATCTGAATCCCTCTGCCTGCATCAATTCCTTAGCCATGCACTCACTTGTAACTTCCTATGTCTCCCCTCACTGGCACCGGGAGTAATCCAGAGATTTCTCCCCTGAAGACGGCTACCATAGTGCCGGTGCCAAAAAAGTCAAATATCACCAACCTGAACGACTACCGTCAAGTTACCAACTCCAATACCCATGAAGTGTTTTGAAAGGCTGATCCTCTCACACATCAAATCCAGCATCCTGCCTCACTGGACACATCAATTTGCATGCAGGGCAAATAGATCAACAGAGGATGCCATCTCTCTGGCTCTTCACACTGTCTTGCCTCACCTGGACAGACAGGGCACGTACGTGAGGATGCTCTTCATAGACTATAGCTCTGCCTTCAACACGGTCATCCCCACCAAGCGCACCACCAAACTCCACCAGCTAGGCCTCAGTTCGCCGATATGCGACTGGATCCTGAATTTCCTGACGGAGCGACTGCAGGCAGTGAGACTGGGCCCACACCTGTCCTCCACTATCACCCTGAGTACCGGCACACCACAGGGCCGTGTACTGAGCCCCATGCTCTACTCCCTCTTCACACACGACTGTGTTCCTGCATTCGACACCAACACCATCGTGAAGTTTGCAGGCGATACAACAGTGATTGGGCTGATCACCAACGGTAATGAAACAAACTACAGAGCGGAGGTGCATAACCTGGCGAACTGGTGCTCATGTAACAATCTTGTCCCTAAACACCTCTAAGACCAAGGAGCTGGTTATCAACTTCAGAAGGACACATAATGGGGAATACGCTCCAATCTCTATCAACAGGGACAGTGTGGAGAGTGTCCAGCTTTAGGTTTCTGGGCACACACATTTCGGAGGACCTCACATGGTCCACTGCTGCTGCTGCTGCTGCAGCGGCCCGACCGGAGAGTCGGAGGCTCCAACGGCAGGACTGTGGACGGCGGCAACGGGAGCCCGCGGGTCCCTGGAGGGAGACCGCTTTTCAGGGCTCTCGCAACGGCGACTTCCCCCGCCCGAGTTGCGGGGTTGAAGAGCTCCTGGAGCGGGGCCTACATCACTGCCCCGCGTGGCTTGGAATGGCCGCGGGACTCTGCGAGCGCACGCCGGGGGCTCTAACACCAAGACCCGGTGTGCGACCTTGCATCACCCGGCGTGGCTTTAATGGCCGCGGGACAATCGCCATCGCCAGCCGGGGGCTTTGACTTTGACTCTGACATGGGGGGGGGGGAGAGTGCAGTGGAGAGATAAGTTATTTGGCCTTCCATCACAGCGATGTGATGGATGTTTATGTAAATTATGTTGTGTCTTGGGTCTATGTGTTTGTAATGTATGGCTGCAGAAACGGCATTTCGTTTGGACCTCAAGGGGTCCAGATGACAATTAAATGTATCTTGTATCTTGTATCTTGTAACATCGCTGCGCTGGTCAAGAAGGCACAGCAATGACTGTTCTTCCTGAGAACACTGAAAAAGACTGGTCTGCCCCAACAGCTGCTGACAACCTTCTACTGCTGCACCACAGAGAGCATACGAACATATGGCATCTCTGTGTGGTATCTCAGCTGTACGGAGGCGGAGAGGAGAGCTCTTCAGTGCGTTGTCCACAAAGCGCAGAAGATAATTGGGACATAGCTACCAGCCTTGGAGGGCATCTACTAGACATGGTGCCTCAGGAAGGCCGTCAGCATTCACAAGTTCACAAAGCACCTCACACCCTTGTAATAGTCTGTTCGAACTCCTACCTTCCAGCAGACGTTACAAGGCCTTCTTCGCCCGCACCTCCAGACTCAGGAACAGCTTCATCCCCAGAGCTATAGCTGCTCTGAACCGGCCCTGCTGAGTGCCCCCACCCCCATGAACTGTCTCCCTCGGATAATCACGTCGCACATCGACCCGGCACAGACCTATTGGCATTTTATACTTTTTTACTGTTTTTTTTGTAAATCATGTTTCTCTGGGTATCTAAATTTTACTTGTTTAAGTTATGACATTGGATGGAAGTTGCATTCCAAATCTCATTGTACCTATGTTCAATGACAATAAAATATATTATTATTATTATTATTAATCTCTTTGCCTAACTCTGTTTTCACTCTGCAGAACCTCATTCTTTTTCCTACCTATGTAACTTGTAGCAACGTACACAACGATATCTAGCTGCTCATCCCCACCCTTGGAGAATGTTCTACAGCCAAACTGTGTTCTGCTGGACTCTGACACCAGGGAGGCAACATGCCATCCTAGAATCCCATTTGCTTTCAATCTCCTGTCTGTCTCTCTTGTTAATGGGTGTCCTATCACTTTATCCCTGTCTACCCCACTGTGCCACAGATCTGACAGTGTGATAGATATTCACAACCCAGGCTGAAAAGGCCTTTTGCTAATCTCAGTTTAGTAACACAAAAGCTTTTAACACAGCAGCTGATGCTGATTTGGGGTCAAAAGGCTTTTAGCCAGCAGCTGAAGCTGACCTAGGTTCACAGACTTAATGTGGATTAACATAAGTGCATGTTTTTTCCCCTTAGTATCATGAGAGATATTACTGACCCATTATGTCATTAAGAATAGAATCATCCTATACCAAAGACTGATGGGAGAAAAGGAACCATAACATACACAGTAACCTTATGAGTGTGGTATTCATAAAAGAAAGGATAGGCTTACATCTACTTAATCTACACCGACCAAATTATGCCAACCACTGTTGAATGATCAGACCCACACATAGAGGTTAGAACTCAGTCTTTACTGCAGTACAAGCGGAGGGAACACGACATGCTTTCATCCCCGTGGTCTGCATCAAATCTAAAGAGAGAGAGTGACGCACCGGCTATAGGACCGATGTGCCCAGGGTAGGGATGAACATCTGGACCAGACTACATAAGGAATGTGTAACATGCATAATCTGTGTGGTGATATATATATATACTAAAGACAAACTAATCTACATCCTTCCTCTTAAAGAATTAATTCCTAATAAAATAGATATGATAATTGCATGCAAAATGTAGGTACTAATGATTACATATGGTATATGTAAGTAAGCTGGATGGAAGTTCAAATGTACTTTAGGGTGAGCTTGCAGATGTGACCTGCACGCGTACGGTACAGTCCTGCATTTTCTCCCATCACCGGCGACACGATTGGTGGCAGAATAGGTGCAGGAGATTGAAACAGTATCCCCGTCGATGAAACTGGAGACTTTGGCTGGGGTCGAGGCAGCGTGGCCATGGGCGAAACGACTAGATCAGGAGCGGATGGCAGTGGTGGTCTGGTCGGGCCGATGCCGCTGGATGTGGATGGAAGCATACCTGTGCGGTCAGGATAATACGGAGGTGGTGCTGGTTCATTCACAGGCAGGATGTGCTGTCTATTACGTCTGTAGGTGCCGCCATCGGCAATGACCAAATATGAACGTGGTTCGAAAGCATGTTCCAGAAATTACACCAAGGCGGTCGTGACCCTTTTCGGTTTGTAGATGGACCACCTGTCCCTTGGCTAGTGGTGGAAGTGGTCTGCTCGTCTTGTCATACCATCCTTTTTGAACGTTGCGCTTTTCTTATAGCTTGGACTGGATTTCGGATGGTGAGATCACATGCGGTACTAGTGCCTGTTTCGCCACAGGCAGTGTGGCTCTGGTTTGCCTTGACATCAGTCGCTGGGCAGGTGAACCCAATATCGGGTCGCGAGAGATGTTGCGCAGGTTGAGCATGTCTAGGTACACGTCTGCTCCTGCTCTGTGGGATCATTCCATCACTTGTTTGGCACTCCTGACGGCATGTTCTGCCAGCCCATTTGACCGGGTATTCGGGGCGGCTGGTGATATGACGAAAACCCCAGCGTGCAGCAAAGTTTTTGAAGTACTGGCTGGTAAATTGACTGCCATTGTCAGGCAGTAGCTGATGCAGACACGTGAACAGAGAAATGGCGTTCCAGCTTCTGGACTACCGCTACAGAGGTGGGGCTACTGAGCAGATCAATTTCAAACCATCCGGAATACGAGTCGACTAGAACCAGGTATTGTTTGCCATGTCACTCAAAAATATCAGTTGCCAATATTGGCCATGGGAGGTCAGGAACCCGGTGTGAGAGAAATAGCTGCTTTTGTTGATGTGGTGTCAAACTGTTGCACACTGCACAGGACTTTACTTTCTCCTGAATATAATCAGCCATGCCAAGCCATAAAAACATACTTTTCGCTCGCAGGACAATTGCCTCAGCGCCTGGTTGCCCCGCATGGACCGCATCAAAGTACTTGCTGTGTAAGGAGGCAGGAATTACAGCTTTGTGGCC
Source organism: Leucoraja erinaceus (assembly GCF_028641065.1). Taxonomy (NCBI): domain Eukaryota; kingdom Metazoa; phylum Chordata; class Chondrichthyes; order Rajiformes; family Rajidae; genus Leucoraja; species Leucoraja erinaceus. The sequence goes on along the minus strand of NC_073414.1, from coordinate 10,917,381 downwards.
CTTTATGAAAATGTCCTCTTGTAGTACTAGTTCATCACAAACGCCACAGACGGGCAGGATTGTGAGTGGTAATCTGTATTGCTTGTCTGGCCACCCGTGCTTAATGACGGAGGAGAGCAATCATAAGGTATCGTCAGCAGCAGTTTGGGCTACCAGGTCCTCCAAATAGGAAGAAGGAACATAGGAGACCATCATGATAAGGGAGCTGTCTTCAGCCTGAGCACGTTTGTGGCGCAGTGCGGGGATAATGGCGGACGAGGCCGGGCAGCGGTGGCGGGAGGAGCCGGTGGTGGAGGGAGAGGGGGAGAGTGAGGGAGAGTCGGGGGGTATGACAAGACGAGCATCCCACTTCTAACACCATGTTGAATGATCAGACCCACATATAGAGGTTAGAACTCATAGTCTTTTTGCAGTATAAGTGGAGGGAACATGACATGCTTTCATCCCTGCACTGGTATGCATCAAATCTAAAGAGAGAGAGTAACGCACTGGCTATAGGACCGATGGGACCAGAGTAGGGATGAAGATCTGGACCGGACTACATAAGGAATGTGTAGCATGCATAATCTGTGTGGTGATAATATATATAGTAAAGGCATACTAATTTACAACCACTTAGTCTGGTTAATTTAAATCTCACATATAAGGGTGGACGAGGCCAGGTGGTAGAAAAACAATATAAAAATTAGAAGAGTTTTAGGAGTAGGAGAGAAGATTTAGATGAAATAAATTAAGGACACATAATGCATTCCCCAGCCTCCGTCATCCACGGACAATTTACGTGTCGGCGACTCATTGGTATGTTTTGTAGTATTCTAAAAAATGTATGTATTTTTAAAATCTTTTTTAATTTATTATCTTTTTAGGAATTATTTCTCATAATTAAACATGCTTCAATTTTTATAATATAACTGTTTCAGAGTTATGTTAGCTGGAAGGATCTCCTCCTTGGTCAGGAAGGGGAAAACCACCGCCTGAAATCTGGATCATATACAGCTAAACACATTTAGAAAAAGAGACAAAGGCAGTAAATCAGTCTTTGAATTAGTGGTTGATACAGTAATAATCTCTCTCTCTCCCTCTCTCTCTCTCTCTCTCTATTCAGTGTTTCTTGTGAATATTTTATAAAGATACAGCTTAAAATCTTGATTTATGCTTAAGACTCTAGAAAGGGTACACTCAAAGAGATGTTTAAAAATATGTAATGCAAGTACGATGATGACCTACAACAGCATCCAAACCACAGTGGGACGGTTGATACTAAAGCAACTAAATCAGGATCCAATCCATTCCCTCATCAGAATCATTGATATATTCCTGTACATTGATGAAAACAATTTGTACACTAAACTGTGGACTCCATGTATCAACACTGATTTTAGTCAAAGAAACTTCTCGATTTAATTCGCCCATGTTTGGTGAAGAAACGCTGACGAACAATAGTGATTAGTTATCAACCATGCCAATCTAAAAAAATACACAGAGCATAATTAAGACCAACAACAAATCATTATAACAAGTGTTGCCAATGTTAACCAGTAAAATGTTAAATCTAGTTAATGCCGTCTGGTCACATCTGATTCCCGAGGCTGATAGACAATGGAAAATCACCCACTTTTTAAAATTTATAAGGGAGATGAATCTTGGAATAATCTTATTGGTCAATCTGTATTGTGTGTCTCAAAGCAAACATGCAAGTCCACCTTGAAAGAAAAAATTCTGGGTGATGTAATAAAAAATATACGAGAAGCACTTGATATTCATCAACAATGGTTGGACGAAGTTCAATCAAATCAGAATATCAAAGAATATTTCCCAATATACTACCTGGATCACTGGGCCTACACAGCAGGCTCATACAGCATCTTGTCCTTGGTGATCAAATCTGGTCTTGATGGTGGTCACAGTTTGATGGTGGTCAACAACAACTTCAATTAATGACTCCTAGTCTAACATTAGGACTGGTGCCCTGGGATTTCCTCTCATGTGCTTTAATCAACAGACTCAGGCACCAACAAAAGAGTTATACGATTTAAAAGAGGTATCTCCAATTGTTTTCTACTGAAAGCCCATAAATTAAAACCCAGTTCTGTGATAGAAGTGATCGATATTCACTGGTTATTCACTCCATCAAAATATTACCATACTTTGTTTCTCATATCTGTTACTTCCTTTCAAACTAACTGTATTAGAGAACACACTGTCTACTGAATTCAGGCATCTACTATTTCACAGTTTCACCCCATTTGATTATCAGTGGAACCTCAATATCAATGGAAAGTGTGTAGAGGTCTGAGTATCTCTAACCTTACTGAACCCTCTTACATCAGCATTAAGTCATGCCTTATAAGATCATGTCAAATATCAAAACTGATAGGGAAAAATGTCCTCAATGTGGGGAACAATTTCTGGTAGTCCTGTCACAGCTACTCCAGTTCTTGGTGATTAGAAGCATATTAATAGATTTGATAATGCGTACTATGGAATCATTACCACTGCTCTGTGCACTGTGATCTCACACTTGAGCGTGGCAGTTACACTGAGCAGAGATACCATTTGTTGGGGCTTACATATAAAAAAAGCCATTCAGCTCACAACCTCACAAATCAAGTTTAATGATCCTCTTGATCAGAATCCAGAGATCTCAGTTTTAAGAAGCATCTAAACCCAGATGCATGCTGCAAAATTAATTGTCATGTTTACAAATTATAATGCTCCTGAAACGATTAGACAAGCAAGACACCTCCTTTCAAAAGACACAATGTGCTGAGTAACTCAGTGAGTTAGGAGAAAATGGACAGGCACATTTTGTGACCTATCTTGAATTAGACTTCATTTTGCACTAAATGTTGTATAATTTATCTATACATGGGATATGGCTTGATTGTAATCATGTATAGTCTTTTCTTTGACTAGATAACACACAACAAAAGCTTTTCATTGTACCTCTGTAAAGGTGAAAATAATAAATGAAACTACCCATACATTATGAAATCTTATTCTGGTCGCCAAAGCGTGGCCTATCCATGTTCAGCAGAGATACTGCCTAACCCATTACTCCAGCACTTTGTATTATTTTTTGTAAACCAGCAATTGCAGTTCCTTGTGTCTACCTCCTTTGACAAATTTACTTGCAGACCATTATCAAGCCAGACTGGCAATGCTCTAGGTGTGACGATTGCAAATACATTTCCAGCTGCAGCTTGCTTGACCTCTGCAGTGACAAGCAGTCTCTAGGTGGTTTAGCACTACCTTAAATTGGTCTTATGTAGAGTCTTCCAATGGATAATCCCTGCAGCCATAGAAAATATTGTTTTCATATGCTCCTTATCATTTGTTTACCCATTTTGTTGCGTCTTTTCCAGAAACTGCATATAACACTAAGACCTGTTGACGCATTAAAGCTTTGAAGGACCGAAATGTAATTGCTTATCATATAAGCGTGGTCACTCCTCCAACTCCCATAAACCAATATTCCTACTGGGATACCATGGATACCCTCTCATATATCTGCTCTGGCATACATAGTCTCATCCTCGGCTTCTGCCTGTTCCTCGGGTTCGTCCTTAACCCTGGAAGAGTGAAGAGCAGGAACCATCCATGCCTCTATCCTTTTCCTACTCGTGATCATCATTGTTGGTTACAGATATGCATGTTTCTCGTCTCATCTTGATGGGGTCCTTTATTGTGTCTGTTGTAAATATTTGGTCTAATGACACAATTTTTCAGAATGGTGAGCCAATAAACATGTTTTACTCTCCCATTTGGGTATTACATATATATATATTGACATTGACCTTTTATATAAGACGCTTTTTAAGACTTTATATACTGCACTTTATGTTATATGTTACTTACTGCAAATGATAGTATTATATAACCTCAGTTTAGTCCCTTGACATTTATATTTAAACCAACATGGCTTATGTGAATGATCCTTTTGTACTGTAAAAGACTTAACAGGAGAAGAAAGATGGCTAACATCGGGGGAATGCAATGCTCCTTATCATTCGGTTACCCATTTTATTGCAACTTTTTCAGAAACTGCGTTTTACTCCAAGACCTCTGGGGTCGACAAAACATTATAGTGTCACAAAGTTGAACTATTTGGATGTATTTTGTTACGATTACTATCTAGGCATAGGCATATATTGCATTATGTGATGCTCCTAGAAAGCAACAATTAGGACCTATAAGCCCACTGATACTGCCATTTGTTTTATTTTTAACATTACAATTTAGTATTCTATTTGCACAATTGTCTGACAGGATTGGGTAGCTCGATCTCAGTTAAAGTTTTCCAGGAAAACAGAAAAAAATATAAAATGGATTGCTTCTTCGAAATCAGGCCAATTCCTAAGGAGGTTAAAGGGTAAAGGTGGATATATATATCCAAGATCACCTAAACTAGCTTTACATTATGAAACCTTGTTCTGGTTACCTGGAATGGAAAATCCAACCAGAATCCTCCACAGGAACACTATACGCATCTTTACCTCAGTACATAGAAGAGGCAGGCTGACTCTATAACTCTTTTAAATCAAACTTAATTCTGAATCATGTAATGAATTTGACTCTTTTCACCTAAAGCACAGTTACTAATCGTTATGTCAAAAACATTTGTGATGCATATTTGAATGAAAGGAGAATCAGTGGATTGCTTACAGGACATATTTTCAAAAAAATCAAATAATGAATCCTGAACAATGTCCCTAACAAAATATGAACACTCCTCTGAGAAGGAATGCCCTCTAGCTCAAAGGTTTCTCCATTCATAGCATGGAAAGAATGGAGGCAATTGGGAAAGAGAGAGGCGCTGGCGTCAACCTCATGATAAACTCTTAGGTTTATTGCATAGGTGTAGCAATTCTGTCAAACTCCTCCTCTCCACACCTGGAATATCTGGTGGTGAATGCTGCTCCTTATACCTCCCGAGAGAATTCACCTCCATCTTATTGACCGTGGTCTACATCCCACCCCAGGCAGATGTTCATCTAGCTATGGAGGAGCTGAATGCCGTGGTCAACAAACACCAGACGGCAAACCCCAACGTCTTTCGTCGCCGGGGACTTCAATAAAGCCAGCCTAAAGAAATCACTCCCAAACTGCCACCAACATGTGCCCCGCAGCACCAGAGGATCAAACAGCCTCGATCTATTCCACCATCCGAGATGCCTATCGCTCAATCCCATGCCCTCACTTTGGGAAATTGGACCAGAGGCCAGAGGAACAATCCAGGATTGCTTGGAGTCGGTAGAATGGGTGAAATTCAAGAACTTGGTAATGGACCTGAACAAATACGCCACAGTTGCTGCCGCCATGAAAACCATCCGAGTGTTTCCAAACCAGAAGCCTTGGATGAACAAGGAGGTCCGCAAACTCATGAAGACCAGATCATGGGCATTCAAGTCTGGCAGCACACATTTGTACAACAAGTCCAAGTGTGTGCCTCAATGAGCTATCAAAAAGGCCAAAAGGCTTTGAATATCTATCTGGACCGAGCATATTGATGCAATCATGAAGAATGTCCATCAACATCTCTACTTCCCTAAACGATTGAGGAGATTCGGTATGTTGACGAATATTTGAACTGCTGCAGCTGAACGGCATATTGACTGGTTGAATGCCCAGGAACAAAGAAGATTGCAAAAAGTGGTGAACACTGCCCAGTCCATCACGGGACTGGTCTTCCCTACATGGAAGGGATGTACAGGAAAAGCCTGCCTCAACAAGGCAACCAGCATCATCCAAGACCCACACTACCCTGGCCACTGTCTCATTTAATTCCTGCCATCGGGAAGAATATATAGGAGCATGAAAACTGTAACATCCAGGTTCTGGAGCAGTTTCTTCCCAACAACAATCAGAACATTATGAACTCCAAACTAAAAACTGCCTTGATTGCATGAAGGACTAGGGGACATCGCTTTTGTTTTTGCACTATATTGTTTGTTTTTATATCTTGAACTGCTTTTTGTTGTTTTTATGTTGACCACTGTGTACAATGGTTACATATCTGTTGTGCTGCTGCAAGTAATCGGATGTGTTGGTATTACAGATGAGCAAAGGGGAATACCGAGGCATAAGGGAGGAGCTGGCGAAGATTGACTGGAAAGGGGCTATAGTAGGAATGATGGTAGAGCAGCAATGGCAGGAATTTCTGCAGATAATTCAGAAGGCGCAGGATCATTTTATTCCAAAGAGGAAGAAAGATTCTAGGGGAAGAATAAGACGACCATGGCTAACAAAGGAGGTCAAGGACAACATAAAAGCAAAAGAGAAGGCATATAACATTGCAGATTAATGGGAAGCCAGAGGATTGGGATGTTTTTAAAAGCAACAAAAGGTAACTAAAAGCACAATATGGTGAGAAAAGATGAAGTAAGAATGTAAGCTAGCCAATAATATAAAAGAGGATAGCAGAGTGTCTACGGATATATAGAGTAAAAAAGGGGCAAGAGTGGACATTGGACCAGATGGACAGCACCCCAGGGTTCTGAAGGAGGCGGCCTCAGAAATTGTGAAGGCACTAGTTGTGATGTTTCAAGAATCACTAGAGTTAGGAGTGTTTCCTGAAGATCGGAAATTTACGAATATCACCCCGCTGTACAAGAAGGGAGCAAAGCAGAAGAACTATAGGCCGGTTAGCCTGACTTTAGTGGTTGGTAAAATTTTAGAGTCAATTATAAAGGATGAAGATACGCAGTACTTGGAAGTTCACAATCAAATAGGCCGAAGTCAGCAAGGTTTTGTGAAGGGAAGATCTTGCCCGGAGATCTTGAGGAAGAGGTTTCTCGGACTGGAGGACTGTGACTAGTGGTGTGCATCAGGGTTCGATGCTGGGCGCGTTACTGTTTGTCATCTACATCAATGATTTGGATGAGAACATACAGGGCAAGATTAGCAGGCTGGCTGATGATACAAAACTGGATGGTTTTGCAGATAGTGAAGATGGTTGTGAAAGATTGCAGCAGGATCTGGATCAATTGGCCAGGTGGGTGGAGGAATGGTTCTCTGCAGTCTGGCTGTGTATTTTTTATTTTTTTGTCCCGTTGAGGGTTTAGTTTGTAGCGGGTTTTTAAATGTGTATGTGTGGGGGGTGGGGGGTGGGTGGGGGAAACTTTTAAATCTCTTCCCTGCATGGAGACCCGACCTTTTCCCTGTTGGGGCCTAGCACCATGGAGCGGCCTCCAACCGGAACGACCTGGAGGCTCAAGTCACGGAGCCTGTGGCGTTGTGGAGCTGCGGAGCTACCTCCGTGGAGCTAGCCAGCTTCGGAGCGTGGAGAGCTGCGGCGGCGTGCTGCTGAGACCCGACTCCGGTGGATGGTGACACCAGGAGCTCGCGGGTCCCTGCTGGGAGACCGCTTTGCGGGGCACCGGCAGCGGCGACTTCTCCCGCTCGAATTGCGGTGTTGAGAGTGACCTGGAGCGGGGCCTTACAACGCCCGGCGCGGCTGTAAATTGCCGCGAACTTGCTAGCGCCCGCTGGGGGCTCCAACATCGGGACCCGGGGCAGGGCCTTACATTGCCCGGCGCGGCTTTGAGTGGCCGCGGACTTGCTAGCGCCCGCCGGGGCCTTTGACCTCGACTTCGGGAGAGGAATGGAGAGTAGGGGAGAGACAAGACTTTGCCTTCCATTACAGTGAGGAGGAGACTCACTGTGATGGATGTTTATGTGAATTGTGTTGGTGTGTGTCTTGGTTCTTTTCTTGTATGGCTGCAGAAACCAAATTTCGTTTGAACCTCATGTGAGGTTGAAATGACAAATAAAAGGTATTGTATTGTATTGTATTGTATTGTGAATGGTAGGCCTCTGGGAAGTGTTGTAGAGCAGAGGGATCAAGGAGTACAGGTGCATGATTCTCAGAAGGTCGAGGCACAGGTAGATAAGGTGGTCATAAAGGCTTTTGGTACATTGGCCTTCATCAGTCAGAGTATCGAATATAGAAGTTGGGAGGTCATGTTGCAGTTGTACAAGAGGTTTGTTAGACCACATTTAGAGTATTGTGTTCAGTTCTAGGCACCATGTTATAGGAAAGATATTGTCAAGCTTGAAAGAGTTCAGAGAAGATTTACGAGGATATTACCAGGACTAGAGGGTGTGAGCTATAGGGAGAGGTTGAGCAGGCTGGGTCTCTATTCCTTGCAGGAGGATGAGGGGTGATCTTATGGAGGTGTATAAAATCATGAGAGGAATAAATCGAGTAGATGCACAGAATCTCTTGCCCAGATTAGGGGAATCGAGGACCAGAGGACATTGGTTCATGGTGAAGGGGAACAGATTTAATAGGAATCTAAGGGGTAACTTTTTCACACAAAGGGTGATGGGTGTATAGAACAAGCTGCCAGAGGAGGTAGTTGATGCTTGGACTGTCCCAACATTTAAGAAACAGTTAGACAGGTACATGGATAAGGCTGGTTCTCACGTTGTGAGTTGAGACAAGAGGTACCCCGACTGGCATCGACCTGTTGGCATTGCACCGGTGCAATGGGCGGGGAGCTGGAGACGGGAGGGAAGGGGTCACACACATGGCCGGGAAGCAGAGGGGTGTAGGTGGTGACAGATAGGGCCAACAATGAGTGGAGAAAAACAGAAACACCGACGTGCAAAGGAGACCTACAACAGTGCATGATTTCTCTCGCGTTATGGCAGGTGATTGTCGCTGGGAAACTGAAGGGATCCACAATCTGCTGCTGCCTGCCCGCCGAGTTAAAGAGTTCCCACGGTAGGCTCACGATACACTAAGGTAAACGCACGGGCCACTACGTTATTACAACGAGTTAAAATGTTTCAATTCTTAACCACATGAGTAAAATTGACTCGTGGAAAATTTCAAACATGTTTGATTTTTTGCAAGAGTCGACAAGTTACATGAGTACCTGCCGTTAGCGCCACGAATCTCTAAGTTGCGTCCACGAGTTCCGTACGTTAATCGTACGTTATTACCACGAGTTTTAACTCGGGTTACTTCTTGTGTCAACTCGCAACGTGAGAATCAGCTAATAGGACAAGTTTGGAAGGATGTGGACCAAACACAGGCAGGTGGGGCTAGTGTGGCTGGGACATGTTGGCCGGTGTGGGCAAGTTGGGCCGAGGGGCCTGTTTCCACACTGTATCACTCTATGACTCTAACTTAATAGCAGGACAGAGGGGAGGTTGAAGATGTTGTTTACCTAGATTTTCGGAAGGCCTTCGATATGATTGCGCACGTCAGGTTGCTAGGGATGATGAGAGCCCATGGTATTCAAGTAGCATGGATAATGGGTTGGCACGATGGCAAAAGACGAAGAGTTGTAATAAAAGGCTCTGTTTCAGGTTGCCTGCCAGTGACTAGTGGAGTTCCACAAGGATCAGTACTGGGGCCGCTTCTCTTCACATTGTAAATTAATGATTTGAATAAGGGGATCGAAGGCTTTGTGGCCAAGTTTGCAGATGATGCTAAGATAGGTGAAGGGGCAGGCAGTGTAGAGGAAGCGAGGACTCTACAGAAGGATTGGACTGACTAGGAGAGTGGGCAGATAAGTGGCAGATGAAATTCAGTATAGCAAAATGTGGAGTCATGCATTTTGGTAATAAGAATAAAGGCGAAGATTATTCTCTAAATGGAGAGAGAATCCCGAAATCGGAGGTGCAAATGGACTTGGGAGTGCTGGTGCAGGACTCCCAAAAATTTAATTTGCAAGTCGAATTGGTAGTAAAGAAGGCAAATTCAATGTTAGTGTGTTTTAAAAGTTTGTGTTAATGTTCTCTGGTTTGTTTTATGTGGGGGGTGATTTTTTTTTCAATCTCTTACCTTGCCGGTGGTGTGATTGTTTTCGGGGTCGTATCTCCGGTCGCTCTGCGGCCTAATATCGTGGAGCTGGAGACCTTGCTCGGGACAGACTTTGAGCCCCACTGCGGGGCGTAGACTTACATTGGAGCCGATTCCTTGCCTGCCGGCTTTAACATCAAGGGTTCGCAGTCTTGGAAGAGACCGAGTCAGGAACTCCAAAACCGCAAGATGTTCAACTTGCCCCGACCCGGAGTCTGATCTCCCGCGCGGGGTGTTGAGATCTCCCTGATGCAGGAGCTTGATCGCCCCAATGAGTATAGAAGTTGGGATGTAATGTTAAAATTGTACAAGGCATTGGTGAGCCCAATTCTGGAGTATGGTGTACAATTTTGGTCGCCTAATTATAGGAAGGATGTCAACAAAATACAGAGGAGATTTACTAGAATGTTGCCTGGGTTTCAGCAACTAAGTTACAGAGAAAGGTTGAACAAGTTAGGTCTTTATTCTTTGGAGCGCAGAAGGTTAAGGGGGGACTTGATAGAGGTCTTTAAAATGATGAGAGGGATGGACAGAGTTGACGTGGATAAGCTTTTCCTACTGAGAGTGGGGAAGATTCAAACAAGGGGACATGACTTGAGAATTAAGGGACAGAAGTTTAGGGGTAACATGAGGGGGAACTTCTTTACTCAGAGAGTGGTAGCTGTGTGGAATGAGCTTCCAGTGAAGGTGGTGGAGGCAGGTTCGATTTTATCATTTAAAAATAAATTGGATAGTTATATGGACGGGAAAGGAATGGAGGGTTATGGTCTGAGTGCAGGTAGATGGGACTAGGGGAGAATAAGTGTTCGGCACGGACTAGAATGGCCGAGATGGCCTGTTTCCGTGCTGTAATTATTGTATGGTTATATGGTTATGAGGAGGGCCCGCCACCAGCTACGGGAGTATGATCGTCCCGTCAACAGAAGGCTCAGGGCCCCCGACCGTGGGAGAACAATGAAGGGAAGAGATTGAACTTTTTTTTCATCTTCCATCACAGTGAGGAATGTGGAGGAGTCACTGTGGTGGATGTTCATGTTAAAATGTATTTTGTGTGTTCTGTTGCTTTTTATTAGTACAATGATTGTATGGCAGTCCGTCTTTTTTTTCTTTTTGTCCTGTTAAGTGGATGTCTTGGTTTAGTTTTTATATTATTTTTAGCTGTGTATATGTGGGGGGTGGGGAAACTTTTTAATCTCTTCCCTGTATGGGGACCCGACTGTTTCCTTGTCGAGTCTCCGTTGTCAATGGGCCTAACATCGTGGAGCCAGCGGCCTCCAACCGGAATCGACCTGGGGCTCCAGTCCCCCAGAGCCTGCGGACTGGCCGACTTCGGAGTGCGGAGCGCTATGGTGGCGCGCGGTTTAGTCAGGGGGTAGTGAATCTGAGCCACTGATCCTCGCTCCTCCCCCAGCCACCAGTAGGCTGGGACCATCATCTCACCTGGGTTTCAGGCCCAGATCCAGACCGACAGTCTGAAGTATCCATGATTTCCGCTGATGCTGCCCGAGCTACTGCGCACTGTGTCATTTTATGTGTTAACCAGCATCTGCAGAGCTTTGTTTCTACTACTTATACAATGATAGTTATTCAGTTATAACAGATAATTGTCAATAATGGACACCATTCATATTACGTTATGACAATAATTCCCCCCCCCCCCCCCCCCCCAGCCCCCCCCCAGTCGTGAGAAATGACCCTCCCCTGTTTCCCCTGATTGCCCCCCCCCCCCACCCGCTCTCAACACACGTGCCCTGATTGGACAAGCGTTCAAAAAACATCTTCACTGTTATGAGAAAATGAATACTCCCCTGTGCCCTGATTGATAATTATCTCTCAAACAACATCATTGTCACTGTTATTTGTGGAAGCTTAATGTGTTCAAACTAGCTGCTATCTTTCCAGGTTTTATTACCTAGAGTATTTGGTAAGTCCTCAGATGGTGTACAACATTATATTAGCACCAGATGTAAATTGTGCAAATCCAAAACACATATAATTTTCTTTTACAGCAATTCACAAACACAACTACATGTCTGAGTGACTAAAATGTAGTGCAATTGACACTCGCATCATACACGGGGGATTTTAAGTATGATAGTTTATCTCCAGATTCTACCATGTCAAGTATTTTCTGAAATTTAATTATGATATTTTTCCATTGATAAGACTGAAATCAAAGACAATGTAACTAGTCACGTGGAATAAACGCATTTCAGGATTTCATCTCTTAATTACATCGATTACACTCTGACAGATGGCCAATTCAGTGGTTTCAGTTGAAAGCTTTTACAATTTAAGAGCAACCTTCATTTCACAAAGGGAACCAATTAAAAACTTTTAAGCAATGTAGCATCACCATTGATACAATGTTACCTTGGCAACCGCCACTTTTCTGCAAGAGCTAACAGGCACCAGCTGAAAAAGCTTTAAGTATTTAAATACAGCACAGAATGCCAAAATCCTGTACCCTTGTCAGACGTTACATTCTAGAAGCTTTCATCCAAAAGCTTTCACTTGAAAGAACTTGTGTTAGTCATCCATCATCAACCCTTTTATCTAAAACCTTTTGAATGTTTCCTAAAAGGGTTTTAGAATTGCTTGCCAGAATTTAAAAGCTTTTCAATTAGTCATCAGTCATGAACTCTGAGATAAGATGTTTAAAGCTTCTTCTCACGATATACTGATGTATTTCCAAAATGGCAGCTTGTAACAGTGGCAGCAGTAGTTCAGCTGCTCAGATCGACAAACCAAAACGATCAAGTAACTGGACTGAGGTTGAAACAAGTGTTCTAATACGTATCTGGAACGAGTATTTATCAGACCTAAGAACAGCCAAGCGAAATGCTAAAGTATATGAAAAGATAGCTGAAGAATTTTTTGAAGCTACTGGGGTGAATCGTGATAAGGATCAAATAAGAACCAAAGTTACTAATTTGACCTTTCAATACAGGTAAGCATTATATTTGTTTGTAAAATGTATTAAAATTGAAATAATGCTTTCTCTGAGAATTCCTTTCTGTATTAAATTGAAACTGCTCATCCATTCTACAAATTATCAATATCTCAAGATAATGCCCAAAACACTTTTATTGTCAGAGCAGCTACAACATTTGGAAATGTTTTAAGGTAAGTCTACAAAAAAATGTAGAGATTTTGCAGGGTAATGAGGGTGAAATTTTCAGCAAAATGATGCCAACATCTGGAATTCTGAGCATCTGTGTTTAAAATCAAATTAAAAGATGCTTAGTGCCATGAGTCATCAAGCTGTGTTCCAACATTGGAGTCATCATGGTGTTCTATGGGGAACATGACACCAATTGTCCATCACTTCCAATAAGAATTTGCCAGGACATTCTGTATCTCCTTTTTTCCCCCCTTGATTTTAATCAAAATAATTGGGTTATTACTTCAAAATGTTCTTTCAAATCTTGACATTTTGAAAGATTGTTGTCTTTTATCTTATTTAAACATGTTTAACATTTTAAATTGTTTTGCATGTTTCACAAACATTCAGAAATTGAATGTTTTAAAATATTTTAGTATTTGACAAATCTGACAAGAGTCTGGAGCACATTCGAGCTGATTGTCAAATTTACAGATAGTAGATAGATTGTAGATAGAGCTAGTTACAGATTGTATAGATACAGATTGTAGATAGAGCTTGTTTTGGTGCCTGTTTTATGCCATCAGTTCCTTACAATGCACAAGGCCTGAAAAACGTGAATCCTCTCAGCACTCTCTATACTGGAAGAATTATTAAGCATTAAGTGCCTTTTTTTTAAGCAGGTCAGTACAGATGATCACAAAATCCTCCCTTATGGTTTAATTTGGTATTAGAAAACTAAACATAGTGGATATCAAAATGATACTGCATAACATTATGCTTTACACAATAAAATGTTATCAAAAACTGTATGCGATTGGTGCCAGTATGACAGATTGTTGTTTCTCTGCTATAAAAGATCACGTTACATATGTAAAACTGTTCACCGCACACAAGGCTCACACAGCCAAGCAGGCATTAATCAGGCTTGCATCAGTGTTTGCTAAAAGCTATCAGATTTTACATTGTCTGTTACTGAGGTAAATGAGTCAGTTTCCAGATGTGTCCTTTGTGTTTGTGTCGATTCTGCTATTGATAACCTTGGCTCCATAAATCTCTAATTATTCATGGCCCTCTGGTAACTTCTCCAATCATCCCTCTTCTAGCCCTGAACTTGACCCAATTATAGCCTAAAGATTCAGATGCATTTATTTTTTTGTCACAGATCTATATGTACATTTTTTTTTTGCATGATAAAAAACAAAATGGCCTCTGGATTGGAGTGCTTAATTATAGAGCTAAATTTTAAAAATATTGAAAATCCACATGCTTATTAAATAAAATAATTGGGTTTTCCAGTTACACAGCAGTATGCAGTTTTGCCTATCCAATTAAGTTCAGGATCGCATGCAACACTATGCATTGTGCATGTGACAATAAATGTGAACTTGAACGTACAGCATAGAAAAGGGCCCTTCCACCCAGCATATCTATGCCAAAATGTTGCCCATCCATACAAGATCCTATATCCTTCTATGGCTTGTCTGTGCAAATACTTGTTCAAATGTCTCGTAAATAAATTGATTGTAACCAATTCCACCATCTCCTCATGCAAGAGTTTCAGGTTTCAATCCTACAGGTTCTGCTGGACTGGAGGGTGGCCATTGATGTCCTGTTATTTGAGAAGATTAGCAAGGACAGACTAGGGAACTATAGGCTGTATGACTGAAGTCACTGGTGGGTAAATTGTTGGAGGGGATTCTCAGGGATCTGCCAGCATTGGGATTGATTAAAGACAGTTAGCATGAAATTGTGTGTGGGAAATCATATCTCACAAATCTGACAGTTTTTTGAAGAGGTCACCAAGTAGAATAATTAGGGCAAGTCAGTGGAAATTGGTTGTATAGACTTTACTAAGACCTTCATCAAAATCCAGCCTGGCATGGTAATCCACCATGATCTAGCCAACTGGATTCAAATTTGGCCTGGAGGAAGAATTCAAGGGTAGTAGAGCTCCTGGAGCGGGGCCTGACATCACCGCCCCGCGCGGCTTGGAATGGCCGCGGGACTCTGCGAGCGCACGCCGGGGGCTCTAACACCAAGACCCGGTGTGCGACCTCGCACCACCTGGCGTGGCTTTAATGACAATCGGCCAGCCGGGGGCTTTGACTTTTTGACATGGGGGGGGGGGGGGGGGGATTGAGAGGCAGTCGAGAGATAATTTTTTTTGGCCTTCCATCACAGCAATGTGATGGATGTTTATGTAAATTATGTTGTGTCTTGGGTCTATTTGTTTGTAATGTATGGCTGCAGAAACGGCATTTCGTTTGGAACTCAAGGGGTATTTGCAATTAAATTTTACATTGATTAAATTAAACCAAATTGAGTTGTGGAGGGGTTTTTCTGTGGACCATGTGAAGGAAGGATTTTGGTGCCAATGTAGTCAACATTATTTGTTTACAGATGACACAAAATTGGTGGTTCATGAAGAAGGATGGTGACAAGGGCGTTTGGCACATTTGCCTTCATTTCAAAGGGTATTGAGTACAAAAGTTCAAACATCATAATACACCTGCACAAGTTGTTGGTGAGACCACACTTGGAGCACTTGTGCAGTTCTAGTCATCCAGCTGTAGGAAAGATGACATTTAGCTAGAAAGGGTGCAGAAGAGATTCACTAGGATGTTACCAAGGCTTGCAGGCTTGAGTTATAGCGAGAGCTTGGATAGGCAGACATGCTAGATGGTCAGAATCTTTCTTTGCATGATTGGGGTATCAAAAACAAGAGGCCATGGGTTTAAGGTGAGAAGAAGGGATTAAAAGGGATTAGAGGAATTCTTTTTTTTTGCCGACAGCAATTAAGGCAGTGACTTTTTTCTTTGTAGCGTGGGAAACTAAGGGATGACTTTGAGGTAGACAAGTTCATGAGAGGCATGGATAATACTCACACAACTTTTTCCCAGGAGGAAGTCTCATCGGCTTCCAAAATGAAAGGGCTTAGGGTGAGAGGGGAGAGAATTGAGATCAACTTTTTCCACACGGAGGGTGGTCCATATCTGGAATGAACTGTCAGTGGAAGCGATGGATGTGTATATAATTGTGAATTTTAAAAGATAATATTGGGCCAGCTATATGGGCAAAATGCTACAAATGGGCCAAGCCCAGAATGCCAACTTGTTTGTCATGGATAGTCTGGGCTGAAAGGCCTGTTTCTGTGCTGTATGCAAATAAAACACTTTTCCTTCAAATCCCCTTTAAAACCCCTTCCTCTCACCTTAAACCCATGTTTTTGTTTTTGATACGCCCATCATTCTGACCATCTAACATCTCTGCCCTTATGATTTTGTATACCTCTAACATGTCACCCCTCAGCGTGTTCCATCCCAGGGAAAACAAACAAACCTGCCCTTCTTATCCAATCTTACCATTTTGCTCAAATAGGTAAATCTATAACCTAGAAGTTTAAGGTGAAAGGGGAGATTTCAACAGGTCCTGTGGGGCAGGTTTTGATACATGGAGGATAATGGAATGAGCTGCCAGAAGAAGTGGTGGAGGTATTTACAATTAAAAGGTTTAAAGACATTTGGTCAAGTTTGAGGGATATGGGGCAAATGCAGCTAAAGGATGCCCTAGAAACGCATCTAGGTTGGCATCGATAAGTTGAGCCAAATGGCACATTTTTGTGCTCTATAACTCTGACTAATATAGTCCACATCACACAACAGATGCCATATTCCCAATAATAATGCTATGGACTATGCAGATTTATAGGAACATTTTTTCACTTTCTTAGCTAACTACACATTACTGCAAATTAAAATCAATGATCGCTGGCTATGTGATTCTCAGATGATCATTAAAATAAGGTTTTGTGATTCCATTGCAATTATTTTTATATTTTTAATATATTTGTCAACTGTAAAATAAGTTAACTTTTTGCAGTCTACATACAACACCACAATTAAGTTATTCAGCATTTTTAAGACTTTCAGGAAATCTGTTTTTTACCATGTAATTCAATCTGCATCTTATTCTTTCAGAATGGCACAGAAGTTGATTCTGCTTTTGCTTTAAATATATAAATCAATTAAAATGTATTCCATTATATAGTGTACATTCAATCATAGTCATAGAGTGATACAGCGTGGAAACAGGCCCTTCGACCCAACTTGCCCACACCGGCCAACGTGTCCCAGCTACATTAGTCCCACCTGCCTGTGCTTGGTCCATATCCCTCCAAACCTGTCCTATCCATGTACTTGTCTAACTGTTTCTTAAACAATGGGATAGTCCCAGTCTCAACTACTTCCTATGACACCTTGTTCCATGCACCCACCACCCTTTGTGTGAAAATTGAATAACGAATATCTTAGTGAAACTACAAAATCAACCATGTTTATTTTCTTTGACTATATGGCAAATGATTTCTAACTAATATTTCCTATTGCAATTAGAAAACTCAAAGCTACTTGTGGAAATATAGCTTCTTCTTCGTACTGGCCCTATTATGAAGCTATCCACAAAATGCTTGCTCAGTTCCCTGGGCAGGATGAACCAAGTATATCTGAGGATATAACACAATTACCTTCAGCTTCCAAATCAAAAACTCCATCACCCACACAGAAACAAACATTTGCAAATGATGATGCCTTGATATCTGAGGGAAGTTCTTACCAGTCCGATCTTGTGGAAAATTCATCTAGTTTTCATTCTCCACAACTAAGGTAAGGTTATATTTTTTTACATTTTTCTTATGGATCAATTTCAAACGGGATGACTTAGGTTCATGGGACTCTATACTTTTTTATTTCCAAGTGGAATTTGCAAAAATTAAGTTTTGCTATTTGCAAAAATTAAGTTTTACAAAAAAATAATTTCAATTGATTTATTTGTCAATAGAATGTTGACAGGAATGGTTGATACATCTTAAAACGGGATATGCAAGTGCAAAATCTCATTGTTACACCAATTACTTCACCATTTTTTAAAGACTAGTCAACAAAATCTTCACAAGAAATTTGCAAATTTTCCTTTTCTATTCCCAGATTTGTGTTTGGGAGTAGAAATGGTAGTGGTAGCCTGGTCCAGAGTAATGAACTCTGGATTATTTCCAGCACCATGTGCTAGTGAGGGTGGGAACAGGAAGATGAGGCAGATGAATGTGTGGCTGAGGTTTTGATGCTGGGGGCAGGATTCAGATTTTTGGACCATTGGGATCTCTTTTGGGCAGAGGTGACCTGTACGAGGATGGGTTGCACCTGAAGTGGAGGGGAACCATTATCCTGGCAGGCAGGTTTGCTAGTGCTGCATGGGTGGGTTTATACTAGATTGGAAGGGGAGTGGGATCTGATGCAGGACCAAGGCAGGTGAGGCCGGAAGGCAAATATGAATGGCGATGAAAGAACATTCAGTGGACAGAATAGGCAGAAGCATGGAAGGAGGATGAAAGGACTGTTGATTTCAATTGCACTTATTTTAGTGTGAGATGCCTGACAGGTAAGGCAACAAACTCAGGGCGTGGACAGGTACGTGTGACTGGGAACTGTGGGTCAGGCAGCATCTTTAAAGACAGACGGGTGGTTGATATTGAAGATCGAGAAGTTGCATCAAATTCACTTGTGTTTCTGTTACCTCCTGATTTGTGCTTTCTTAGAGAATTCTTCAAATCTTTCATGAATAATCAATCAAATTCATGACTTCCAACAGGAAATGTTTTAAAGGAAACAAGTATTTAAATTGGCTTTTAGATTTTTTAAATTAGATTATCTTTCTCTAACATGGTTTTACATTAAATTATTTATTTGTAGAGATTCTTATAATTCCCATTTCAATTTGAAAATTGTCTTCTCTCACTATTTATAACTTTATATTAATGAGGGCAATTAACCAGAAGCATTTAGAAACTGTACTTTAAGTCACGCACAGTATTTAATCTCTGTGGAAATAGAGAAATATTTGCACTAGATGCACAAAGTAATCTATAATAAAATTGTCTGAACCATCTGAAGAAGGGTTTCAACAGAAAATAATGTCTGTCGATTTCCCTCCACAGATGCAGCCAGGCCTGCTGCGTTCCTCCAGCACTTTGAATTTTGCTCTTAATTACAGCATCTACCATTACTTGTCTACAATAACATTCTGTCCATTTTACTTTCATCAGTCAAGCTTCAGTTTAGTTCTCAGAATCTCCGTGTTATCTTTTTAAATTCACACTGTGTCAGGCACATAATCTAAAATAAACATTTCCCATTCAACAGTTAAAAAACAAATACTGGTTGAACACCTGAATTTGAGGGAAATGCTAAGAAAATGTTTGCAGTTAACAGACTGATCAGTCTGAAGAAAGGTCCCAACCCAAAACATTCTCTGTCCATTTCCCTCCACAGGTGCTGAGTTCCTCAAGCACTTTTGATTTTTGCTCATGATTCCAGCATTTTCAGTCTATTGTTTATCCATTCTCAGCAAGAAAATGCGTTTTAGTAGGAGCAGATTCTGCCTGCGCATTTGCACCATCAGAACCCCTAATCATGAAGATTGTTTCAGTTACTATTTACACATGGATGGAGTTCTCAGTAATTATCGTTGACATTCCTGTGATGCCAAACCACAAAGGTCAGCAAAGCAGTCGAGTAAAGACCAAGACTATCCATGCTTCAGAGACTCGAACCCTGGTAGGGCTGAGCAGGAATCAATGACCATATTAATAAATATGTAGTTTTAAGTGTTCAAGAAGAAACTGCAGATGCTGGAAAATCGAAGGTAGACAAAATTGCTGGAGAAACTCAGCGGGTACGACAACATCTATCGAGCGAAGGAAATAGGCAACGTTTCGGGCCAAAATGTTCGGGTCTGAAGAAGGGTTTCGGCCCGAAACATTGCCTATTTCCTTCGCTCCATAGATGCTGCCGTACCTGCTGAGTTTCTCCAGCAATTTTGTCTACCTTTAATAAATATGCACATTACTCAAAGGAGAGGACATGACTGCAATGCTCTCTTCCTTTAGGTGCAGTGACCTTATCTAAAGGAAACTCAGTTAATGCTGTTGTATCTCAAGGCAAACACCACCATCATTAATTAGCCCTATGGAGCAGTAGTTAATTGAAATGCATAAATAACTTAAGATCTGAGAGGCTGATGCAGTCAGAAAATGATGTAACAATTGACATTAAGTGGATAAATATAGGTCAGTTTGGTGGGGAGATGATCAGTCTTATGACCCAAATTCTACACAGTTCTGTGCTTAGATCCTGCCTGACCAGATACGATTCCGTGGAACATACATGACTATTGTCACATATTTATACAAAACAAGAAAGTGAGTCGAGTCTGATTTGCTTTTACGTATAGAACTTCTGCAGCTAGCAGGGATTTTTTTTTCTGGATTTGAACCTAGAACCAGACAAAAGACACTGCACTATGTTGTGTTTCAATTGGCTACTTTATCCCATGAAAATGAAGTTAAGTTTCAGTGGCTCCCACCCCCACCTTTTCTCAGCTCCACTCCAGCCCTTTCCTGCCTTTTTAAAGCTGGTGGGGTATCTGTCTAATTTCACCACCAATGAACTGCATTTTTTTGCTGAAGAGATTTTAATTATGCAGAAGTTTCATTTTTACAATGTAGAAACAAAAGTTTCTTTTAGTTTTGAGATACAGCGCGGAAACAGGCCCTGCAGCCCACCAAGTCCACACCGACCAGCATTCCCTACACATTAACACTACCCTATACACACAAGGGACAATTTACATTTATACCAATTAATCTACAAGCTGTACGTCTTTGGAGTATGGGAGGAAATCTCTGAGAAAACCCACGCGGTCACAGGGATAGTGTACAAACTCTGTACACACAGCTTATGTAGTTGGGATCGAACCCGGGTCTCTAGCGCTGCAAGACAGCAACTCTACCGCTGTGCCACCATGACGCCATGATAAAGACATCATGAATTTTTAATGTGGTTTGGGAACCTGTAATATATTGTTCTAATTAAGTGTTCTGCACATTCTTTAATCATTGCAGAAATGAATCGGGATCCATCAAAAAAAGGAGAGGATCAAATGCTGACTTACACAAGAAAAGCCTAAAACTAATGGAATCAATGTTGGAAGAACAGAAGAAAATAAGCACAGCTGTGGAAGAGACAAATAGAGAGGTTCGGAGAATTCTTGACCAACAAACTCTCTTGTTAAATAAAAGCTTGCAACTTCAGCAGCACATGTTACATTTGTTAGAGAAAGTCGTGTGTCAGCATTGTGCAAAAAAAACAAATCATTTCTAAACATAAATGCAGCCTGAACTTACAAACATCTATTTTTTTAAATAAAGAAAACTGGTATGAATAACAGATGAGTGGTCAATTCTACATATTGTATATAAGGTGTTAAATACAGTGATGTGAGCACTACATCAGTAATGCCATATCACCAAGTATTTTTTTTCCCAGGTGTAAGCACATCTCCCAATGTTTCTCCAACAAAAGGAACAAAGCAGACATACACCAGATTACTGAATCCTCATCAGTCTAGATTAAAAACACTTGGGTGACATGATGCCCTGTTTCTATTTTTTTGTACAATTCAATTTTGATCCATAATTAAATATGATTGAAAAGGCAGAGAACAGCATTGAACAAAGTAGAGGAGCAAGAACATAAATGGCAACTTCAGCTCAGTTTCGATTTGTGTAACGAGGTACAGTGAAAAGCTTTTGTTGCGTCTTAACCAGTCAGCAGAAAGACAATATATGATCACAATCGATCTATTTTCAGTGTATCGATACATAAGAGAATAACGTTTAGTGCAAGATAAAGCCAGCAAAGTCTGATCACCTATGTCTAAGGGTTACCAAAGAGATAGACTGTCCCTAAATCTGATGGTGTGCGTTTTCACACTTCTGTACCTTTTACCTGATGGGATTGGGGAGAAGCGGCAGTGGCCAGGGTGCGACTGGTCCTTAGAAACATAGAAATTAGGTGCAGGAGTAGGCCATTCGGCCCTTCGAGCCTGCACCGCCATTCAATATGATCATGGCTGATCATCCAACTCAGTATCCCGTACCTGCCTTCTCTCCATACCCCCTGATCCCCTTAGCTACAAGGGCCACATCTAACTCCCTCTTAAATATAGCCAATGAACTGGCCTCAACTACCCTCTGTGGCAGAGAGTTCCAGAGATTCACCACTCTCTGTGAAAAAAGTTCTTCTCATCTCGGTTTTAAAGGATTTCCCCTTTATCCTTAAGCTGTGACCCCTTGTCCTGGACTTCCCTAACATCGGGAACAATCTTCCTGCATCTAGCCTGTCCAACCCCTTAAGAATTTTGTAAGTTTCTATAAGATCCCCTCTCAATCTCCTAAATTCTAGAGAGTATAAACCAAGTCTATCCAGTCTTTCCTCATAAGACAGTCCTGACATCCCAGGAATCAGTCTGGTGAACCGTCTCTGCACTCCCTCTATGGTAATAATGTCCTTCCTCAGATTTGGAGACCAAAACTGTACGCAATACTCCAGGTGTGGTCTCACCAAGACCCGGTACAACTGCAGTAGGACCTCCCTGCTCCTATACTCAAATCCTTTTGCAATGAAAGCTAACATACCATTCGCTTTCTTTACTGCCTGCTGCACCTGCATGCCTACCTTCAATGACTGGTGTACCATGACACCCAGGTCTCGCTGCATCTCCCCCTTTCCCAATCGGCCACCATTTAGATAATAGTCTGCTTTCCCGTTTTTGCCACCAAAATGGATAACCTCACATTTATCCACATTATACTGCATCTGCCAAACATTTGCCCACTCACCCAGCCTATCCAAGTCACCTTGCAGTCTCCTAGCATCCTCCTCACAGCTAACACTGCCCCCCAGCTTAGTGTCATCCGCAAACTTGGAGATATTGCCTTCAATTCCCTCATCCAGATCATTAATATATATTGTAAATAGCTGGGGTCCCAGCACTGAGCCTTGCGGTACCCCACTAGTCACTGCCTGCCATTGTGAAAAGGACCTGTTTACTCCTACTCTTTGCTTCCTGTTTGCCAGCCAGTTCTCTATCCGCATCAATACTGAACCCCCAATGCCTTGTGCTTTAAGTTTCTATACTAATCTCTTATGTGGGACCTTGTCGAAAGCCTTCTGGAAGTCCAGATACACCACATCCACTGGTTTTCCCCTATCCACGCTACTAGTTACATCCTCGAAAAATTCTATAAGATTCGTCAGACATGATTTACCTTTCGTAAATCCATGCTGACTTTGTCCAATGATTTCGCCACTTTCCAAATGTGCTGCTATCCCATCTTTAATAACTAACTCTAGCAGTTTCCCCACTACCGATGTTAGACTAACTGGTCTGTAATTCCCCATTTTCTCTCTCCCTCCCTTCTTAAAAAGTGGGGTTACGTTTGCTACCCGCCAATCTTCAGGAACTACTCCAGAATCTAAAGAGTTTTGAAAGATTATTACTAATGCATCCACTATTTCTGGAGTTACTTCCTTAAGTACTCTGGGGTGCAGCCTATCTGGCCCTGGGGATTTATCGGCCTTTAATCCATTCAATTTACCCAACACCACTTCCCGGCTAACCTGGAATTCACTCAATTCCTCCAACTCCTTTGACCCGCGGTCCCCTGCTATTTCCGGCAAATTATTTATGTCTTCCTTAGTGAAGACTGAACCAAAGTAGTTATTCAATTGGTCCGCCATATCCTTGTTCCCCATGATCAACTCACCTGTTTCTGACTGCAAGGGACCTACATTTGTTTTAACTAATCTCTTTCTTTTCACATATTTATAAAAACTTTTGCAGTCAGTTTTTATGTTCCCTGCCAGTTTTCTTTCATAATCTATTTTCCCTTTCCTAATTAAGCCCTTTGTCCTCCTCTGCTGGTCTTTGAATTTCTCCCAATTAACCTCCTTGATTATGCTGCTGGCCTTGCCGAGGCAGCAAGTGGTGTAGATGGAGTTAATAGAAGGGAGGTTGCTTTGTGTGATGATCTGGGCTGTATCCAGCTATATATCATTTCTGTAACTTGCAATCATGCCCGGATGGCGAATCTGTGGCCACTGGTGTAGAAAATACACCTTGATTACACTTGAGGCCTGCACCTGCCCGAGCAGCTTGTGGTCCAGTGCTGGCTGCTGGCACAGCACAAGTAGTGTGTTGGAGCCTTGGAGTGTGTAAAGCTGTTTGTAGCACAGTCTTAGACCACCTGGTCTAATGAAGATAGTCTTCATTAGACCATCATGAATTTATTAGGGGAGGTTTATTTTGGTCCAATTTCCAAGGAAAATAATCTCCCTATAGGGCCTGACCCACTTTCACGACCTAATTCACGACCTCTGCCTAGTTTGCCCTTGACTCTTACTCGCAGCATGGTCGGCACGAGGTCGTAGGTAGGACGTGCGTAGGTTATGATGCTAATCGTGGGTACCCATGGCATCAAGTAGGTCGCAGTGTTTTTTTCAAAATGATGAAAAATGTCCACGAGTAAAAAAAGGCGTGAATTAGGTCGTGAAAGTGGGGCAAGCTTTTAATTTAACCTCTTCTTTCACTCATGATCAACAATTCAGATTTACCTCCGTTTTTGAAGTTTATGATCAAAAATTTGAGAAATAAATTCAGTCTGATTGATATCATTCTGACAAATCTTCAAATAACAGTTTGCTGATGATTTAAGTAGCGAATATGGAGATCTGTGCATTCAATTTGGGGTATATATAATTAGAAAATGTCCTCAACTCGCTGTTTTTGAAAAGATTCCACTAACCTGTGTCAAAACTGAAACTCGGTGACTCATACCCAAAGCTGCCTGCATAAAATTAGTCCCTAATGGTATTTAATTCTCATTTTTTATCTTCATAGATTTATCAATTAAATCAAAAATTGCACAGAGGTTGAAATTGTTTTTATCAACATTTTCATCAGGTATGCAGCATGATCTATTTGATACTTTGGTTGGGTTACTTAGCAGAAATGTGCTCAACTATTGCACTGGATTATGTGTGATTTGGCCTACTTCCCACATTCTCTCATATGTATTTTTTAAATCTGTGCTGCTCCCAATATCCTGCTTGGCTTGAACAACTGTAACATAATGCCCCACTTTTTGTACTCAGTTCCCTGACTGATAAAGGCCAGCATGCCAAAAGCACTCTACCTACCTGCGATGCCACTTTTAGGCATTCCAAAATTGAAATTAACAATAAAATCATTTTAAATTATTGTCAAAATATAAATATCAAACACCACTTCCATTAAGTTTGGCTAGCATTCAAACTTTAAGGAACATTTAAAAATATCAACTCAATAATTGATTTTTGAAGCATAATGGTACAGCTGATAAAGCCACATCCTTGTAGACTGAGACCTCGGGCACTGTAATTTGTCCCTGGTAAACTGCTCCCAGAATCGGAGAACATTGATGAAATTATGAGAATCAATAATGGTTTTAAAGTAGATTTTGTGTAAATGGTTGGTGATTGATGGTCAACGTGGACTCTGAGGGCAACCGTCCTGTATCCATGTAGTATCCCATTAAGACTATGATTACATCATTTTTAAAAAGGCAATGCATTTCATTTCTGTCTCAATTGTTCTATATATTGTATATATAGCAGCATGTAAATAAATCTGACCATCATTTTAGGCTAAATTTACCGTCTTGGATGTGTTGTTTTTTGTTCTTTGGAAAGGGAAGTTGATTTATTTATTTAACAGCATTGAAATACTTGTTTTGTATAAAAGCATGTACAGTTCCTTGTTTCTACAATGAAGTATTTCATGTGGCTTCTTCTGTCTACAATACAGTCAATAAAATGACTGCTCACCTTTTCTCTCAGTGCAACTGTCCTGCATGAGCCCCATATCTCCAATTTATTTTATAGAAAGAATAATATAGACACTGACAGGCCCTTCAGCCCACAATGTCTGTGCCAAACATGATGCCAAGACTAAATCTTGTCTGCCTGCACACAATCTGTCTGACCAAACCTGGAGTATTGTGTGCAGTTTAGGTCCCCTAATTTGAGGAAGGACATTCTTGCTATTGAGGGAGTGCAGCGTAGGTTTACAAGGTTAATTCCAGGGATGGCGGGACTGTCATATGCTGAGAGAATGGAGCAGCTAGGCTTGTACACTCTGGAGTTTAGAAGGATGAGGGGTGATCTCATTGAAACATATAAAATTGTTAAGGGCTTGGACATGCTAGAGGCAGAAAACATGTTCCCGATGTTGGGCGAATCCAGAACCAGGGGCCACAGTTTAAGAATAAGGAGTAAGCCATTTTGAATGGAGACGAGGAAACACTTTTTCTCACAGAGAGTGGTGAGTCTGTGGAATTCTCTGTCTCTGCCTGTGGAATTATCTGGAGGCAGGTTCTCTGGATGCTTTCAAGAAAGAGCTAGATAGGGCTCTTAAAAATAGTGGTCAGGGATATGAGGAGAAGGCAGGAATGGGGTACTGATTGGGGATGATCAGCCATGATCACATTGAATGGAGGTGCTGGCTCGAAGGGCCGAATGGCCTACTCCTGCACTTTATTGTCTAATCCATTTCCCTCCATTCCCTGCATATCCATAGGCCTATTCAAGTCCCTTAAATGCCACTGTCTTATGTGCTTCAACCAGAGCTCTCAGCAGCACATTCCAGGCACTCACCACCCTCTGTGCATAAATCTGAGCCTGCACATCTCCTTTAAACTATGCCCCCACTCACCTTAAAGCTAACTCAACCTGGGAAAATGGTTCTGACTGGCTAGCCTATCTATGCCTTTTATAACTTTAGATTACTTCAATCAGGTCTCCCAGCAACCTCCAGAATCCCAGAGAAAACAATCCAAGATTGCCCAACCACTCCCTGTAACTAATGTTGTTTAATCCAGGCATCATTCTGGTACATCTCCTCTGCACTCATTCCAAAGCCTCCTTTTATCCTTCCTGTATTGGGGTGACCAAAACTGCATGAAATACTCCAAAGAATATCCAAAAGATAATGCATCTTGTCTCAGTTGTTGAGTACCACTGTACTCTTGGGCAAAAAATGTCTAAGATTTACTACCCTTTGCATGAAAGATTGTTTTTATCATCCAATGTTTCAGTGTCCTGGAGTAAGGAGACATTGAGCATGCTTGGCCTTGGGTGTGTGTGTGTCACTCGGGTGTGCCTCATGATGGGGAAGAAGCTTGGATTGCTTGGGGGAAGGGGGGAGATGGAACAGGAACAAAAACTACAGATATTATTTACATCCTGCACCTTTTTCAAGAATAGTACAGCATGAAAACAGGCCATTTGGCTCATTTTGTCCACATCAATCAGTTGACACCCTTCTGCATTAATCACAGCCCCAGCACCTGGTCCGAAACCCTCTGTACTAAGCAATTCATATGATCACCTAGACACTTCATAGTGGTTACACTGACCCAGCTTCAACCAATCTCTCCAGCAGTGCATTCCTGGTACTCACCTCTCTCTGGGTGAAGATTCCCTCAGATCCCTTCTAAATCTCTTCCCTTAGTATTTCCCCATCTGTCCTCATAACAGAACTGCTCCATCCCAGGCAAACTTCATGGAGAACTTCATCTGTGCCTGATCTAGTGTTTTTTATAGCATAGTGACAAGAACAGCATGCAGTACTTCAGCTGAGGTCTGACTGTTAAACTGAGTTATTTTGCCAGTCTAATTCAAGAAAACTTGATTCAAACCATTGCTGCTGTTGAAATCGATTCTTTATTCAGCACCGAGACTAATGTCTGAACCTTCCAACACAGAGCTGGAAGCTCCAGGGCACGTTCAAGAGCTAGTAACGTTGGTACAAGCTTAACGCATTATATAGGTATTAGACAATTATGGTACAGAAGGTGTGGCAAACTTTTAACCAATCATTATAATTTACCATACATTAGCTTATTTGCATTAACCAATCAACTAAGTCCTTCCCAGATATTGACACGTGTAGTCACATGATTTTCCCTTTTCTGGCCTCTTTACAATCCTTGCTTCCTCTGTGGTTTTCTTTACCCTCTTTGTTCAAAATCATTTTATTTCAATGAAGTAAAACCACAGAAATATAAAATCAATTCTCAGAGACCACCTCATACAGCAATCACACAACACCTACACACAAAACATATATTTTCACTTTTGGAAAATAAAGTTATTTCTAAAATTTCAGATTTAAACAAAGTCTAATACTTACAATCCTAATTAAAACACAAGACACTTCACAAATAATGTCCCTACAACTACATAGTTAAAATACAGTTACTTATGGATTACAAAGATTAAATATGAGTTTTGCCCCATTCTTACAAAGTGGTAAAGACTTAAATTATTTCTAATCACACAATTCCCAACTCCAAGCACACAAAGGCCATATACTTGTCACACTTGATACATTATAATTGCTTCTTACCAAGCTCAGGTCTAGTTTCATTCTGAATTCATTCATTCATTACCTCCTACTATCTCTGGAGGTAAGGAATGTAAGGCCTCTTTACGACTTCTTACTAATAGCATTCCACACAGCAAATGGAAGATTACTTTATGCAGACCCCAATCGTTTGGCATCGATCAAAACAGTTATTTTTTCCAGTTTTCTATAAACATAAGAAATCACCCTTATACAAAGGTCACACAACCATCACCTGTGCCTTTTCTCTTATCTCAACATATATACAACAGCACAAACCAAATCACAAACTATTATCTAGCCTTGCGGTCAAAGACCCAACATAAACAACCATAAACCCCCTTTGTGACACACCAGAGCTCAAAGATGTGTTACAAAGAAAGAACAAATGGTGCCCATGTCCTGGGAAGAGACCCTATTAACAACCTATACTCTAAACACCAAACTAAACCAAATACAACTTCTGACAGCGTTATAGCTGCTTCAAGGCAAACTAAGCTATGCCTATTCAGATCAACGTTTCCATGTTATGATAAGCCATCTGTTCTCCTGTGTGTGTGTGTTCTTTGTGCTTTATTTCTTTGTGGGGACATGTATTTCTGAAAACCCCAAACCCTTCTCTTGAAACTCAACATAGGTTCCTCACACAAAAGTTATTATCTGAGCAATTCTATTATATAATATTTCCTCATGACCAATGTTTTATGAACATTGCTATGGGAAGCCACATGCGTCCCAGCTATGCCAGCCCCTTTATAGGGTACATTGAACAATCCCTGTTTCAGGTGTACACTGGCCCTATCCCCAAAAACAAACAGCTAACAATGGCCTGTTTCCTTTATCATCGTTACTTTTTTGCATATCTTTTATTCATTGTTCCTTATCTCTCCTCATCATTGTCTATATCTCTAGTTTCCCTTATCCCTAACCAGTCTGAAGAAGGGTCTCGATCTGAAACCTCACCCATTCCTTCTCTCCAGAGATGCTGCCTGTCCCACTGAGTAACTCCAGCTTTTTGTGTCTATCAATGTTTTATGAAGGTGGACCATAACATCCCTAAACTGTGTGGAATGCAATGACTACTCCTATGCATTCTTAATCACATTGTTTATCTGCATTGCAACCAATAATGTATGGACCTGTACTCAGAGGTACCTCTGTTCGGCAATACTTCAGAAGGCCTAACCATTTATGGTGTATATCCAAACCAAAATGCATCACTCATAGTTGTCTGGATTAAACTCAATCTGCTATCTTTCACCATAGCACTCTGCAATCTAACACTATCTTCCCCACTATCAATAAAGTAGTCAATCACCTTGTCATCGACAAAGTTACTGATCATGCTTCCCACATCCACATCCAAGTCATTGAGTATTGCAATCAAGCACCAATCTTGTAGGTGATCTAGTCACAAGCATCCAAGCACAAAAAACAACCCTCTGCCAATTGTGGATCCAGTTTGCCAACTTGTCCTGGATCATGTGCCTCAACAGTAACTGCATCTGTACCTA
This sequence comes from Leucoraja erinaceus, assembly GCF_028641065.1. Classification (NCBI taxonomy): domain Eukaryota; kingdom Metazoa; phylum Chordata; class Chondrichthyes; order Rajiformes; family Rajidae; genus Leucoraja; species Leucoraja erinaceus. The sequence goes on along the minus strand of NC_073414.1, from coordinate 10,887,611 downwards.
CCGTTACTGTTACAGATGTCAGATTATCCTTCTGAGAGTGAACCCCCTGAAAGCAAATGGCCTGAACAGAGTTCCAGGCACGGAGCAGCCAGCAGGAGTATTGACAGACATATTTTACGTCTCCCTATTCTATTCTATATCACCTGCTTTGAAAAGACCCATTATCATCCCGGTGCCAATGAAAAGCAAGGTAACTTTAATGGCTAGCGTCTAGTGGTTCTGACATCCATCATCATTAAGTACAAGTTCAAGAGACTGGTCATAGCATCCATTAACTCCAGCCTCCCTGTAGCCTTGATCCACTGCAGTTTGTGTACCATCACAACAGATCTACTGGAGATGCCATCTCCCTAGTCCTGCACTCATCACTGGAACATTGGGATAATGAGGACACTAGATTCAGGCACAGCTTCCCTGCTGCTATCAATGGTCCTCTTATAAAAGTATAGCATCAATCTCACAGTGGTGGGCAAGTTACTGGGGAGTATTGGAAGGGCAGGATCTACCAGCATTTGAACAGACAAGGACTGATTAGGCCTTGGCGGACCGAGGGTAAATATTCAGCGAAACGGTTGTCATGTCTATGCTTGGCTCACTGATGTATAGGAGCCTACATTGGGAACACCGTATGCAGTAGATGAGGTTTGGGGAGATGCATGCAAATGTCTGTCTCACGTGAAGGGACTGTCGGGGTCCCTGGATGGAATCGATGGAGGAGGGAAAAGGGCAGGTGTTGCATCTCCTGCGATGCAGGGGAAAGTACCTGGGGAGGGGATGGGTGAATCAAGGAGTTGTGGAAGGAGTGGTCACTGCAGAAGGGGATGGAGATAAGAAGATGTGATTAGTGGTGGGAGCACGTTGGAGGTGACGGAAATGTCGGAGGATATGTTGGATGTGGAGGCTGGTGGGGTGAAAGTGAGGACCAGGGGAATTGTCCGTGTTGCGTCTGGAAGGGTGGGGAGCGAGAGCAGAACTGGTGGATACAGAAGAGACACGTGTGAGGGACCCATCTATGGCAGAAGGGGAGAACCCACGTTCACTAAAGAATGAGCACATCCAGAACCACCCTGCCTGACGTCATATGTTGCTGGCCTTGATATGTCCTGGTTTTCTTACTTCCAGTTCCTCCCCCTAGAAGCAGTGTGTAGAAGGGCCCCAATCTGAAACGTCACCCATCCATTTTCTCCAGAAATGCTGACTAACCCGCTGCATTACTCCAGCTCTTTGTGTCTATTTTTGGTATACACCAACCTCTGCAGTTCATTGCGTGGGAAGACACTGTAGATGCTGGTTTACACTGAAGATAGACACAAAATCCTGGAGTAACTCAGCAGGTCAGACAAGCATCTCTGGAGAAAAAGGAATAGGTCACATTTCGGGTCTGAAGAGTCCGAAGAAGGGTCTCAACCTAAAACGTCACCTATTCCTTTTCTCCTGAGATGCTGCCTGACCCACTGAGTTTTTCCAGCAATTTGTGTCTATGTGAATGCAGTTCATTTTTATTACAACAAATACAGGAGTTGGGACTGCAATTGCACAAGACGTTGGTGAGACCTCACTTGGAATATTGTGTATAGATTTGGTTATTAAGTGTCCAAAGAAGATTTACAAGAATGTTGCTGAGGGCCTGAGATATAGGGAGAGGTTGTGCAGGCTAGGACTTTATTCCTTGGAGCATAGGAGACTGAGAGGGTGATCTTATTGAGGTGTATAAAATCCAGGATAGGCACAAATAAGGTGAATGCAGTCTTTTTCCCCACAGAAGGGGAATCAAACACAAATGGAGTAGGTTTAAGGTGAAATGGAAAAGATTCAAAAGGGTCATGATGGGCAAATTCTTCACTCAAGAATAGAGGTGTGTATATGGAACAAGCGGCCAGATGAAGAGATTGCAGCAGTTACAATAACAACATTGAAGAAATTTGGAAATATACATGGATAGGAAAAAGTTGAGCAAGGTGACATGCCTCAATGACTACTAACCGACTCAAAACTTATCATCAAACTCAGAAACTGGGTTTCTGTTTGTCCTTTTGCAATTGGATCCTTGACTTCCTCATCGACGGAACACAATGAGTTCAATGAGAATTGACAACACTTCCTTCTAGAAACCATCAACACAGGAGCCCCTCAGGGCTGTGTGTTAGGTCCTTGCTCTAGCCACTCTATAATCATGATCGTAGTCAGTCACAATCCTAACACCATCTTTAAACTTGCCGATACCACTGTTGTTGGATGAAGAATGGGTAATGATGAGTCAGAGTACAGGAGAGAACTGATAATCCTAAAGGCCCTGTCCCACTTACGTGTCCTTGGCATGCAAATTACGCGACCTCGTGGTTGTGTTGAAGCGCACAGGCATCGTGTGGCCTTGCGGGGCTGGTCCCACTGAGAAGTGCGGAGGGGTATGGAGTTGTGCGCGAGATCGCGCGGCGCTCCGAAATTTTGTAGCAAACTAAATCTTTGCGCGCCACCGGTCTGTCGCGAAACTGACGGCCAAATTGGGATAGGCCCTAGACCCTGACACGATGCAATGTCTCACCTCCAACAGCAGCAGAAGCAGGCAAACGATGGCCGAACTTGGCCTGGGGCTCACGGCCGTTGCGGTCCGGATCCGCCCCCACTCCTACTCCCAGAGCTGGGCCAAGGAAATTGAAGATAGACACAAAATGCTGGAGTTCCTTCAAACTGAAGAAGGGTCTCGACCCGAAACATCACACATTGCTTCTCTCCAGAGATGCTGCCGGTCCCGCTTAGTTACTCCAGCATTTTGTGTCTATCTTCAAATGACGTCGCGCTCCAGACGGCTGTGCGGGCGCATGAAATCGCGCGCGACCTTCGTGGGACCGTCGCGCCTCAACGCGACCACGAGGTCACCTAATTAGCGTGCCAAGGACACGTAAGTGGGACTGGGGCTTAACCCTCTCCCTGATGCACAATTCATAAATAGAGGTGCCAGCATGATACCAAAACATTACCTACCATTACTGTTGGACACTCAAGTAACACTCAAAATTTATTTGAACAGAATTAATTTCAAAGACTGGTAATTTAATGTTTACCAAAAAGATGAAAAAAGCAATACAAAGTTGCTAAATTACCAAGTTCTTTCAATTTACTTGCCAAATCAATTTTACTTTTGTTTAAAAGTCACACTTTGCTCATGAAATTAGAGGTAGCTTTCAGGCTAAAAAAAACTGCTTACCCAGTCCAATGCCACTATTATCCAATAGGTAGCTTAAATGATCAAACATGGCTCTCTGATTCTGACGACTGATGCGACAGAAATAGCAAAGGAATCGGCAGCAGTTTGTCACCATTCTGGGGAACCGTATCTCCTACAAAAATAGAGCAATGATAGTCTAATTAACATGTGTTAACATTTCAATTAAATACCCATTTATGCTCTCATAATGCACAAAGATTAAAAATTAACTGGCCTGCGGAATAGTTAATGGTTTTATTACAGAAGATTACGAGGTGACGCATTTTGGGACGTTAAATCAGGCAGGACCTTCACTGTGAATGGTAGGTCACGGGGAGTTGCAGTGCAGATGGAGGTAGGAGTGCAGGTACATAGTTACCTGAAAGTGGCATCATGGGTAGATAGGGTAGTCAAGAAGGCTTTTGGCATATCGGCCTTCATCAATAAGGGTGCTGAGTACCCTTATTATGCCATATTATGTTACAATTGTACAAGATGTTGGTGAGGCTCCATATGGAGTATTGTGTTCAATTTTGATCATCCTGCTGTAGGAAGGATGTTGTTGCATTGAAAAGTGTTCAGTATGACTCAGGACTAAAGAACTAGCTAAAAATGTAAGAATTTCCATGGACAGAGCATTGGCAAAACCATGTTTGTAGTATTACGCACAGTCTTAAGATCCTTATTTTGGAACGATTAACAGTTTTTGAATCATCTGGAAAGGTTGACCACCCATTCAGTGGTGAAGTGGCTTGGTCTGGGTGGCTAAAGAGATAGCAAAAGGACGATAGCATCTTGCAATATTTTCTGGATACACAGGAGAAGATTGCAATATGCAAATAGTAAATTCTTGTTCAGTAGCTCCCTGACAACCATTTCAGTTCTGCCCCTGGTGTTCCTTTTACCAGAGCATACTCATCAATGACCTTAAGATATAGGAGCAGAATTAGGCCATTCAGCCCATCGAGTCTTACTTCCCCCTCTCAACCCCATTTTCCTGCCTTCTCCCCATAACTTTTGACACCCTTCCTAATCAAGAACCTATCAATCTCCACCTAGAAAATACCAAGTTTCTCGGCCTCCATAACCATCTGTGGCACTGAATTCCACAGATTCACCACTCTCCTCATCTCCATTTTGAAGGTACATCCTTTTATTCTGAAGCTGTGCTCTCTGGTTCTAGATGCTCCCATTACTGGAAACATCCATTCCTTGTCCACACTATCTAGGCCTTTCATTAACCGGTAGGTTTCAATGAGATCACCCCTCATCCTTCTAAACTCCAGTGAGTAAAGGCCCAGAGACTTCAAACGCTCCTCATATGTTAATCCAATTATCCCCAGGATCAATATCGTAAATCTCCTCTGGATCCTCTCCAAGTCCAGCACATCCTTTTTCAGATATAAGGTCGTACACAGTTAACATTATTACAAATGTGGCCTCATCGGTGCCTGATGAAGCCTCAACATTATACCATGGCTTTTATATTCAAGTCCCCTTGAAATGAATGCTAACATTGCGTTTGCCTTCCTTACCGCTGACTCAATCTGCAAATTAACATTTGAGAATCCTGCACCAGTACTCCCGAGTCCCTTTGCATCTCATATTTCTGAATCCTCTCCCCATTTAGAAAGTGTCAACACCTTTATTCCTTCCACCAAAGTGCATGACCATACAGTTTATTATGCTGTATTCCATATGCTCTTCTTGGCCCCTCTTCCTGCTTCCTCAACACTATCTGTCCCTTCATCTATCTTCATATTATCCGCAAACTTGGCCACAAAGTCATCAATTTCCTCATCCAGAACATTAACATATAACATGAATAGTAGTGGATCTAACACCGACCCCTGCAGAACACCACTAGTCACCAGCAGCCAAGTAGAAAACTCCTCCTTTATTCCCAGACTTTGCCTTCTGCCAGTCAGCCAATTTTCTATCCAAACTGCTATCTTGTCTTTAATACCATGGGCTCCTATCTTGCTTAGCAGCCTCACATATAGCACCTTATTAAAGGCCTTTTGAAAATCCAAGTGAACAACATCAACCGCCTCTCCTTTGTCTATCCTGTTTATTATCTCCTCAAACATTTGTCAGGTAAGATCGCGCTGATTTTATCATGAGCCTCCAAGTTCCCCGAAACCTCATCCTTAATAAAGGACTCTAAAATTTTAGCAACCACAGAAGTCAGACTAACTGGCCAATAATTTCCTTTATTTTGCCTTGCTCCCTTTTAGATACACATCGTACTGAGCTCTTTTTGACTATTCGGGAATATCCAGAACAGGCCCTGCAGACGTTAAGTGTTTACTATCAGGTTTTTGGAACAATGATCAGAGAGAAAAATTAACAAGCTTGAGATCCAAATGAATTAAGAAGAATCAGCACATAATTTTGAAAGGCAGTTTGTGTTTGACGAACTTCATTGAATATTTTGACACAATGATAGAGAAGACTAATGAATAGAATCCAACGGATGTCATCCATGAGAATTTTAAGAGTGTGACAGAGAACTGGTGACAAAATTGAGCCTCATGGAGGATGAACATCAGTACATCAGCGAGCTGTGGTAAATAGTTGCTCTTCAGACCAGGGGGATGGATAACAATGGAGTTCCCAGGCGTCATCGCATCTTTTGATATGCCAGTAACTTGGATATTGGAGCATACATTACTACATGTATCCACGATACACAATGTAGGTATGCCAAATAATGAAGGTGATACCACAAGGTAGCAACAGGATTTGAATAGACTTCCAGAATGACAGTGATATGGAGAAGTGTAAGATGATTCACTTCAGGAAAAGGATAGTAAGCACCTATAGAAATTTAATGGCACTGTTCCAAAGAGTAGATTGGAACAGAGACCACTCTAGTAAATCATGTACATATAACCATATAACCATATAACAATTACAGCACGGAAACAGGCCATCTCGGCCCTACAAGTCCGTGCCGAACAAATTTTTTTCCGCTTAGTCCCACCTGCCTGCACTCATACCATAACCCTCCATTCCCTTCTCATCCATATGCCTATCCAATTTATTTTTAAATGATACCAATGAACCTGCCTCCACCACTTCCACTGGGAGCTCATTCCACACCGCTACCACTCTCTGAGTAAAGAAGTTCCCCCTCATATTACCCCTAAACTTCTGTCCCTTAATTCTGAAGTCATGTCCTCTTGTTTGAATCTTCCCTATTCTCAAAGGGAAAAGCTTGTCCACATCAACTCTGTCTATCCCTCTCATCATTTTAAAGACCTCTATCAGGTCCCCCCTTGACCTTTTGCGCTCCAGCGAATAAAGACCTAACTTATTCAACCTACATATTCAACATATATTTTTGAAAGTTGCAGAATGTACTGAAAAATAATAAGCAAAACTATGAGTTCTTGGGCTTCATTAAGAATGAAACTAGGCACATTATTCTGAAATGTTGTAGCACTCTGGTTAGGTCACAGAGGGTACTGCATCACCACATTTTAGAAAAAAATGTATGGCTTCCTATAGGGTGCAAATGGAATTTACCAGATTGGTTTCACGGAAGAATATGTTTTAATTAGGTTAAGTAAGTTTGAGAAACTGCAGTTGTTCTCTTTTGAAGAAAGGACAATTAGAAAAAAAATATCTACAAGATTAGGAGGCTGCGGAGTGACCTTCTTGAGATGCACATGTTCCCAAAGGAGATGGACAAAGTGAATGTTCACTATCTTTTTCCGAGGGTGGAACATTTAAATAATAAGAGAGCATGAAGGTGAAAGGGGAGAGATTTAAGGACAAAGTCAAGGATGTTTTTCACTCAGTGGGTAGTTCATATCTGGAATGAGTTTCCAGGGAAAGCTATAAAAGCAGATATAATTATGACATTTAAAAGACACAGGACAGATATATAGATAGGAAGGGTTAAAGGGCTATGTGCCAAATGCAGACAAATAGGACTAGCCCAATAAGCCAACTTGGTCGGCATGGACAAGCTAGATCGAAGGGACTATTACAGAGGTTTACAAAAGATTGGAAAGCTGTTTCAATTGTCCAATGGTGCAAGGATCAGAGATTTTTAAGTTTTAAGATGTGGTGAAAAAATGCATAAAAACAATTTTTTTAACTTGGAACTTTCAGCCGACAAGGTTACTAGAGAAAGTTAGTCAGTTCAGAGGAAAGTGGATGGCATGAGGGCAATAAACTCAGAAGGTTACGTGAGAAATGGTACTGAATGCATTGCTCAGTATTGATACAGCATTGGCTTAACTGGTCAAAAGGCCTTTTTGAGGCAAAAAAAACTCAATGATTACATTTGTGCACCAAGTTATTACAAGTATTTTTGATTTATCATTAGTACACAGCACAGAATGCTATCAAATATGATACTTTATGTATGGAAAAACAGGAATTTTTTTTAAAGTTATAACATAATGTTGAACAAAAGCAGCTGCTGAAATAATGCAGGTCCTCTGTGAAGAAAGTAATTGAAAATATTCTATTCAAATAATTGGCCATAAGTATATATATATATATAACACTCAAATACCTTGGAATCGCCACCACCCAACACATTCACCATTACTTCCATAACAGTTTCATGCATTCCCAAAGCACGCATCAAATTTGGATGCTGATAGAAGACTTTATTGTTCATGATGTTTCTGGAAAACAATAAAAATATAATTATTTTTTTCCTTCTTGTTTCACAAAAATATGCTAATAGTATAATCTAATGATTCTAATATTGCAATAGTACTTGAATATATTGTAAAATATTTTGTCATTAATTGTACAGTAGCAATTTTTCTCAAATTCATGTTTTGCTTTAGTTGTGATATAACCAGCTTCAACAATGATTTTCCAGTACCCTCCGTTCCAGAGCCTGATGACAATATTACAATACACCCCTGGCCCGCTAATGACATCCCTCCCATGTCTCCAAAGCACTAAGCACAAACTTAAATAAAACTAATACAAGATGGAAACTGAATGTGAATGGAATGACCGACCCATCCCCGTCTCCTATCATCTCCCTGGCCGTGTAACGGCCCAGCTTCTGCCCCACCCCCGACTCTCAAGGTGCACCAGCAAGCCCTTCTTCACCCACCGCACATTCCCGTGACACGACTGTTGGTGTGGCTCACATTGTAGCCCCTGCTGACAGTGCATGGCCCACAATGTCCATGTCGAACATGATGCCAGGTTAAACAAATCTCCTCTGCCAGTACATGATCCATATCCCACCGTTCTCAGTTGTACCCATCAGGAAAGAATGAGCTTTATGCAGGGAATGGAGGGATAAGGATCATGTGCAGGCAGATGGGATTAGTTTAACTTGTCATCGTGATAGGCAGTCATTGTAAGCCAGCAGGCCTGATCTTATGCTTTACGATTCTGTATTGTAACTGGCTGGGGCTCTTTTAAGAAGTATTACAAACTATAGCAAAAGGCAAAATGGGGTGCCATGAATACAAGACGGTCACCAAAGAGTAGAGACTTTGGAGGAAATTATTTTGGAGGAAACAACTTCCCCACAAAAGCTGCAGATGCCTGATTTGCTGATTCATTATGATGCAGCAGAAGAGCATTTGGCTTATTGATGTCATGCTAGTTTGCTGCAAACCAAACCCAACCAATTCCGCCCCCCCACCCCCCCCCCCCCCACCCCCCCCCCCCCCCCCCCCCCCCCCCCCCCCCCGCCTTAGCCTGGCAGCCTATTCTCCTTCATGTATTCATCAACTTCTCCTTATTTTCTTTCATTACATCTGCAATGAGGGAGTAATCAATCCAGAATGCATGAGGGGAGTAGAACATCTTTTGGATTGGGAAGATACTATAGCACCTGTTGAAAGCCCATGTGACCGCAGGGAGAACAAACTTTCACAGTGAACAGTGAAGGACAGGGTTGAGCCCTAGAACTGTGAACAGCGAGGTTAACAGCCCTACGCTATAGATCAAAGGCATACAGAGGAAACTTGATGATGGAGAAGAGATTACCGAGGTTGGAAGCCAAAAAGCATTGATGGTAAGCTGCTTCAGTAGATCATAGATGCTGGTAAGAACACTGGATGGTCCCAAAGGCCTATTGCAGAACTCTTGTTAATAATTTAATTTGTTGTTACATACCCGATGCTCTGGATCATAAGCCTCTCTTCTTCTGGACCCATTTGGACAATGAGCAATGAGCGAATCTGACCCAGACATTCCAACAAGTTCATGGTGTCCTCCACGGATGTAGCGCTAATAATATAGGCCTTTGGCATAGCCCGGATAAGTTCACCAACGCCATCGTATTGTCTATGCAGCAAGCTGAACATCAACCTCACAAGTTCAGGGTTCTGGATGAAGGCTTCCTGGGCCCAATGAACCACAGTGTGAGAAATCAGCTCCTGCAATGTACCTTTAAAAGAAAGTAATGCAAACTATGTGTAATGCAGGATCACATAAAACCATACAAATGTCTGGAGCATAGCACATTAAAAACAGTTTTTTAATGTCAGATGCTAATCTGATGCTAATCGTACAACCTTCAAAGTAGCAAAGTTGCCAATTTTAATCCTATATCAGTTTGGTTTCATCATATTGGTAATATGGCATAGGAACACTGCATGTGTCAAAGATCGAGATTTGATTCTGATCTTAGGTACTTCCCTTTGTGAAATTTGCACATTTTTCTTGTGCTAGTGTGGGTTTCCCCTGGGTCCTATACTTTCCTCCCACATGCCAAAAAAGAATTGTAAAGTCAATTATCTACTTAAATGATCTCCTCATATAGGTGGGTGTTCAATGAACTGTGGGAGACCATGAGCATGTGAGAGAGAATTGGTACGGTTGCTATACTAGGATGGTCTGTAGCCTCTTGGGTGCCACGGTTAAGGACGTCTCTTAACAATTGCAGAAAATGATCAATAAGCAGGGTGCAGCAAGAGTTCCTTATACATATTGATACCAACAACATAGATGAAGGGGATTAGGTTATGCATTGGGAGTTAGGCTGGAGATTAAAGAGCACAAAAAAAGAGAAGTCATCTCTAAATTACTTTCAGTGCCAAGTGCTAAAATGAGTATGAACAGGACAAATTAATGTGTGGCTGAGGAGCTTGAGCAGGGGGCAAGGATTCAAGTTTTTGGACCATTGGGATCTCCTCTGAGGCAGAGATGACCTGTAAAACAGGGATGGGTTGCACCTGAACTGTAGGCAGATGCCCAGGTAATATAGAACATAGAACAGTACAGCACAGGAATCTCTGTGCCGAACATTCAGAATATACCAAACAAGTTCAGTTTTTAAAAAGTGCACGGGCTACACTGAGGAAGATAGGAATTCATCTAAAGCATGAAAAGTCCATTCAAGAGTCTGATAACAGCAGAGAAGAAGCTGTTATTAAATCTGCAGGTACATGCTTTCAAGCGTTGGTATCTTCTGTTTGACAGGAGATGAGAGATGAAAAGAACAGGTTTGTGAGTGGTCCTTGAATATGTTAGTTGTTTTCTCAAGGCAGCGTGAAATGTAGATGGAGTTGTTTAATGGTGGAGGGAAAAGGGGCTGCTTTGTGTGACGAACTCGCCTGGATTCACAACTCTACAATTTCTTGTGGTCTATAATTTTAGTTTTTAAGAGAAACAGCATGGAAACAGGCCTTTTGGCTCATCGAATCCACATCAACCAGAGATCCCCCATTCATCCACGTTCAATACTATCCAACTTTCTCATCACTCCCGACACACTAGTGGCAATTTGACAGAGGCCAATTAACCTACAAATCTGCATGCCTTTGGGATGTGGCAGGAAATCAGAGCACCCAGAGGAATTCCATGTGGTCACAGGGAAAACGTGCAAACTCCACACAGCAGCACCCACGGCCAGGGTCAAACCTGAACCTCTGGCACTGTGAAGCAGCAGCTCTACCAGCTGCACTACTGTGCCACCCAAATTCACCTGATATTAAGTAACTGGAGTAAAGGAAGATGAAAAGGATTTCTAAAATGTGTTCAGGGAACTTGTTGAGTTCTTTGTTTCCATTCTGATGAGGAAGGAGGCACTTCCCATATAAAACAAATAATGTTGTTGGACTTGTGAAAGAAGTTAGGATGGTAGAAAGGCACCATGCGATATCGTTGACAAACAAGGAACAGGCCCTTCTGCCCCATGAGCTAATGTAAACAAATCTTATCTGTCTGTACATTATCTATATCCCTCCGTACACAGCCTGTTCATTTGTGTGCCTGTTTTATATTCCTTAAATGTTGCTATTGTATCTGTTTCAATTGCTTCCCATGACAGCACATTTCAGCCGACCGACCTCTCACTTGCAAATCTCCTCTAAACTTTACTCCACTCACCTCAAATCCATGTTCTCCAATATTTCATATTTCTCCCTGGGAAAAAGACTGACAATATATCCTATCTATGTCTCTCATCATTTACATCAGGTTATCACTCAGCCTCCGATGTTCCAGAGAAAACAATCCAAATATTTTCCAACCTTTAATTGAATACAAACTATTACAAAACTATTACTTTTTAGTTACCTTCTGTTTTATTTTATTTTTTTTTATTTTTTTTAATGTTATTTATTAGAAGTACAGTAAGTTACAGTAGTACAAGCCATTTATATCTTATTACATTTATTGTACCACTTCATTTTTTAAGCTTTAAGGAAAGATAGAAATAAAGAAAGTAAAGAAAGAGAGATGGAGTCGTGTTAGTGTAAAAGAGTGATCAAAACGAAAAACCCATTAAACAAAGAATTAGAGAAGAAAGTTAAGAAATAGGCCCTTCTGTTGTTTTTAAAAGCTTCCCAATTTTCTAGCTTTCTACTAATCTTGGCATTGTTATATGCCTTCTCTTTTAATTTTATGCTGTCTTTGACTTCCCTTGTCAGCCACGGTCGCCTCATTCTCCTGTTAGATGGAGACTGATGGGGGGGGGGGGGGGGAGAAGAAAGGAAAAAGGAGGAGCCAGAGGGCTGAGGAAGAGCTGGGAAGGGGAGGAAATAGCAAGGGCTAACAGAATTGTGAAAATTCAATGTTCATGCCACCAGGATGCAGACTCCCCAAGCGGAATATAAGGTGCTGTTCCTCCAATTTCCGGTGGTACTCACTCTGGCCATGGAGGAGGCCCAGGACAGAGAGGACGGATATGGAATGGGAGGGGGAGTTGAAGTGCTGAGCCACCGGGAGGTCAGGTTGGTTAATGCGGACCGAGCGGAGGTGTTCGGCGAAACGTGCCTGCTAAGTATCTAATACAGATTCACAATCTTTTATCCGAAATTCCGAAAACCGAAAAACTCCGAAAACCGAACATTTTTAACTGCCGGGATCGAGGCGCAAATTCGCGACCTTGCGGCCATGAACTGAGCACTCTACCACTGAGCCACCTGTTAAACGTTAAAATCTACGCTAAAAATCTTCCATTCCGAAATACGAAAAATTCCGAAATCCGAAAAGCGTCTGGTCCCAAGGTTTTCGGATAAGAGATTGTGAACCTGTACCTCCTCATTTTTTATCTTCATATTCTCCAGAAATTCACAATGACAAATGAAATCTCCATTTACAAAGTGATTTTTTTACTTAGTGAACATTTTTCAATTAAATTGTGCCCGTGCCTTCTGGCCCTATGCACAAATAGTCTATTTTGTCCCAAAAAGACTCCACTCTACTTATCCTTTTTCCTTTCATATACTTAAAATGCATTGGTATTTTCCTCAATCTAATTTGTCAGTGATAGTTTATGGGTCCTTCTTACCCTCCAAACTTATTTTTTAAGACCCCACCAAACCTATGATATAGTTCCTTTATTCCCTTTATTGATTCCCTTGATATGTTGGTAATCTTTAAATAAGGGACATAAAGGGAAAGTTAATGAAACACCAGGTAGAGATTTTACAGGAGGTTGACAACATGACAAAACCAAAGGGATGTGCCACACACGTCTGCCAGAAAATTCAGACGAGAATTAAACTTAATGTTAGAAGCAAAGAAGGAAGGTGAAAAGGAAAATAGGACAGGCAAAGAGAGAATACAAGAATAGCATGGCAGTTAGCATAATGGGAACCCAAGAGCCTTCTCTAGGTATATAAATATTAAATAGGTCATGAGAGGAAAGGTCGAGCTGATGAGTGACCAAGAAGGTAAAATATGCATATTGGGCAGTTGATATCTCTCGTCTTACCAAAATAACCAGAGAAAAGTGGCAGAATAAGTGGATAAAACAATAACTGATAAAGAGGGGGTCTTAAGCCTTGTACAAAATAAGCTCATTAGTAAATCCAGATGGAAGCAGCCCAGATTGCAGAAGGAAGATTTGGTGAGGTCTGAAAGTAGGTTGGTAATTCTGCAGAGATATGGTATCAGTATACATGAAATTGAATATTTTTACATGGACATTGAGGTTAAATCAATCAAGAATTTTGTGTGTACGTATGCTCAATTATACTCTGTGTCTGTAGGAGTGGAGGAAAAAGAGTCAATGAAGACTTAGGGAATTGGTTAAGCATGTTAGGCAAAATTGTACAAGGCAGGAAAGAATTGTAGAAATGGAAAAATCTCCAATACAACCAAGATGGGTCAAAAGGTAGCTTTATATTTTTTCTTTTTGTTTATTTTAAACACATTTAAAAACAACCCATGTTGACCAAAGTGCTGTTCAGACCAGATATGTTGCCATGTTTCCCTAATTCTACAGAACTGTTGATAATGGGTACTCAGGATTATGAATCTCTGGAGATGCTAAATCCTGTCAGTATACTATGAAATACGTTGTCTTTCAAATAAAAAGGATGACATGGAGTGTCTTTCAGAATCTTTCGCTAGTGCCTAATGCAGCTAAAGAGGTGGCAGTTTGCAGAGATTGAGAGATTTGACCATCAGACCCTTAGTGGTGTTAAAGACTCGAGGGGCTGAGTGCAGGATGAGGGGGTTAGCTGCAGGGAGAGGTCGGGCAGGCTAGGATGGGAATGCAGGAGGATGACGGGTGATCTTATAGAGGTGTATAAGTTCATGAAGGGAATAGATATGACGAATGTCTTTCACCCAGAGTAGGCGAATCAAGAGCAAGAGGCCATAGGTTTAAGGTGAAAGGTGAAGGGAAAGATATAATCGAAGCATGAGGGGCAATATTTTCACACAGAGGGGGTGGGAATATGGAACGACCGATGAGGAAATAGAGTAGAGTAGATCCCCGATTGGGTCAGCACATAAGGGTCGCCAATCTCCAGTGCTATCTTGATATCTTTCTCTTTCGGTTTAGAACAATGGCAAGTGATCACATGAAAACATTCAAGCTCTTCACAGAGATTGATAGGATATATACAGTGGTAATCTTTTTCAACTGGGCTGACGAATGGCAAATTAAATGTAATGCAGATAAATGCTAGGTGTTGCATTTTGAGAATTCAAACCAGGGCAGGACCTTCATAGTGAATGCTGGGGTCTGGGGATTGTTGTGTAGACAGAGGGATCTAGGAATGCAGGTACATAGTTCCCTGAAAGTGACATCACACATAAAGAGGGTGGTACATTGGCTTTCATCAATCAGGGTGTTCAGTATAGAAGTAAGGACAATATGTTATAGTTGTACATAGTTGGTGAAGCCACATTCAGTTTTGGTCACCCTGTTGTAGGAAGGATGTCATTAATCTGGAAAGTGTGCAAAGATGATTTGCAAGAATGTTGGCAGGGCCTGAGGGGTTGAAACATAGGGTGAGGCTAGGGAGGCTGGGACTTTATTCCTTGGGACACAGGAGACAGAGGGGTGATCTTATGGAGGTATATAAAATCATGAGGGGAATAGACAGGGTGAATGCATAGGAGAATCAAATCACAAAGGACATAGGTTTTAGGTGAGAAGAGTAAATTTTAATATGAACCTGGGGCCATCTTTTTCACTCAGAGGGTGGTGTGTGTATATGGAATGAGCTGCCCGAGGAGGTAGTTGAGGCAGTACTATAACCAGATTTACAAGACACTTGCAAAAGGTACATGGATAGGAAAGATTTTGAGGTATATGGGCCAAACATAGGCAACCATTTTTCACACAGAGAGTGGTGAATCTCTGACATTCTCTGCCACAGAAGGTAGTTGAGGCCAGTTCATTGGCTATATTTAAGATGGAGTTAGATGTGGCCCTTGTGGCTAAAGGGATCAGGGGGTATGGAGAGAAGGCAGGTACAGGATACTGAGTTGGATGATCAGCCATGATCATATTGAATGGCGGTGCAGGCTCTAAGGGCCGAATGGCCTACTCCTGCACTTATTTTCTATGTTTCTATGTTTCTAAATGGGACCAGCTTATATGGGGCATCTAGGTTGGCATGGACGAGTAGGGCCAAAAGGCCTGTTTCCGGGTTGTATATGACCCTAGCTGAAGTGTCCAGAATCAGAGAGCACAATCCCAAAATAGAGGGTTGGCTATTCAAGACAGAAATGCATTGAAAATATGTGAGCCAGCGGCCACCAGAAAAAGGTACGACTCTTTGGGCGACTACTCACAACCATACAGCTGTCACCCTTTACATACACAAGGGGCCAGCGGCAAAATGGTATACTCTCACTTGTATTTATTATGCTACAAACTCATGTGATGCTGCCTAATCTATGAAATGATTCAGTAGTCATAGTATGGAAAGTAGCCGTTTGGCCCACCTTGTCCATGCTGACCGTTGGCATTCTGGATTAGTTCTATTTGCCTGGATATGGCCTATATTAACTCTGATCTGTCCAAACGTCCTTTCAAAAAATTGTATCTGTTTCTATAGCTTCCTCTGGCAGCGGATTCCAGCGATTGATCACCCTCTGAATGTGAAAGTCGCCCTAAGGTCTCACTAAAATCTTTCCTGTGTCACCTTAAGTCTAGATCTCTACTTTTACAATTCGCTACCCTGGGAAAAAGACAGGGAGCATTCACTTTTCCAATGCCCAAATGATCTTGTACACCTCAATATGGTCACTCCTCAGCTTCCTACACTCGAAAGAAGTGCTTTTAAAGTTCAACTATATTAGATCATTGAAACAGAATGTCAGAAATGGAATACAATGCAAACATACATCTACTTGACACATGAAAATAAAACTGAAAATGCTGGAAGTATTGTTCTCTCGCCATGGATGTGGACCTGTTGAGATTTTCTGGCAGTCTCAGCTTTCAAATTCTCAGGCAGTTTCAGATTTTCTATATCCTCACATTTTGAAGCTGTATCATGCATTATTTGACTGAGGTCATATCTTTATTCCTGTCACCTTGCTTCGAAGAGTATCAATGCAGGCAGGTCCTTGAATGACTATGATTTGAAAGCCATTGACTAATTTGCAAGGGTTGGCTAATAAAGGAAGTGCCACCTATTTTGTTTCTTTAACACTCACTCTCCTTAAATTTCCCATAGTTATCAGAAAATACTTGAAATTCTCAGCAGGTTAGCAGAATTGTGAAAAGAAAAAGAGTTAACAATTGAAGGCAAAGACACTTCTGTCATTGACTTTCCACAGCAGTTTATCTTTCCACAGCTATGTCCTAATAGCTCTTATAGAAACGTTGAAAATTTGTGAGGGGTTGGACAGGCCAGATGCAGGAAGATTGTTACTGATGTTGGGGAAGTCCAGAACAAGGGGTCACAGTTTAAGGATAAGGGGGAAATCTTTTAGGACCGAGATGAGAAAAACATTTTTCACACGGAGAGTGGTGAATCACTGGAATTCTCTGCCACAGAAGGTAGTTGAGGCCAGTTCATTGGCTATATTTAAGAGGGAGTTAGATGTGGCCCTTGTGGCTAATGGGATCAGGGGGTATGGAGAGAAGGCAGGTACAGGATACTGAGTTGGATGATCAGCCATGATCATATTGATTGGCGGCGCAGGCTCGAAGGGCCGAATGGCCTACTCCTGCACCTATTTTCTATTTTTCTAAACTGCTGAAGTATTTCAATCATTTTCTATTTTCATCAGATTTCCATCATCCTCAGAATTACATCCCAGCTACCCCCATCTCATGACACACTCCAAACTTGCACCGGCAACCATATAACCATATAACAATTACAGCACGGAAACAGGCTATCCCAACCCTTCTAGTCCGTGCCGAACACGTATTCTCCCCTAGTCCCATATACCTGCGCTCAGATCATAACCCTCCATTCCTTTCCCGTCCATATAACTATCCAATTTATTTTTAAATGATAAAAACGAACCTGCCTCCACCACCTTCACTGGAAGCTCATTCCACACAGCCACCGCTCTCTGAGTAAAGAAGTTTCCCCTCATGTTACCCCTAAACTTCTGTCCCTTAATTCTCAAGTCATGAGAATTACCCAATTGCCAAAAGCTCCTCATCTCTAGTCACTGCACCAGCAGACCAATATCTCAACATGGTTAGTATGTGCCCGATCAACAAAATGCTCACCAAGACTTCAACAGCTTTCCTCAATCCCACTACCCTTAGCACCTAAAAGGACTAGGTTGCAGGCAGAGGGAACACAATGATTTGCAGGTTCCCCTCCAAGTCACATCTTACTTCAAAATATATTGCCATTCCTCCATCTTCACTTGGTTTAAACCATGGCATTCTCTACCCAACAACAGCACTCTGGGAATACCTTCAGTTCAGGAAGGCACCTCACCACCAGGAATGGGCAAGCCACAGAAAATGAGAAAATAAAACATTATCTGGAGTTGTGATCCTGGCAAAACCAAAATTGGGCTGATGAGTGGGTTCAATTTGCCATTCCTTGGTCAACGTTTCTAACTAATCTCGATCTTGTTGTAAACTTAGATATCTGTCCTCACTGTTTGTTATACCACAAATCTTGGTGTCATCTGCAAATGTACTAACAATGTTAACTATAATATCATCCAAAACAACAGTGGACCCAGCACCTACCTGTTTTGCACTCCATTAGTCAAAGACTTCCAATCAGAAAGACATTCCTCCATCACCATTCCCTGCCTCCTATCACCAAGCAATTCTGAATCTAGTTTGTCCAGTTTGCCTTGATCCCTGGTTGCTTATACCTGCCACATTCTTCCATTCTTTTCCCTTTATCAGGCCCTCAATATTCCTATTTAATCAGGTTGCTATCTTTGTCTTTCACCTTTACAGGAACATGTTGGTCCTGAACCCTTAAGGGCCCGTCCCAATTACCCGATTTTTTCGGCAACTGCCGGCATCCGTCATAGTCGCAGCAGGTTGCTGAAAATTTTCAACATGTTGAAAATCCAGCGGCGACCAGAAAAAGGTACGACTCTTTGGGTGACTACTCACAACCATACAGCTGTCACCCTTTACATACATACATATCGTGACAGGCCCTTTACTACCTTGCTTTAAAAAAAATTCTCACTCATTGTATCTTGTTTTATCCACAAGTAGCCGCACCCACTAGACTTTTACTAGGTACTGCCTTACACAGGATTTTGCAGTGACAGGCTCATAATGGAAACAGTCATTGGGTCACCATGCAATATTAAAGCACTTCAGCTTTTCGTGATACAAATCAGTTTCTAAATGTTTCTAATTAGGGCTCTCGCTTATCTTTTTTTCCCTGTTGCCAGCCGGGCAACCTTGGCAGATTTTTAGGTTGCCAAATCACAGTTTAGGTGATCATTTAAGATGGTTTGCATGACGAGTGCGAGAATGTGCTCGGACGAAGTGCGTAGTTACCAGTCGGAATTATGGTCAATGAAGCATTCACATATTATTTCTGCTTCAAATAAAGTCACAAACTAAACATATTCACCAATCAAGACATGATATATACCACAATGGCATGCAGCAAAATTACAATACTAATCTCTTTCCACTTCCAAACAAAAATATGGTTATTCAACGCATGATCAACCTCAGTGAGACCAAGCACAGGCTTGGCGATCGCTTCGCACAACACCTCCACTCAGTTCGCAATAACCAACCTGATCTCCCTGTGGCTCAGCACTTCAACTCCCCCTCCCATTCCAAATCTGACCTTTCTGTCCTGGGCCTCCTCCATGCCCAGAGTGAGGCCCAACACAAATTGGAGCAACAGCACCTCATATTTTGCTTGGGTAGTTTACACCCCAGCGGTATATACATTGGCTTCTCCAATTTCAGGTAGTGCTTGCTTTCTCCCTTCTTCCCCTCCCATTCCCAGCTCTCCCACGGTCTACTGTCTCCGCCTCTTCCTTTCTTTTTCCCGCCCCTCACCCCTCCCGACATTAGTCTGAAGAAGGGTCTCGACCTGAAACGTCGCCTATTTCCTTCGCCCGAGAGCTAGAGCCAAGCGCCGAGAGCTAGCGCCGAGCAGAGACCCGAGAGCTAGCGCTGAGAGCCGAGAGTTCAGAGCTAGCACCGAGCGGAGACCCGAGAGCTAGCGCCGAGCAGAGACCCGAGAGCTAGTGCCGAGCAGAGACCCGAGAGCTAGCGCCGAGCAGAGACCCGAGAGCTAGCGCTGAGAGCCGAGAGCTAGCGCCGAGCGGAGACCCGAGAGCTAGCGCCGAGCCGAGACCCGGACACGGATGGTGGGCGGGTGTCCCGGTTGCTTGCTAAGCCGGGCAAAATGGCATGGCTTTTAGATTGCCCGGCGGGACTGTAAGTTGCCATTGGCACCCGGGCAACGGTTAATTTCGAGCCCTGCTAATATCCCTCATTGAGATTGAAAGGGCACGGGCAACTTTGTATTCTAAAGAGGACTTTATTAAAATCTAACATAATATCGCATCAAATATTGTCAAGTATGTTAACATTATGAAGAATGCAAACCACTAAATCTGCTCTACTATTATACCATGAAATATTTCCATTTGATCCGAGATCAAAGCAAGGTAGCACATAATCTGCATGACCTACTAATTACATAACAGTTCCAAACGTCATAGACCAGCAGAGAAACATGTTAACAAATATTTTCTTTTCTCATCATTCTTGAAATTCAGCCAGGCAACTTCCTGGCGCGAGTATCTGAATGACATAAAAATAATTTCTATACCAGTGCACATCAAGTTAGATTAGTTCTCTGTGCAATTGGTCAGGCGTTGAACCATGTTGTCTTGCAAGTGCTGGTCATTGGGCAATTCTATAGTAGCCGTTCTCAGTCCCAAATGCCTGCAGCTGGTAATTACTTACGCCATTTGAAACAAAGTATTGCCTTGCATCACAAGAGGTTTGTTTCTACCTTCCTTCCTTAAAACCACTAACCTCCTTCACAAACGTTTGTCTTCTCCCTTTCCCAACCTCAATCCCGCGGCACACTCCATCCGATCCCCAATCCACTTGCCACAAGCCTATCTCCTTTGCCCATCTCCTCTGCCACTCTACTCTGCCTAGCGGAGCTGGTACTCACCCTTAACAACTTCTCCTTCGACTCCACCCAAGTCCCCCAAATCAAAGGCGTAACTATGGGCATTCGCAGGGGCCCCAGCTATGTCTGCTTATTTGTAGGGTACATGGCCAATCCCTGTTCCAAGCATACAATGGCCCTACCCCCGAACTCTATCTCCGTTACATAGACAATTTCATCGGTGCTACCTCCTGCACCCATGCAGAACTCATGGACTTCATTAACTTCACCACCAATCTCCATCTGGTACTCAAATTCAGTCGGACCATCTCCGACACCTCCCTCCCCTTTTATCTCAATCTCTACCACACGAGATGGTCTATTACAAACCCACTGACTCCCACAACTTTCTCTATTACACTCCTTCCCACCCTGTTTCCTGCAACTACTCTATCCCCTACTCCCAATTCCTTTGTCTAGGACGCATCTGCTCCCAAGATGAGGTGTTTCATACCAGGACATCCGAGATGTCCTCATTCTTTAAGCAACGGGGGTTCCCCACTTCCATCATAGATGAGGCCCTCACTCGTGTCTCCTCGGTACCCTGCAGCAGCACCCTTGCTCCACCTCCCCCTAGTCCTTACCTCTCACCCCATCAGCTGTCTCATACAACACATAATCCTCCAACATTTTCGCCCCTCCAACGGGATCCCACCTCTAGTCACATCTTCCTATCTTCACCCCTTTCCACCTTCCGCAGAGACCGTTCCCTCTGCAACTCCTTGGTTAACTCATCCATTCCCACCCAAACCACCCCCTCCCCAGGTACCTTCCCCTGCAACTGCAGGAGATCCAACACCTGTCTCTAGACCTCCTCCCTCGACTCTGTCCAGGGACTTCGACTGTCCTTTCACGTTAGGCAGAGGTTCGCTTGCACCTCCTCCAACCTCATCTACTGTATCCGTTGTTCAAGATGTGGATTCTTATGCATCGGCGAGACCAAACGCAGATTGGGCGATCGTTTCACTGAACACCATCGCTCAGTCCACCTGCTTCTACCTGATCTCCCAGTTGCTAAACACTTTAATTGCCCTTCCCATTCCCACACTGACCTTTCTGTCCTAGGCCTCCTCCATTGTCAGAGTGAGGCTATCATATCATATTTCGCTTGGGGAATTTACAGCCCAGTGGTATGAATATTGATTTTTCTAACTTCAAGTAACCCCTGCATTCCCTCTCTCTCCATCCCTCCCCTACTCGTCGCACCAGCTTCTCGCTCTCACCCAACAAACAGCTAACAATGGCCTGTTTCCTTTACCATCATTAATTTTTTTGCATATCTTTCATTCATTGTTCTATATCTCTCTCTCTACATCATCGTCTATATCTCTCGTTTCCATTTCCCGTGGCTTTCAGTCCGAAGAAGGGTCTTGACCCGAAACATCACCCATTCCTTCTCTCCAGAGATGCTGCCTGCCACGCTCAGTTACTCGAGCTTTTTGTGCCTATGCTTTTGCCAATCTTGTGCATTTTCATTAATGCTTACGTTTCTAAGCCTAAGTTTCAGGTAATCATCTATTATGTTAAAATTCCATTATGAAGCAGAATTAAATGCAAAACATGACTGTAATTACTATTGTTCCATAAATGTGATTTTTTTTTTTCTCATGGCAGAAAACAATGTTGCTCTCAGCAGAAGCACTATCCATGCGAACTAGAGCCTATTCAAATACACTACAAATCAGTTTACCATAGATAGACATTAGGCAACTGAGACGTTTTTTACTGCTATTTTTTACCACTGGAATGTCCTCAGCAGCTGCAATTTGAGCTCTGTGGGGAGTGCTTTTGATGCAGTATCTTGGTTGACCACGTAATATATTGCACAACACAGCTATGTTAGTCCAGCTGACAGTATTAATCATGCACACAACAGCTGCAAGGACGGTAAACTTACAGGGCATGAGATTTACAATTTGATGCATCCTGAATAATCAATCCTTAATTCCAGGTTCTCCACAAGGGCACATTCACCCAAATGAAGCCACTCTGTGTCTCCAATGTTTCAATCAAACAACTTCTCTTTTAGACTCCAGTGGATATGTTCAATCTATCATTCATTTGATTACAGTAGAACATGCTATTCCAGAAGGAAGATCTGAAGTAAACCTTCTCTGAACAGTTTCCATAACATTTATTTCCTTCCTTACATAAGAAGCTGTTACTGTATATAGTTCAAAGGATGATATCTAACTGATGAAGAACTGAAACATAATCTCCTCACTTTTGTATTCAATTTTGTTAGCAATGAAGAATGGCATGTGGCCCGCTTTCTTAATTATTTGCTATGCCCGATAATAACCTATTCCAAATAATGCACAGGGACACTGATACCTGTTGAACATATTTCAAACCCCTGAAGCAGTAAGAATTATTTGAATAATAGTATAACCATATAATATAACCATATAACAATTACAGCACGGAAACAGGCCATCTCGGCCCTACAAGTCCGTGCCGAACAATTTTTTTTTCCCCTTAGTCCCACCTGCCTGCACTCATACCATAATCCTCCATTCCCTTCTCATCCATATGCCTATCCAATTTATTTTTAAATGATACCAATGAACCTGCCTCCACCACTTCCACTGGAAGCTCATTCCACACCGCTACCACTCTCTGAGTAAAGAAGTTCCCCCTCATATTACCCCTAAACTTCTGTCCCTTAATTCTGAAGTCATGTCCTCTTGTTTGAATCTTCCCTATTCTCAAAGGGAAAAGCTTGTCCACATCAACTCTGTCTATCCCTCTCATCATTTTAAAGACCTCTATCAGGTCCCCCCTTAACCTTCTGCGCTCCAGAAAATAAAGACCTAACTTATTCAACCTATCTCTGTAACTTAGTTGTTGAATCCCAGGCAACATTCTAGTAAATCTCCTCTGTACTCTCTCTATTTTGTTGACATCCTTCCTATAATTGGGCGACCAAAATTATACACCATACTCCAGATTTGGTCTCACCAATGCCTTGTACAATTTTAACATTACATCCCAGCTTCTATACTCAATGCTCCGATTTATAAAGGCTAGCATACCAAAAGCTTTCTTTACCACCCTATCTATATGAGATTCCACCTTCAAGGAACTATACACGGTTATACCCAGATCCCTCTGTTCAACTGTATTCTTCAATTCCCTACCATTTACCATGTACGTCCTATTTTGATTTGTCCTGCCAAGGTGTAGCACCTCACATTTATCAGCATTAAACTCCATCTGCCATCTTTCAGCCCATTTTTCCAAATGGCCTAAATCACTCTGTAGACTTTGGAAATCCTCTTCATTATCCACAACACCCCCTATCTTGGTATCATCTGCATACTTACTAATCCAATTTACCACACCTTCATCCAGATCATTGATGTACATGACAAACAACAAAGGACCCAACACAGATCCCTGAGGCACCCCACTAGTCACCTGCCTCCAACCCGATAAACAGCCATCCACCATTACCCTCTGGCTTCTCCCATTCAGCCACTGTTGAATCCATCTTGCTATTCCTGCATTTATACCCAACAGTTGAACCTTCTTAACCAACCTTCCATGAGGAACCTTGTCAAAGGCCTTACTGAAGTCCATATAGACAACATCCACTGCCTTACCCTCGTCAATTTCCCTAGTAACCTCTTCAAAAAATTCAAGAAGATTAGTCAAAAATGACTTTCCAGGCACAAATCCATGTTGACTGTTCCTAATCAGACCCTGTTTATCTAGATGCTTATATATATTATCTCTAATTATTTTTTCCATTAATTTGCCCACCACTGAAGTCAAACTAACAGGTCTATAATTGCTAGGTTTACTCTTTGAACACTTTTTAAACAATGGAACAACATGCGCAGTACGCCAATCCTCGGGGACTATTCACGTTTCTAATGACATTTGAAATATTTCTGTCATAGCCCCGGCTATTTCTACACTAACTTCCCTCAATGTCCTACGGAATATCCTGTCCAGACCTGGAGACTTATCCACTTTCATATTTTTCAAAAGTGTCAGTACTTCTTTTACTTTGAACCTCATAGTATCCATAGCTACTCTACTAGTTTCCCTTACCTCACATAATTCAATATCCTTCTCCTTGGTGAATACCGAAGAAAAAAAATTATTCAATATCTCCCCCATCTCTTTTGGCTCTGCAGATAACTGTCCACTCTGTCTCTCCAATGGACCAATTTTATCCCTCGTTATCCTTTTGCTATTAATATAGCTGTAGAAACCCTTTGGATTTACTTTCACCTTACTTGCCAAAGCAACCTCATATCTTCTTTTAGCTTTTCTAATTTCTTTCTTAAGATTCTTTTTACATTCCTTATACTCCTCAAGCACCTCATTTACTTCATGCTGCCTATAATTATTGTAGATCTCCCTCTTTTTCCGAACAAGATGTCCAATTTCCCTTGAAAACCAAGGCTCTTTCCAATTTTTACTGTTTCCTTTCAACCGAACAGGAACATAAAGATTCTGTACTCTTAAAATTTCCCCTTTAAATGTCCTCCATTTCTCTTCTACATCTTTCCCATAAAACAAAATGTCCCAGTTCACTCCTTTTAAATCATCTCACATCTCATCAAAGTTAGCCTTTCTCCAATCAAAAATCTCAACCCTAGGTCCAGTTCTGACCCTCTCCATAATTATATTGAAACTAATGGTATTGTGATCACTGGACCCGAAGTGCTCCCCAACGCATACCTCCGCCACCTGTCCCGTCTCATTTCCTAACAGGAGGTCCAGCACTGCCCCTCCTCTAGTAGGTACCTCTATGTATTGCTGCAAAAAACTATCCTGCACACATTTTACAAACTCCAACCCATCCAGCCCATTTACAGAATGTGTTTCCCAGTCTATGTGTGGAAAGTTGAAATCTCCCACAATCACTACCTTGTGCTTACTACTAATCTCTGCTATCTCCTTACATATTTTCTCTTCCAATTCTCGTTCCCCGTTTGGAGGTCTATAATACACCCCTATAAGTGTTGCTACACCTTTCCCACTTCTCAATTCCACCCAAATAGCCTCCCTAGATGAGCCCTCCAATCTATCCTGCCAAAGCACTGCTGTAATATCTTCCCTGACTAGCAATGCAACACCTCCACCTCTTGCCCCTCCAATTCTATCACACCTGAAGCAACGAAATCCTGGAATATTTAGTTTCCAATCACAGCCCTCCTGCAACCACATTTCACTGATCACCACAACATCATACTTCCAGGTGTCTATCCAGACTCTAAGCTCATCCACTTTTCTTACAATGCTCCTAGCATTAAAATATGCACATTTAAGAAACCCCCCGTCTCTTATTCTCTGCTTATTTCCTTTTTTTTCTTTCTCCTCTTGTGTCCGAGTGCTTCCCTTTTCTGCTTCCTGCCTCCCATTCTGTCTACTACCTTTCGCTATTTGAGTCCCTCGCCCCAACCATTCTAGTTTAAAGCCTCCCCAGTAGCCTTTGCAAATTTCCCCGCTAGGATATTGGTCCCCCTCGGGTTCAAGTGCAATCCATCCTTTCTGTACAGGTCCCACCTTCCCCAAAAGAAGTCCCAATGATCCAGGAACTTGAATCCCTGCCCTCTGCACCAGTCTTTCAGCCACGCATTTATCCTCCACCTCGCTCCATTCCTACTCTCACTGTCGCGTGGCACAGGCAGTAATCCTGAGATTGTTACCTTTTTGGTCCTTTTTCTTAACTCTCCTCCCAACTCCCTAAATCCTCCCTTCAGGACCTCTTCCCTTTTTTTACCTATGTCATTGGTACCTATATGTACCACGACCTCAGGCTCCTCTCCCTCTGATTTAAGGATATCTTGGATGCGTTGAGACACATCCGAGACCTTGGCACCAGGGAGGCAGACCACCATCCTGGTCTCCCGACTGCGTCCACAGAATCGCCTATCCGACCCCCTAACAATAGAGTCCCCAATTACTATTGCCCTCTTTTTTTCCCTACCTTTTGGAGCAACAGGGCCGGTCTCTGTGCTGGAGGCCCGTCCGCTGTCACTACCCCCGGGTAGGCTGTCACCCCCATCCGTACTCAAACAGGAGTACTTATTTGCGAGGTGTACCGACATTGGAGTACTCACTCGTTCCTGCCTCTGCCCCTTGCCCTTCCTTAACGTGACCCACATGTCTCTCTCCCGTGGTTTTGGAGTGACCACCTCCCTATAACTCCCCTCTATGACCTCCTCACTCTCCCTGATCAGACAGAGGTCATCGAGCTGCTGCTCCAGGATCCTAATACGGTCCCTTAGGAGCCCCATCTCGCTGCACCTGGTGCAGATGTGGACGTCTGGAGGGCCATCCGACACCATGACCTCCCACATCTGACATCCAGAACAGTATACTGCTCTGACTGTCATTCTCCCGCCTTACCCTGGATCCGATACCAGTATAATACAATAGAAACTGCTGGGAGAAATCAGCAGGTATCTGACTCACAACAGCTGCTCCCTTGTGACCTTTAAACTGTACCTTTATTATATAAACAAAAAGCACTGTACCTTTAGCCCACTGTACCCTTGGCTCTCTGTACCTTTACTAAAGCACTGCACCTTTAACCCACTGTACCTTTACTAAAGCACTGTACCTTCTTACTAGCCCACTGTACCCTTGGCTCACTGTACTTTTACTAAAGCACTGTGCCTTTAACCCACTGTACCCTTGGCTCACTGTACCTTTACTAAAGCACTGTACCTTTAACGAGAAAGCACAAATGCTAACCTGAGGTTGCACCCAATCAGCTGCTTCCTCTAATCTGCTTCCACGAATCAGCGGCTTCCACCAGAACCCTCCCTATGGAGTGTGGAACGTTACGGATTTTGGTAAAAGCCCTGACCCTCCTCCACTGCTCGCTAGTCATGGGTTTTATATGAGAATAGTCAAATATAGTCATAGAGCAGCACGGAACAGACCCTTCAGGCCAACTCGTCTACGCCAACCAAGATTTCTACCCACGCAGATCCCCAATTTCCTGCGTTTGACCCATATCCCTCCAGACCTTTCCTATCCTTATAGAAATGTCTTTTTAATATGATTATAGTACCTCCCTCAGTCACTTCAGGCAACTGGCTCCATATACATGCAGCATCTTTGTGAAAAGGAATAGGTGATGTTTCGGCTCGAGACCCTTCTTCAGACTAAGTCAGGGGATAGGGAAACGAGAGATAATAGACGGTGATATGGAGAGAAAAAGAACAATTGAGCGCACAGAGGGGGAGCAGCGAGAGAGGATGTTGCAGAATTCTCGTCGGCGAGAGGAGAATTTCTTCGAAAAGGCATACCTTGCGATTTCACAGTGGATCTCTATATCACCGTCCATATCTCTCTCGTTTCCCTTTCCCCTGACTCAGTTTGACGAAGGATCTTGACCCGAAATGTCACATTCCTTTTTCTCCAGAGATGCTGTTTGACCCATTGAGTTACTCCAGCTTTTTGTGTCTATCTTCCATATACGTACGACCTTCTGTATGAAAATACTGACAGCTTCATGCTCTTCTGGATTTATTTATTCATTTGTTTACAATCACAAAACAGAAAATTGATTATTACTATTACAATTGTTTTAAGTATCATAATACTGCAAAATTATTCATGGGTGTTAGAAGTATCATTACATATAAGTGGAAAAGGTGAACTGATTTTTTTTAATACAGTACAAGAGCCTCTTGCAATATCATAAAAAAATAATACTTACTAGGTGTTTTGTCATCTTCTTCAATTGGAGCCGGCTCTATTTCATCCTTTTTCCTCAAGTTTCTTACTTTTTCAACAAGATTTAGTAAACGCCCTTTGAGTGAAGTATCTTTTTCTTCCTCTTCCTCATCTTCTTCTATTTGAATACCTGCCAGGTAAAATAATTTTTTCTCAGGAAGATTTGGAAATTAATTTGTAGCTTCAAATTGTTATATTTTGGGACTTTTATTATATTCACTATTTGAAAAATGTTCAGAAATAAAAAGAATAATTTAAACTCCTATTTAAATAAACAGCATAAGCAGAAGAACTATGGCATCATCCATTCAATGTATTCCTATCATCCATTTAATCTTGCAATAATTTCCAACTAACAAGATCCGAACTGTCTTCCATTTATCTTCAAACAAGGTTGTTTATCCATTTTGGTGGCAAAAACTGGAAAGCAGACTATTATCTAAATGGTGGCCGACTAGGAAAAGGGGAGATGCAGCGATACCTGAGTGTCATGGTACACCAGTCATTGAAAGTAGGCATGCAGGTGCAATAGGCAGTGAAGAAAGCGAATGGTATGTTAGCTTTCATAGCAATAGGATTTGAGTATAGGAGCAGGCAGGTTCTACTGCAGTTGTACAGGGTCTTGGTGAGACCACACCTGGAGTATTGCGTACAGTTTTGGTCTCCAAATCTGAGGAAGGACATTATTGCCATAGAGGGAGTGCAGAGAAGGTTCACCAGACTGATTCCTGGGATGTCAGAACTGTCTTATGAAGAAAGACTGGATAGACTTGGTTTATACTCTAGAATTTAGGAAATTGAGAGGGGATCTTATAGAAACTTACAAAATTCTTAAGGGGTTGGACAAGCTAGATGCAGGAAGATTGCTCCCGATGTTGGGGAAGTCCAGGACAAGGGGTCACAGCTTAAGGATAAGGGGGAAATCCTTTAAAACAGAGATGAGAAGAACTTTTTTCACGCAGAGAGTGGTGAATCTCTGGAACTCTCTGCCACAGAGGGTAGTCGAGGCCAGTTCATTGGCTATATTTAAGAGGGAGTTAGATGTGGCCCTTGTGGCTAAGGGGATCAGGGGGTATGGAGAGAAGGCAGGTGCGGGATACTGAGTTGGATGATCAGCCATGATCATATTGAATGGCGGTGCAGGCTCGAAGGGCCGAATGGCCTACTCCTGCACCTAATTTCTATGTTTCTATGTTTTCCATGTTAACGACATCTTCCCAATTTTCAGAACTTCTGCTCTTAACTTTTGTTCACCCAAACATTCATATTGTACTATCCACCCCCATCCCACCTTCCTCTGTCCCTCTGCAAATACAATGCTTTTTAAATGCACTTTTCCAGCTTTGATTCAAGATCACTAATGCCTCTAAAGATGCTGACTGACCAACTATACTCAGCTGTATTCTGATTTTACTACAAAATCCTCAAAATATTGACAATCCCAGTTTACAAAATAAAAATAATTGATCATATACAAATTGTTTTTATATAAATATACAATAATTTGTATATTATTATTTTTATCGCTTAATTTATGCTTCTAAGAAAACTTAGATCTACCCTACAAATATGGTATGACACAGATCATGTCTATTGTATTTTTAATTATAGTGACCATGAATAAACTGACAAATCTTTGTAATTTAGTTGAAAACACACAGGAGATTGCAAGATGTTCAAATAATACCAGCAGACATATGTGGAGAAGTTTGTTTTAGACACTATACAATGTAAAATGCATACCACAATGTGCAAGAAGTTTCACATGGAAGTCAAGCAAGACATCTCTCACTTTATCTGGAAGAGGGCAAACCTCTTCATCTGGCCCCATTTTGAAATTCATGAGCATGTTAATCTGCAATAAAAAGCATAATCCAAAATGAGATATGAATCTAAAAAAGATCCAGGCTACTTACGAGGTCAAACTTTACAACCCGAACATTACAACTTTACAACTAATGAAAGGGATCGCTTACGAATTCTGGAGCAGTACACAAGCGGATATCCAAAGCAGCTTGTTGGAGGATGTTGGAATTTGCCTATGGTGAGGGCTATCGTACGGCAAGAGAATTGCTGAGAGAACATTTTGGTAACAAACAATAGAATTGCTAATGCATACATGAAGAAGGCCTATGCTTGGACAGCTATCAAGCCAGAAGACGCAAAAGTATTGCGTGACTTTGCAATATTTCTTAGAAGTTGTTGTAGCTCAATGAGACATCTCCCACATGGAAGAAATGACTGTTGTTAGGAATATGAAGATTATTATTCACAAACTGCCCTTTAGGCTTCGAGAGGTGGATGGACAAGGCAGGCCAGGTATGCAGGAAGATGAGATGCGAGAAGCCATGTTTGCTGATCTGGTGAAAGGGAAGTACAATTTATGTCAAGTCTACTGCTGTAATACCTGTAGAAACCAAAGGCAAAAAGAAAGGAGATACACCTACTGTTAAGCAAAAATGGTGCTGCTAGTCATGTAGCGAATTTGGCCACACCATAAGGTGGTAGCGGATATTCAAGAAGAAGGAATATAAAGAAGATGTATTTCTTCAGGTAAAAGGGAATTGGATGTTTGAAGAAAGGTCCCATGGTTAAAGACTGGTTCTGGTTGATTACTGCGCAAACACTTCATAAGTGGTTATCTCGCACAGGTCGGAGTAAGTAGAGTAGTGATTAAATTTTGGTGCGCTTGTTTGAGGAGATCTTGTTGCTCAATCCCCTTTTTAAATGACTTAATAGCGGGAGCAGCACATGTTGGATGGTAACATATTCCATTCCCTTATCGTCCTTGGGTAAAGGGAATATTGGTAGCAAAGTTTATTGAAATTTAGCGAGTTGATGATGTAGGGACCGTTATTTTGTCTTGTTTCATGGCTGTTGGTGCTCTGGGATGACGGAAGAATTGATGGCATGATTTTGTGAATCTCCTTGTTCTGTGGAGCACCAGGGTATCCCATCCGAGAGAAGTCAGCATATTATTCACGCTTGATTTGCGCTTGTAGTCATTACATACAAAGCGGACTGCTCGGCGTTGTACTTTCTCCAGGATGATCTTGTTGTTGTTGTTGAAAGGATCCCATACGGCTCCACAATACTACAATTTGTGCCTGACCAAGGACTTGTAGGCATTCTCTTTGACGGATGTACCACATGCATGAAAATTTATTTTAAGAAGGCCGAAAGTTCTATTTGCTTTGTTACACACTTGATTAATATGCGTCGCCCAACTTAAATCTTTGCTAAAATCGACACCTTGATAAGAGTCGTATGACTTGCGATAAGTATAAACAGGATCATCATATTGAACAGAGGAAGCCGGAGCAAATAGAACAGAAGGAGAAGCCAGTTACTAGTGATGCTGTTACCCCACCTCAGATAAATGCGCATATTGGGGCAGGGGTAGAAACCTGTATTTTCTCCATCTTACTAGTGCAGGCAAGGAAGAACAAGACGAATACAGTGTTGCAAACATATGCATTTTGGGATCATGGGAGCTCAACTACCTTTTGTACAGAAAGCTTGATGAGAAGGCTGGGCATTACAGGAGAAAAGGTTAAGATTCTACTGCGTACCATGAATGATCACATTCATGATCACATTGAATGGCGGTGCTGGCTGGAAGGGCCGAATGGCCTAATCCTGCACTAATTGTGTATTTGCTAAGAGAAAGAGTGCGTTAGTCATCACATTACAAGTATGGAAATATCTAGCCTGGATGAAGACAATTTTATACAAATATCTGATGTGTTTACACATGAGACCATACCAGTTTGTCATCAAAATATACTCAGACATCAGGACTTAAAACAATGGCCTTACTTGAAGGATGTCAAGATACCTAAAATAAATTCTGATATCGACCTACTTATCGGAACAAATGCTTTGAAGGCATTGGAACCTATACAGACTGTGAGGAGCCAAGGGGACGGACCTACTTGGATGGGTTACCTACAGCTCCTTGGGAAGGAACAACAAAAGCAGGAACCAGAACCAACCTGCTGCTGTTAATCAAATATCTACTGTTTAATTAGAAGCGCTGTTAATCAAGCAATACAATCTTGATTTCAGTAATGAATCGGAAGAAATGTCCAGAGAAGAATCCAAGTTCATAGATATTGTGACCACAGTAAAGATGATAGAAGGACACTATTATCTAGACTTACCTTTCAAGCAAGAAAGCATTCTCAGCCAAATAATCATCGTATGGCAGAGCAACACACCCAGAATCTGAAACTCAAGTTTGGCAAGAATACAAAATTTCATGAGGAATGACGTCTTCCCTAAAGGACATGATTGACAATGATTATGCCAAAATGGTACTAACAAACCAGCTAAATCAAAGTGACGGAGAGCTTTGGTCTATTCCGCACCATGGGGCATATTACTCAACGAAAGGGACCCCGAGGGTGATCTTTGACTGTGCTGCAGTCTTCAAAGGGACATCACTCAATTGTCAACTATTGCAGGGTCTGGATCTTACCAACACTCATTGGAGTTCTCATTAATTCAGACAAGAACCAATTGCTTTGATGGCTGATATTAAAGCAATGTTTCATTTAGTCAAAGTATCAGAAAACCACATCGACTGCTTGCGATTGCTATGATGGCCTGAAGGGGATGCACAACAAGATCTTGTTGACTACTGGATGAAGGTACATCTCTTTGGAGCAGTGTCATCAAAATTGTGTAAACTTTGCATTAAGAAAGACCGCAGAGGACAATAAAGCTCACTTTCCAGAAGAAGTGACAAACCCTGTGAAGAATAATTTCTACGTGGATGATTGCTTAAAGTCCATGTCTACGGAGCAGGAAGCAATTCAAATGGTAACACATCTTACTTCCCTCTGCAATGAGGATTCACGTTTTCCAAGTGTAACAGCAACAGCAATGCTGTATTGGAAAGCATTTCACTAGATAGCAGAGACCAGGGAGTTGGATTTGGACATAGACAATCTGCCAAGTGAAAGAGCACTGGGATTACACTGGTGTGCCGAATCAAATGTGATCAAGTTCAGAATCTCGATTCAGGAGCAACCATGTACAAGAATGGGTATCCTTTCTGTGATTGGTTCTGTTTATGACCCTTTGGGATTTGTTGCACCATTTACACTGCCAGCTCGGTTAATTTTGCAGGATCTCTGCAAGAAATAATCTTCTCAGCAATGGACAGAATGGTTAATGGATCTTGACAAGATCCCGGAGTTTAAAATGAACCGGTGTATGAAGCCTACAAACTTTGGTAAGATCAGATGTGCACAGTTGCATCATTTCTCAGATGCCAGTGAATGATGCCAGATGCCAGCTATGGTACTGTTTCATATTTAAGACTGGAAAATGATTACAATAAAGTACATGTTGCATTCTTAATGGGAAATTTCTCTGGATGCTTTCAAGAGAGAGCTAGATAGGGCTCTTAAAAATAGCGTAGTCCGCGGATATGGGGAGGAGGCAGGAACGGGGTACTGATTGGGGATGATCTGCCATGATCACATTGAATGGCGGTGCTGGCTCGAAGGGTCGAATGGCCTCCTACTGCACCTATTGTCTTTGGCTATTGAAAGCCCAGAGTGGCACCATTGAAGCAAATGACAATTCCCAGAATGGAACTCACTGCCGCAGTCAAAGCTGTTAAAATTGACATAATGCTGCAAAAAGAACTGCAGCTTCAACTGGAAGAATCTATCTTCTGGACTGAGTACTACGGTGCTTAAATACTTAAACAATGAGAACAAACGTTTTTTGACATTTGTAGCAAACAGAATCTCTTTTGTAATGGATGCTACTAATGTATCACAATGGAAATTTATTAACACAAAGGAAAATCCTGCGGATGAAGCTTCTAGAGGACTAACAGCAGACCGCTTCTTAAGCAATAAGAGATGGATCAATGGACCAGAATTTCTCTGTAGGCCAGACAGAGAATGGCCAAAGCTTGAGCTGGGATTTGAAATCTCTGCTAATGATCCGGAAATTAAATAAAACATCACAGAAAACGTTATTGCTAAAGATTCATCAAACACAACAAATGATTTAATTACCCACTTTTCATCATGGAAGAAGCTGGTGAATGTGGTGGCTTGGGTTCTTAAAGCAAAAACAAGGTTATTGCTGTTTGCTCGAAAAAGGAAAGAGATGGCTGAAGGTATCTTTGAAGAAGATCCTGAAATACCGAAGGAAAAGGTTGAAAAGATGCATGTTTTTAAGGCATCGTACGACGTACAGAGTTTACATCTTGATGATCTCCTCAAAGCGGAAATCTCAATTATTTCTTTCTGTCAAAGACAGAAATACAAAGGGGAAATATCGATGTTAGAAGCTGGAGTACATGGTTTCAAAAGAGACTGTCAATTGTACAAAAGCTTGATCCAGTATTGAAGAAGGACTTCTGAGGGTGGGTGGTCATCTGAATAAACTGGCAATGCATGAAAAGGCTATGCGTCCTAATATTCTCTCGAAGGACTTTCATATTTCAACATTCGACATATCCATGAATTGATGGGACATGGAGGAAGAAATTATATGCTGTTCCAGCTTCATAATCTAGCTTCATAATCCACAAAATATTAGATTATCAAGGCTAACTCCACTGCAAGAAAGATACTAAAAAACTGTGTTGTGTGTAGGTGACAGCGTGGAAGAGTTGGAGAACAGAAGGTGGCAGACTTACTTCTGGAGAGGATTCTACCTGATAAACCTCCATTTACAGATGTGGGGGTGGATTATTTCGGTCCTATAGAGGTTAAGAGAGGACGAAGTATGATAAAGAGATATGGTGTAATCTTCACTTGCATGGCAAGCAGAGCGGTGCATTTTGAAGTTGCATCTACACTCGATACAGATTCTTGTATTCATGCATTACGGAGATTTATTTGTCGAAGATGTCCAGTTCTATCATTAAAATCGGACAATGGTACGAATTTTTTGTTGGAGCGAATTAAAAGAAGCACTTAAAGGATTAAATCAGAATAAGATCCAGAATGCTATGCTTCAACAAGATGGAACATTAATCCTCCAGCTGGTTCTCATCACGTCGGTGTCTGGGAACGGTTGATCCGCATGGTTCGAAATATGCTACACTTTTGTTCTTAAACAATAAGTTTTGGACGATGAAGGGTTGCAAACTTTTTTCTGTGACGTTGAAGCAATTTTAAATGTTCGACCGATTACTAAAAGTTCTGATGAATCGAACGACCTGGAAGTGCTTACACCAAATCATATTCTTCTGTTGAAAACTAATCCAATATTACCACCTGGACACTTTGTGAAAGAAGATTTGTATACGAGACGCAGATGAAGACAAGTACAATATATGGCAGATCTTTTTTGGAAGAGATGGACTCAAGAATATTTGCCTCTGATCCAAGAGCGACAACGATGGTCAAGGGTTAGAAGAAATTTTGTTCCAGGTTATATTGTTTTGGTGGTTGATTCTACTGCATCACGAGGTTCTTGGTTGATGGGAAAGATACTGGAGATTAGGCCTGATGTTAAGGGTTTGGTGCGCACAGTACGACTTCAGACCATGAGTAATGCTTTATTAAGACCAATAACCAAGTTATGCTTGCTTCTAGAAGGCGAAGGTGAAGATGGAAGAATCACCAAAGAATTCTGAATGCTGGTATATATATATATATATATATATATATATATATATACACACACACACACACACACACACACACATTGTAGTGAGTCCAAGCAGGTAGAGCAAAATGTTCTTGCGCTACATGTGTACTTGGTCAGGAACTAACGTTACAAGCTCTTGTCGTCGTGAAGAGCACTAGCTACTGAACATACTGAATAGCCCGCGAACAAACGCCATACGTGACAGTCCCGGCCAATGACGAGGGTTCTGAATACACAGCTTAACCACCAGGTGCCGCTACATGACCCCTACCCCCAGAACCAGAGGAAAGAAAACGAGCGGGTCCGAATAAGTCGAACATCCTGCGTGGACACAGGGATAACAGGCACAACAGGTGCAACAGGCAAAGGTGGGGGTGGGAGGGTCGGCGAGCAACCACTACGACGGGACTGGGCCACCAACACCGGGCGGTCCACATCAAGGTGAGCTGGATTAAGGCGGGCCACCGAAACGACCTACTGCCGGCCCACAACATCCAGAACAAAAGTCGCAATGCTGGGCTGCAGCACCCGGAAAGGCGCTGTCCCATGGCGAGAGGTCGGGACAGGGGCCAGCTTGCCCACCTGCTCGCGAAGGTGCACCAGCACAGACAAAGGGGGTTCCTGCTGCCCACGTGCCGCTGGAATGAAATCGCCGGGTACTTTTTGAGTAGGGAGCCATAGACCAACTCGGAGGATGACGTGGCCAAATCCTCCTTCGGGGCCATGTGGATCCCTAGCAAAACCCACGGCAATTCATCCAACCAATCGAATAGCCGAGTAGACGCGATAGGCCAAATGGCCTAATTCTACTCCTATAATTTGTGAATTTGTCCACAAAACCTTCAATCCCCTCATCAAAATCATTAATATACAACGTGAAGAGTAGAGGCCCCAGCATCGATCCCTGCGGAACTCCGCTAGTCACTTTTATTGCCACTCTTTGCCTTCTGCCATTCAACCTGCTGCTGAAATTGTCTGTATTAAGGTTCTGATATGCCCAACCATGACCACCGCCAATCATGGGCCCAGTGTAAATGTGACTGTTGGCCATGCCGATCCACGCTTTAAAAGTGCTGAAAATGTACCCGTGAATTGTCGATGGAGGGCTAATGACTAATATAAACTTGGTGCCCCAGCTGCCAGGGTCATCCATGGCATTCATCAGCGCACACTAGCATTACTGGGTAACCAAAAAAAAAACTTTTCCATATTGTATTTGTCCTAATCATCAACACTTTTTTCATCAACGCATTTATTTAAAGTAATATCTCATGAGTTACCTGTTCTTGTGGTGGGGAGCGGAATTCTCGTGTTTTTCTGGCAGTCTCAGCTGCACTCATGTTGAAGCATAGCATGAGCTCACGGTAACGCTCCCTCTGATCTGTTTGCATTCTATTAACAAATCGATCCGCAAGCGATGCAATCGATTCAACACGATGTCGCAATTCACAGTCGCAGAAGAACTGCAAAAGTTTGCACATCTGCAATGAGAAAGATAATTGGTAATAATC
The DNA here is from genome assembly GCF_028641065.1 of Leucoraja erinaceus. Classification (NCBI taxonomy): domain Eukaryota; kingdom Metazoa; phylum Chordata; class Chondrichthyes; order Rajiformes; family Rajidae; genus Leucoraja; species Leucoraja erinaceus. The sequence goes on along the minus strand of NC_073414.1, from coordinate 10,850,274 downwards.
ATAAATTACATTCAAATTTTATTTGCTTAAATGTAAAAAAAATCTATTTTGGATTCACAGGGTTTTAAAATAAAAATCAATGTCAAGAATGTTTATAAAGTACGTTCCCCCTTTAAAATGTACTTTTCTGCCCTTGATTACATTACATCCTCAGCAACCATGTCCCTTCCTCTCCTACCAATCATCATCCCACATTCCCTCCAATATCACCCCCTCCCACCTTCTCTGACATCATTAGATACCAGCTGGACCTTGGGCTTCCTGACTGGGGCGAAAATGGTCCTAGCTTATGTTGGCTGTTTTCTCGGGCACACTTGAAGTGTAGTTGCATATGTAGTTGAAGTCGTAGTTGCATGTTTAGTAGAATAAGGCATCTAGTTGGAGCAGCTAGAGAAGCAAGAGTAAACTGTAGCACATATTGCAGCTGACATTCATTGTAGTCACCGTGATGAAGTGAACAAATGTTTAGGTTGTTTATGTTGTAGCATTTAAGCAGGCAATTTTGTTGTGGTTGCTGTCAAACTTTAAGTATTGTTGGAGCTGCAATCCAAGCAAGTGGAGGGTATTGGATCACATGCCTGCCTTGTTGCAGGTTACCCGATCTCTGAACTACTCCTGTGATCACAATATTTATATGGCAGGTCCATTTGAGATTCTGGTAATTGGCAACATTTACACCAGTCCCAGAATACTTATAATATGAGATAATGTAATAAATAGGAACTGCAGATCCAAGTTTAAACAAAATGCTGGTGTAACGCAGCATCTTATGGGACTCACCGATGATAATGTATATGGAAGGCAAGGATAGATGATTGAACCTTGACGAGGTGGTAATCGCCTGGTGCAAGTATCTGTTGACTTCTCAGCGTTACACTTCTCATCCTATCCGTGAATGTTGTTGACCTTTGCTATATGGAGTTTCATGCCACTTGCCTATTTTCCACTACTGGGCTGCAAAAAAATGTCATACTCACGCGATAGATGGTATGGTGGTGTGTGCACAAAGGGGCTTAAGTGGCAGAATACCCAATGATGGTTTCTCCAATTATATTACAGGTGTCTTGGGCAACAATACTTAAAAAAGCAGCTAAGGAATTTAAATTTATACATTATCATCAACAGTCATCTTCACTTCTGACTTTATGATAGGAAAGTCATTAATCAAGCAAATTAACATTGTTGGGCCTGAAACACAAGGTCATGAGCAAGTCACATCTCCAGGCCCTACATATATTGTAGGCCCTACATCCAGGTCATACGTATATTGAATTTATTTGTCATTCAAAAAAAAGTTTGAATGAGATATCGTTACTGTACACTTATAAGAATAAAAAGCAAACAAAATACACAATTACATAAATTTAACATAAACATCCATCACAGTGATTCTGCTTCAGGCACCTCCTCACTTATCTCGTCCTTGCTTCTTCTCCTGTGGTCAGGCAGTCAAACTACTGCATCGATGCGATCGAGGCTCCCGATATTGAAGGCCCCGCAGCTGCCGTTCTTCGCTTGGATCGACCTCACGGTCAGAGTCGGGGTCAGAACTCTGCTGGCCCACTACACGCGCCTCATCAATGAGGGTGCTATCAAGCAGCCTTTTACTAGGTGATGCTGGCCCGGCCTCTCCAGCCTGGCACTGACACCACTCCTCCTCCTGGAGTGTGCCCTGCTGGAGCAACCTGTGTAATAGATGCTCCATTTGGGATATCCGCTCAAAAGCGGTATCCAGCCCCAGAGGGGAATCCTCCTGACCCGACTCCCCCGATTCCGTGGGCCTGACAGACTTGTGCGTTTCCTTAAGCCCGACTGGCGCTGGCTCCACGCTTTGTAGCAACAAGTCCGCAGTCGCCCCGCTCCCAGCTGGTGACTGTGCAGGGGTACGAGGCAGCCGTTCACAGACCGTTCACAGACCGCGGCTGTCCATCGATTTTCCGGCTCGCCTCTTCCCCTTGCCCGTCTTGTCCATGGTGCTTCCTAAAGACAAAACACAACACCACAGCAAACGGACCCGAACTCTAACTAAGTTTTCCCACTTACCTGGAGTTTAAAATACTTACCACTGGAGGAGCTCTGCTCCTCACAGCCTCCGTGCGACAATGCGGCTGACATAATGAATGACGCGCATGCGCACTGGCGGGACTTCTTCACGGAATCACTCACGTGACTCCGAAGTAAAATCACAATCAATGAGATTGAAGATATCTTGCTGAATCTTAGCGTTAGAGAGACATACAGCACAGAACCAGACCCTTTGGCCCAACTCATCTGCGTCAACCACGATATTTATCAGAGCTACTTCCACTGACTGTATCTGGCCAATATACCTCAAAGTTTTCTTCTATTCGTTTACATGTACAAATTGTAATTGCCACTGTAACTTCCTATGGCAGCTCCTGTCATATAACCACCACCTTTGTATTAAAAAGCTCCCCACAGGATCCCTTTAAATGTTTCCCCTGTCACCTTAAATCCATGCATTATAGTTTTACCTACCCTCGGAAAAGACAATCACCATCCATCTTATCCACGCCACCTCGTGATTTTAAATACTTCTACCTCTCAACCGCTTCTGCTCCAGGGAAAGAAGCCCCAAAGTATGCAGCCTCTCCTTACAACTCAAGCTCTCCAGTTCCGGTAACAACCTCGTAAATCTTTTCTGCATCCTTTCCAGCTTAATGACATCGTTCATGTAGCACGGAGGCTGTGAGGAGCAGAGCTCCTCCAGCGGTAAGTATTTTAAACTCCAGGTAAGTGGGAAAACTTAGTTGGTGTTCGGGTCCGTTTGCTGTGGTATTGTGTTTTGTCTTTAGGAAGATGAGAGATGATGGAGGCGAACAGAAATTTTTATATTTATAAATGATATTTTTCATTTCTAAAACTCAACATTCTGTGTCTGAAAAGACTGTTTGGCAAAGATGGTGTGAAAATGGATAATCATAAACATTTTAAATATTTTTATGGTTATCCATGTGAACGTTCATACTCAGCTCAGAACACTAAATTCCTTTTGGCCTATAAATTGATGTAAATGAGATTTAAAAGCTGCTTGGAATTATTTGTGAATATTATTGGGACACTTAGGCTATTTAAAAATGTTAATCATTTATTAAGAAATGGATAGATGTTTAGATCTATTAATTGAAGTTTGAAATTAGCTCCAAGTGGGTAACTAACTAATTATATGCTTTAATTTCAGTACCCCAAAATTTTATATTGTTCAGAATGTGATCTAGATAACTGACCAGGATCTTGACTGTCCATGATCACATTTGTTACTCCTAGAAAACATCGGCAAGATGCTAATTTCCACTAAAGCTTCCTCCTTATTCTCAGCACAATATCCAGGTTAATAAAGCTGTGTCCAGAGAATTAAGTAAAAATAATATTAAAAACTCATACCTGTAATTTGACTGATTCGGGCAGTTTCATCTGCAGCAGTCCTTCCTCTAGTTCCTCCTCCTTAGCACCTTCTTCAAGAATATCTTCTTTTGTCTCGTCTATTTCTTGCTCATCTTTCTCTTCTTCTTTTTCTTCTGCTTCTTCTCCTTCATCCTCTCCCTCTCCATTGACTGCTGGCACTGCTTCTTCCTTTACATTTTCACTTTCTATTTTTTCGACTTCTTCTTTGACTTCAGCAAACACATTAGGTTCAATCATCTTAAGTATGTGTTTAACATCTTCATCGTCAAAGACTCCCATGATAAGGAGAGTGCTCGCAAGTTTTAGTACTGGGACAAATTGAAATTCCACACTTCCGCCCACAGGATCCCTTGTATGTTGTCCACCATCTTGAACAGCCTCAGTCAGCATGTTAATTGCTTTTGTTTTAAGAATGTCTAATGGAATCTCAGGGCTGAACTGGTACCGATCATCACTAGTGCCAACAAATGATAGAGATGCAAAATGGAGTGGGGGTCGCAAACATGTGGAAACTCCCACACCAGGTAGGCCATGAACTCGGTACCCATTTGGGAACAATGTGATATGTTTGGTTTCTTCAGTCATAGGGACAATGAACTCATTATTCATCATGAGTCGAGATCGTTTAGCTGATTCCAGATGCACACTAATAAGTAGATCATAATAGCCGCTACGTAGAAGACCTGATATGTACATGTTCTCAATAGTGTAGAGTAACTGAAATTCATCAACATGGCTACAAATGGCATGGGCAACCCGGTTGTTGCCTAATGCACAAACAGCACAGTAGAGTAGCAATGTGTGGTAGTGAAATTTCAAAAGGTCTTTGCGTTCAGACAACTCCAAGATGTCAATACATCTGCAAGAAAATATTTTAAAGTTCGTACATTAAAGCTTGTTTTGGAAGGAGGTGCAAAATGACAACTCATAACTGAAATTAGTTAAGCAAACTTGAATGAAAATTCACTTTATTTAAAACAGCATGATTCAATGTTACTTGTTAAGAAAATAACTTTCTGTTAAACTGGGTTATTTTATACACCATAAACAATCAATATATCACCTGTTTTCCTCAGGAATATGTAGTGCCATCATGATAATTGGGTCAATGCATTCGACCATCCAACCATGCCGTTCACTGATGCGTCCAGTGTCTACAATCAAAAAGTCATTTGGCATGCGACTCCACACTACCGGTGTGATCATTTGGACGTCAAGTCTGGGAGGACATTGAGGTGTGGTATTCTTCCGTTCACTCTTAAACATTGCTGCTGAAATGGGCATAATATTCTGCAAAATGCAAAAGGAAAACTTAGCTATTGACTTACTATTGCTTTTACACAAGAAACAGAAAGAGGTCAAAACCACTGGTGACTGTTACTGCGAGAAGTATATCCAGCTGCAGCTCCTATCTGACTGTAAAAACACTTGCAGATATGGTTGGACTCACAATAGAACATCCAGGATGCAGAAAATGAGGTAGATAGTACGCTGAGCAGGTTGGTCATGTCAAATGTGCAGAAAGGAGGTGGGTGACACCACCAGGACAGTAGGCACAGGCAAGTAGTGCAAGAGACCTTTTTGTCATTGGAACTACCAAGTACCTATATTGAAATAGTAAGACAAGCCAACTGAATGTGTGGATAAATAGCTGGTGGAGGAGGGTGGGCTTCAGATTTATGGATCATTCGCATCTCTTCATGGGCAAGGTTCATTTGAACAAGGAGAATAGGCTGCACTCGAACTGGCAGAGGACCAACATACTTGATCATGTTACTCAGGAGAGTTTAAACCAATGAGGTAGGGTTTGGTACCAACAGTGGCAGTGTACCAGGTGGGGACGCTGACAAGCATGTAGAAAGTAGAATTGGCAAGTCCAGTAGGAAGAGTAGACAGAGACAGAACGCATACGGGGGCCGATAGACTTAAATGCAAGGATCTTCTTTGGTAAGTCAGAAAAATTAAACAGCATAGACCAGCACTTGGAATTATGATGTTCTTGCAATTATGGAAACTTTGTTGAGATAAATGCAGGACTGATGGCATAATATTCCAGAGTGCAGACATTTCAGATGTGACATGGGGAAATGCAAAAAAGGAGGTAACGTCAATCTACTGATTAGGGAAACATAATAGCAGTACTTAAAGATAATATCCTGGAGGGATTGTCCAGTGAGGTCATATGGATAAAACTTAACAACAGGAGAGGGATAGACACAACTCCTGTGATGGAGCATCTCAGGAGTCAGGCAGCATCTCTGGAGAAAAGGAACAGGTGACTTTTCGGGTCAGAACCCTTTTTTGGACTCAGAGTCTGAAGGATTCTGACCCGAAACGTCACCTGTTCCTTTTCTCCGGAGATGCTGCCTGATCCGCTGAATTGCTCCAACACTTTACATCTATCTTCGGTATAAACCAGCATCTGCAGTTCCTTGGTAGATCAAAATGCTGGAGAAACTCAGCGGGTGAGGCAGCATCTATGGAGCAAAGGAAATAATCACCCCACTTGATATTATATTCATATTATTAATTCGCTCCTTTTACCTCATCCCCCGCCCTATCCACTCACGCATTGCCCCCAACACGTAGGCGTGGCTAGAGAGGGAGAGGGATGGGGGTAGGGAGAGAGGGCAGAGAGAGGGCAGTGACAGAGGCAGAGAGAGGGAAGAGAGAGGGCAGAGACAGTGGTAGAGAGAGGGTAGAGCAGCGGAAGAGAGATGGCAGAGGAAGGGCAGAGACAGAGGCGGAGGCAGGGGCGGAGGCAGGGGGCAGGGGCAGGGGGCAGGGGGCAGAGGCAGGGGGCAGAGGCAGGGGGGCAGAGGCAGGGGGCAGAGGCAGGGGGGCAGGGACAGGGGGCAGAGACAGGGGGCAGAGACAGGGGGCAGAGACAGGGGGCAGAGACAGGGGGCAGAGACAGGGGGCAGAGACAGGGGGCAGAGACAGGGGGCACCACTCCACCGCTCACCCATAGGTTTCAATACTCACCACTTCCCAGAGAGAGACGGGGGCATAGAGGGAGGACCCGAGGGAGGCAGGGGGGAGGGGGAGGGCAGAGAGTGGGAGAAGGCAGAGAGGGGGCGAGTCTTCAGCTACGATCTTTGGCCTTCAGTCGATGGCCCGACCATCTCCGACTTTTGAATAACGGGGGGGGGGGGGGGGGGGGGGGGGGGGGGGGGGGGGGGGGGCAGGGGGGAGGGGGGCAGAGGGGGGGGGGGGGTCAGAGAGGGAGCGTGGGGGGGCAGGGAGAGAGTAGGGGCAGGGTAGCGGGGGGGGGGGGGGGGGGGATAGGATATATGGTAATAATCTATTTTCCATGGTGCAGATATTAAAGACATCCGATAGAATAAATTATGCTTAAGAGATACTTAGACAGGCGCTTGTTTAGGCAAGGCACGGACCTAGTATGGGTGAATGGGATATATATATCTGGGGAAAAATGTCAGCATGGATGGATAATCTCAAGAGATGGCGACTGCAATGGATATAGCAAAAGCTTTAGAGCCGACAAGTAAGGACTTAGGCTGCAGAAGTAGCTATGTCTCTAACCAAACTGTTCCAGTATTGTTGCAATATTGGCTGGTTATCTGCCCAATAATGGTCTGGTGGGAGCGGGTGGGGTCAGAGGTGCGGGAAGAAGGTCATTAGTGACGAGGGTAGTGAGATGCAGAGGGCAATGAGGATTCAATGGGCAATGAAGATATTCAGACGGGATCGCAGTCTTGCTATCCAGGAAAATGTTTGTTTTTAGAGATGCAGCATGGAAACAGGCCCTTCGGCCTACCGGGTCCCTGCTGACCAGTGATCCCCACATATTAACACTATCCTACACCCCCTAGGGACAATTTTTACATTTACCAAGTCAATTAATCTACAAACATGTACGTCTTTGGAATGTGGGAGGAAACCGAATATCTCAGAGAAAACACACGCAGGTCACGGGGAGAACATACAAACTCCATACAGACAGCACCCATAATCGGGATTGAACCCGGGTCTCTGGCTCAGCATTCGCTGTAAAGCAGCAACTCTACCGCTGCGCCACCATGACTGCCCGTGAGTTGTTATTCATCAATACACAAATACGGTTTAAAATATATTCTTCTGAGCTGGTCTGGCTCCTCAGCACTATAAATTTTATGTAATAAGGAAAATCAATCTTAGATTTTTTTTTATACTGTTCACTATAAACTATCATTTCTACGAAACAAACCAAGATGAAAACATTCATGGAACATGAATGCGTCCTATAGAATACAGGTGCACAACCTTTTATCCGAAATTCCAAATAACGAAAAGCTCCGAATACCGGACATTTTTTCGGTCCTTGAAGAAAGGTCCTTGAAGACGTTCACCGAGGGTGGCCCGCAGAGGTGACAGCGGAACCACCGGTCGGTCCTCGAAGAAAGGGGAACTAAATCCCCATTCATAAAAGAGAAGGTGAGCGTATATTGCGCAGGAGGGTTAATAATTGACAATCTGCTGCTGCCTGCCCGCTGAGTTAAAAAGTTCCCACGGTAGACTCATGATACACAGTGTATCGTGAGTCTACCGTGGGAAACGTTTTAACTCAGCGGGCAGGCAGCAGCAGATTGTCGCTCCCTTCAGTTTCACCCCACCTACACCCCTCTGCTTCCCGGCCATGTTTGTGACCCCTTCTCTCCCCTCTCCAGCCCCCCACCCATTGCACCGGCGCGGGGGCTTTGCACTGTCTTCATGTCGGCGATGCCAACAGGTCAGTGCCAGTCACCGGAGACGTCAGGACCAACGGGACACCGACCCCCTGGCCCACTGCAAGCACAGAGATCCCAGAGACCCACAGCCAGCAGCAACTCTAGCCCAGCCCCGTTCCAACTCCAGAGGAACCCGGGTTGCGGATGAGGGGGCGCAGCTCGGGCTGTGGGCGAACTGCCACTTGTCGCCGTAGGGGCCCATCGGGGAGCGGGTTCCTGTTGGTCCTGACGTCTCCGGTCACCCCCCTGGATAGGAGCTGAGACTGGGAACTGTACCGCCCTTGCCCCCTCCCTCTGCAACTGCAAATAACCCCACTCTCCTGCTCACCTGCAAGGGCGGTACAGTTCCCAGTCTCAGCTCCTGTACAGGGGGGTGGCCGGAGACGTCAGGACCACCAGAAGCCGCTCCCCGATGGGCCGTTACGGCGACAAGTGGCAGTTCGCCCACAGCCCGAGCTGTGCCCCCTCATCGGGACACCGACCCCCAGGCCCACTGCAAGCACGGAGATCCCAGATCAGCAACTCCAGCCCAGCCCCGCTCCAACTCCAGAGGAACACGCTCCCCGTAGGGGCAGAAGCTGATGGTGTGCAAGGTACGACTTGATCTTGGGGTGGTGGATGAGGGGGCGCAGCTCGGGCTGTGGGCGAACTGCCACTTGTCACCCATCGGGGAGAGGGTTCCTCTGGAGTTGGAGGGGGAGGGGGGTATTGTGCTGTTTGATCGCCCCCTGCTATCCCAGGGACAGGGAGACGCAGCGGCTTTTGAGAATGGTGGGCAATCACTTCCAAAGTTCTGCCCACACAGTCAGTACACCTCTCCTACACTTGTCTCCCGCACTAAGATCATCTCACAGAGAATGATCCCAGCCTAACCCTCCCTATTCTCTCCTATTCTGCAAGAAAAAACTACATTGAACTCAAACTCATGATCGAGTAACTGCCGGGATCGAGGCACAAACTCGCGACCTTGCGGATATGAGCCGAGCACTCTACCACTGAGCCAGCCGTTAAAATCTACGCTAAAAATCTTCCATTCCAAAAGCCGAAAAATTCCGAATTACGAAAAGTGTCTGGTCCCAAGGCTTTCGGATAAAAGATTGTGCACCTGTACTAATATATGTGTTCATTACATATTTTGCATAATTCACATATCCTTGCAGTAAAACTTTTGAGAGATTCAATTGCAATCCCATTTTCTTTGCTGAACTTTGTAAAAGTTGAGTGAAGAAATGAGAAGCACCAATATCTTTGCTCTCAACGGTTCATTTTAAAGTTTAACTGGAAGGCCACTCACTTATTATATCTTTACATTCTAAGGTACAGGCATAGTATTATTCTATCACAATTTGTTTACATAGCAGGTTAACATTATTAAACATGAAAAAATATGAATGTTAACATTAAGAACAAGACACTAAAATAGGATGTATTGAATATCAATTTTAAAAATTGCATTAAGAATTCAATGCAGTTTCCAAACATGACCCATATCACAATGTGGGATTTACCTTCAGCTTTCCAAGTTCAAACTGGCACATATTCTGACTGGAAGGCTGCACAAAGATGGCAGGGAATAACTTCTTATTTGGTTCAACCTTAAAAATAAAATATAGAGAAGGGCAAATAACTTTAAAAGCTAATGCAACTGATGTCTGGCAAATCAGAATAAATCTTTCAACATTAAGTCTCTAACTTTTATGTAGATAGGTTATGATGCAATGCAAATGTGTTTGGATTAAGCAGTGTATTGGAATTATCCTAGTAGACTGTGACAAATAATATTAAAGTTCAATCATCATCTGCCCAGGAGTGTTGATTATTTAAAAATAGTACAATTCCTTTAGCATATCATTGAATACTCCGATGCACTGTCGAAAGTATCCTATACGAGTACAGCAATTCCAACTCACAGGAATGCAGGAAGCGACAGAGAGTAGTCCATCCAGTCCTCCCTGGAACCCAAAGCATCTATATCAGGCGCTACCTCGAGAAGGTGGTTTCTATCACCAAGGATCTCCACTATTCAGGCCATGTTATCTAGCCTCTACTACCATCGGGCAGAAGGTCAACCAGTATGAAGTGTCACACTGTCAGAAACAGCTACTTTCCTACAACCATCAATTACTGACAACGGAACAATGAAATTCTTACTCGCTGCAGCATAACAGGCCTGAAAACACAATGCACATAGATAATAAATAAAAATGCAATAAATTCGATGTCCAAAGCAATGCAGTGACTGATGAACATAGCTAAAATGTTGGTTGGCATACAAACAAAGAACACAAATTAATAAGAACATGCAGCGGAAATGTTGATATATCTACACGCACCCCAGGTAGACCACTTATGGAACATTGTGAAGCTCTGGACCTCCACTTTAGAAATAATATACTGATTGTAGGGATTAGCAGAGAATTGATGGGGCTAGTTCATTAAAAAATGTTAACTGCTTGAAAACAAGTCTGCTGATCACAGTGACAAAGAGCAGCTTGTGAACTCAAGGTTACAACTGACAAAAGCCTGGGCAGAAACTGAACAATAATCCCTTCATAATTGTACCATGATTGCATGATTAGATGATTGATGATCCTAATCCTATATATATATATGTGTGTGTGTGTGTGTGTGTGTGTGTGTGTGTGTGTGTGTCTCTCTCTCTCTCTCTCTCTATATATATATATATATATATATATATATATATATATATATATATGTATGCACACACACACACACGCGCGCACACAAACACACACACACACACACACACACACACATATATATATATATATATAGGATGATTAGGATCATCAATCATATATATTATATATAGGGCTCTCGCTTAAGTTTTTTTCCCTGTTGCCAGTCGGGCAACCTTGGCAGCTTTTTAGGTTGCCAAATGACAGTTTAGGTGGTCATTTAAGATGGCTTGCATGACGCGTGCTCGGACGAAGTGCGTAGTTACCAGTCGGAATTATGCTCAATGAAGCATTCACATATTATTTCTGCTTCAAATAAAGTCACAAACTAACATATTCACCAATCAAGACATGATATATACCATAATGACATGCAGCAAAATTAAAATACAGTATCTCAACTCTTTTTACACATTGCAATTAATGCAATTTCTATTATTTCTTTCCACTTCCAAACAAAAATGTGGTTGGATTATTCAGCGTCTGATCAACCTGTGTCAATAAATCCTGGACCTTGATAACATATATGTTTAACCATGCACACTACAGATTGATGCAAGCATGTTTTCTGTGAAGGACTGAAAATTATCATGGCATGGCCATAGCATGTGTCGTTATTGCTATTGGTACAGAAACACTCTCGCTTCCCACATAGTAAAGTAGTAAAACGGGTCCTTTTCAGAATGGCAGGCAGTGACGTGGGATACCACAAGGCTCAGTGCTGGGACACCAGCTATTTACAATATATATTAATGATTTGGACGAGGGAATTGAATGCAACATCTCCAAGTTTGTGGATGACACGAAGCTGGGGGGCAGTGTTAGCTGTGAGGAGGGTGCTAGGAGGCTGCAAGGTGACTTGGATAGGCTGGGTGAGTGGGCAAATACATGGCAGATGCAGTATAATGTGGATAAATGTGAGGTTATCCACTTTGGTGGCAAAACCAGGAAAGTAGACTATCTAAATGATGGCTGATTGGGAAAAGGGGAGATGCAACGAGACCTGGGTGTCATGGTACACCAGTCATTGAAAGTAGGCATGCAGGATTTGAGTATAAGGATTTGAGTATAGGAGCAGGGAAGTTCTACTGCAGTTGTACAGGGTCTTGGTGAGACCACACCTGGAGTATTGCGTTCAGTTTTGGTTTCCAAGTCTGAGGAAAGACATTCTTGCCATAGAGGGAGTACAAAGAAGGTTCACCAGACTGATTCCTGGGATGTCAGGACTTTCATATGAAGAAAGACTGGACAGACTCAGCTTGTACTCGCTAGAATTTAGAAGATTGAGGGGGGGATCTTATAGAAACTTACAAAATTCTTGAGGGGTGGGACAGGCTAGATGCAGGAAGATTGTTCCCGATGTTGGGGAAGTCCAGAACAAGGGGTCACAGTTTAAGGATAAAGGTGAAATCCTTTAGGACCGAGATGAGAAAAACATTAGAGTGGTGAACCTCTGGAACTCTCTGCCACAGAAGGTAGTTGAGACCAGTTCATTGGCTATATTTAAGAAGGAGTTAGATGTGGCCCTTGTGGCTAAGGGGATCAGGGGGAATGGAGAGAAGGCAGGTACGGGATACTGAGTTGGATGATCAGCCATGATCATATTGAATGGCGGTGCAAGCTCGAAGGGCCGAATGGCCCTCCTGCACCTATTTTCTATGTTTCTATAATTTATCCACAACAAAATATACAGGTTGCAAAGAATTTTCTAAAGGCATTTTATGATAATAGCTGTTAAAACTCATTATGCCCAACTAACAGGTTAAACATTACACTAACTAACAAGAGATGGCCAAAGGACATAAATGCAGCAAATGTTCTTTTGGTAATATATTTAAAGGTGTCAAGACGCTACAATACCGGACATTCAGATTAGATGTATGTGTTGTGAACAGCAATGAAGATACCCAGTTTGTAAGCAGCAATTAAAAAAAAAATTGCTGATAAAACTTTTTCCATCATTCCCACTTCAGAATTAACGTTAAAATTTCAACTGAAATAACTCCTGATCAAATTTGTGATGCATATGACTGACTGTAGAAGTAAAACCTGGATAAATCCAAAATATAGTTGTGAATGTTGCTCAGTAAATAACTACAGTACTGATTATCCATATTAAGAGCATTGATTTTCCAATGGATTAAAACAAATAATAACATTGGGAATTAAAACATATTTGATTGCATTCCGTTATCAAACATAGTCGATGTTAGCTCTGAAGGCATTTCCAGCACAATAGGGTCGGGAGGGGGGGGGGGTGAATCAGTGCAGGATGGATAGATGGTGGTGGGGGGGGGGGGGGAGCTTAAGAAGGCAATCGGTGTGGATTGGATGGATTAAGGCAGGAGAATTAGTGCGTGTTGGTTGTAGTAGGTAAAATTGTGAGGGGAGAGTGCGGGGGATGACAGTGGGTTGAATTGGGGGGGGGGGGGGATCTGTGCAGGATAGATGGGGGAGCAGTGCTGGATGAAGGGGAGGAGCAGTGCAGGATGGACGGGAAGGGGGGTCAGTACAGGATGAATTGGGGGACCAGTGTAAGATTGATGGGGAGTGGCAGGAGAATCAATGTGAGGTGGATAGGGAGATCAGTGCAGGATGATTAGATGGGGGGGGGGGGGGGGAAGTAGATGAGGAGGGGGGCACAGGGGATGTCAGTGAGGACTGAATAGAGGCAGGAATGGGGATCAGTGCGGGATGGAGAGGAAGGGTCTCAGGATAAGGGGAGTGGAGGGGGGCGTACAAGAGTGAGAAAGAGAGAGATAATGGGGCAGAGGAGGTGGGAAGGAAGGTCAGCGCTCCTTGAACAACACCTGTCAGGCACGGAAATCGCAATCAAAATATAGAGGGGACCGCGGACAGAATATCTTGGCACCGTGAACGGTAAATTCAGCTCAACCCAGCGCTAAATGCAGCTGAACTCCGCCTGTCTCAATCCAGAGCTGGGTCTAGCGCTGCTTCTCTGCGCTGGCTGTGGGCCTCGGGGCACAGCTCTCGTCTGACTCCCGACGCCTCTGGCCACCCGTGGGTGGGGACGGGGATGGTCCAGTGGCAGTTCAGCAGCGATTGCAGCGCCGGAGACCGGGATCGATCCTGGCTGCGGTGCAGGGCTGCCGAGAGTGTTTTGGCACGTCACCCTCCGCCTCTGAACGACACCTCCCTCTTCCAAGGGTTTGTTTTGAAAGCGGAGTGGCAGCAGCGGCCGCTAACAGGCCAGGCGGGGTGCTGCCGGACCCGCGGAGTTACAGTTTTTTTGTGTCTATCTTCTATAAACCAAGTTGCCAAGCCGGGCAAAATGACTCGCCGTTTAGGTTGCCCGGCGGCACTTTGAGTGGTCAGGGGCACCCGGGCAACCGTTAATTTCGAGCCCTGAGTCTGTAAGTTCGGTTCAGTCTTCTAGTTGTAATTCCATAGTTTTTTTTTGTTAATAATAATAATACTTTGGAGCGCAGAAGGTTAAGGGGGGACTTGATAGAGGTCTTTAAAATGATGAGAGGGATAGACAGAGTTGACGTGGATAAGCTTTTCCCATTGAGAGTGGGGAAGATTCAAACAAGGGGACATGACTTGAGAATTAAGGGACAGAAGTTTAGGGGTAACATGAGGGGGAACTTCTTTACTCAGAGAGAGGTAGCTGTGTGGAATGAGCTTCCAGTGGAAGTGGTGGAGGCAGGTTCGATTTTATCATTTAAAAATAAATTGGATAGTTATATGGACGGGAAAGGAATGGAGGGTTATGGTCTGAGTGCAGGTAGATGGGACTAGGGGAGAATAAGTGTTCGGCACCGACTAGAAGGGCCGAGTTGGCCTGTTTCCGTGCTGTAATTGTTATATGGTTATATGGTTAATATGTTTATTTTCTAGTTAAGGTGGGTTAAGATCTTTTAATGCTTTGCTCTGATGCCGTATAACAATTGCACCCAAATAAAAATGTTTAAATGCTACAACTGCACTCGACAAATCATTGAGAATTCAGTGATCCTACAATGGTCTTGAAAGGAAGTGCAGTGCAGACTTTCCAGAATATTAACAAGGGGACGAATAATTCAAAAACATTATATAAGTAGAAACCATGGAATACAAAAGGTGAATTGAATACTTTTTTAGTTTAGCGATACAGTGTGGAAACAGGCCCTTCAGGCCGGCCCACCAAGTCCGCACTGATCCCCGCACATTAACACTACCCTACACACACTAGGGACAATTTTACATTTATACCAAGCCATTTAACCTGCAAACCTGTATGTCTTTGGAGTGTGGGAGGAAACCGAAGATCTTGGGGAAAAAACCCACGTAGGTAACGGGAGAATGTACAAACTCCGTACAGATAGCACCCATAGTTAGGATTGAATCCGGGTCTCTGGCACGCCTCCGTGCCATATAATGTAATTATAAAATTGAAAGCAATTGATAGGGCATACAGAAATAAATCATTCTAATCATGCGGGACACTAAGGCAAAGGAAAGGAAATGTGAAATTATAATTATGCCATTCACAAGACAAGACTTGCTTAAAAAGGATTAAAAAATGCAGTACTCTTCCCATAAATACAAACAATTTTATATTACAGATCAATAAATTTTAGCTAAAGCCAAGAGACTGTAGACATGATAATCAGGTGCAAAACACAAACTGATTGAGGAACTCAGTGGGTCAAGGAGCATCTGAAGAGGCTGTGGGATGGTCGACTTTTCAGGTCACAACCTGCATCAGGTCGCGTTTTAGACAGACAAAGACATAAAACAAAAGGGCCTGTCCCACTTGGCTGTCATTTCCACCTAATTTACGCGTCATATGTAAAATAGGTCGACGCAACGTCACGCGAAAATCACGTTATCATGCCGTCTGTTGCGCGACGTCATTAGAATACCGTGCGGCGCGTGACTACGCATGGTTACGCATGGTGACGTAACCACGCGATACACGTGAGACGTCGGGACGCCAGTGTGCGACGTCAATGTGTCAGCGTGCGTACACAATGCGTCAGCGTGCGTACGCGATACGTCACGCAGGTGGCGAGCGAGGATTTCATGCACCACGAAATCCTGGAGTGCCGCGAGATGCCGCGCGCAACTGCACACTCTTCCACGGCTCTCCATGCGCCCGTCCCGCCATACCCACACGCTACCCGTGCGTCACAACGCGACGACCATATTTTTGGAGGTCTCGTAAATGGCGCGCAAATGACGGCCAAGTGGGACAGGCCCTAAAGGCGTTGCAGGAAAGGTGGATATATATTTGCAAGCCAAATAGTCAGTGACCTCCACTTACCTGTTTCTGCCCCAATGTTTCCATTCATGCATTTCCTGCTCTGAGTAAAATACTGGAATTAATGTTCTTATTTATTGTTAACAAGTCATGGAAAGTACCTGGTAATAGGTGTTAATGTCTTTTCCATTCGCTGTGAAAGTCATGAGGCCAGTCGCCAAATCAACAAGACACCCAATCTCCAGGTCGACATTACTCCGGCTCGGTTGTGAGCTGTTACTAAATTCACCTCCCCAGACCATGTAACAATTACTGCGCTTCATACTGTAGGTACAACAAAAGATTTTAACAGTACACAGCACCTTGAACTTGTCAAAAATTAGAATAGCGTCTTACACTATATGCAAATTCTATACTTAATTAGAAGTAAGCCTATTCATTTATTGTTATAATATGTAGGCAGTACCAAAAACTCCTCGTAAGTGAGGACCAATACCATTCACAACTTGTCTTACCAAATGTTTTAAAGTACAATGACATAAAATGAAAAAACCTGCATGATTGTGAAAATGTTTTTAAATGATGCACACTGTGATAAGAAAATATGAACAATCCTACATAAAATCAGTCAAAAACAAAATGAGGGATAGTCACCATGACTTTGGAGATGGGAAATCGTGTCTCACTGATTTGGCTGAAGCTGAAGAGGTGATCAAGATGGGTGTAGAGGGTAGTGCAATATAACATGTCTACATAGAAGTTGAGATGTTATGGTACAGTTTCCATGCTGTATGACTCCATGAGTTTGGCAGGCTGGGGATTATTTCCTTGGAGTGCAGAACTATGAGGGGTGATCTTAGTTGAGAAGGTAGTTGAGGTAGGTACTGTAACAACAATTCAAAATATACTTGGATAGGTACATGGATAGGAAAGGTTTAGTGGGAAATGGGACAAATGCAGGCATGTGGGACTGGTGTTAATGGGGTATCTTGGTTGACATAGGCAAGTTAAGGTGATGTGCTTGTGTCCATGCTTTATGACTATAACAGTTAGTTTGAAGAAGACACCCAACCAGAAACATTGCCTACCCATCTTCTCCAGAGATCTTGCCTGACATGCTGAGATACGCCAACCAACATGTTTTTGTCTACCAGCATTTACAGTTCCTCGTGTCTAACTAACTTGGCTTATAGTTGACAAGACAGTTGGCAAAGAAATGGCCAAATCTGCATATATTATACAGAAAATTTCAATGGAATTCATCAATTTTGAACTGTAGATTTACAAAGTTGCTGAATATTTTTTTTTAAAACAGTGAAAAATAAGCAATTTCTGCACACCATTCAGATATTATCTTTGAATCTTTTAGTTGATTAAATTTAATCAGAATTGTTATGTAGTTTGTGTTACTAATCAATGTATGTTACTAAAAAGGCCTATGCCATCTGATATAAAATTTGCAAATAGGGCAATGAGAATAGAAAAATCAATTCCAGTTTTAATTTGTAAAATATTTCTCCATATTAGTAAAATAAAATGATAATGAAAATTCATAATTTACATACAGCTCATCGTTTGTTTACAAAAAAGAAACAGTGTATTGGTAATTTGTAGTCAGCGGATGTAAAATCTCAACTGTATTAGCTCTGTTACCTGCCATGGACTTTTCCTTGGTCATCTCCCACTGAAACTGTGACAGTGCGAACTTTGGATAAATCGAAGTTGCCATCATATTGGTGAAAATCTGGGGTCACCCAGCCAACCCACACACCACTTGGTTCTTGCCCAGCATATATCCTTACGGAATAGTAATACTGTCAAAATAAAACACCAAATTACTAACCACTTGGATAATAAGAATACATATGTCAAGCTGTTGATCATTGACTCCAATGTGGCGTTCAACACCATCATCCCCTTCAAATTGTTACCAACCTCAGAGAACTGTCTCTGCCCAACCCTTTTCAACTGGATCCTCAACTTCCTCATCAATAGACCAGTCAGTACAGAAATGGTTACACACTTCCTCTTCGATAACCATCAACACAATGACACCGCAAGGCAGTGCTCAGTCCCCTACTCTACTCCCTCTATACCCATGATTGTTTAGCCAGAGATAGTTGCACCTCAATCTCTAGATTCGCAGACAGTTTTTTGGACAAATTACGGGTAACCATGAGTCAGAGTATAGGAGGGAACAATAACCTTGCTCTCAATGTCAGTAACAATAAGGAGCAGATTGTTGATTTTAGAAGAGGAAGGCCAAGGATCCATGAACCTGTCTTCATCGTAGGGTCAGTAGTGGAGAGAGTCAACAACTTCAAGTTCCTGGATGTGCATATCTCTGAAGACTTGCCAGGGCCCCAACACATTTAATTACTGATAAAGAAAGCCCATCAATGCCTCTACTTCCTTACTAATTCGACTTGATTCACTTGACTCTTCACTTGACTCTTGACATCCTGGTGAATCTCCCCTGTGCCCTGCTCCAGCACAATCGCGTTTCTTCTAGAACATGGCTAACAGAACTGTGCACAGTATTCCAATTGTGGCTTAACCTACATTTTATAAAGTAGTGCACCATGACCTCCCTACTTTTATATTCCATGTGCCGATTCATGAAGGCATATACATGAAGCACAGCTTCTTCATCAGAAACACGAGACTGCAGATGCTGGAATCTTGAGCAAATTACAAAGTACTGGAGGTACTCAGTGAGTGAGGCAGCATCAATCAATCAATCGGTGGAGGGAATGGACAGACAACGTAGCAGGTCAGGACCTTTCGGGTCAATCGGAAGAAGGGTCCCGACTCAAAACATTGTCTGTCCATTCCCTCCACAGATGCCGTCTGACCCGCAGAGTTACCTGCTTTTTGCTTATCTTCTTCAACACCGTATCTATCAGTGCTGCCATCCCCTGGGATCCATACATGTGTACACCAAGGTTACTCAATATTCCTAAGTCCCTACCTTCATTATGTATGGCTTACTCTTGGAATGTTTCAGAAAGTCCTTAGACTGAGCTGACTAACCTGTTTTTGTGCTATACACATCTGGATTCTTAATTATGGAATGTAGAGTAGGTACATAGAACGGTACAGCACAGGACCGGCCCCTTCGGCCCACAATATTTGTGCCCCTCTATTCCCTGCAGTTCCATGTGCCTATCAAAAAGCCTCTTAAACACCACTATCATATCTGCCTCCACCATCACCCTTGGCAATGCGTTCCAGGCCTTCACCACTCTCTGTGGAAAAAGACTTGTCCCGAACATCTCTATAATACTAAATTCTTTATCTTGTTTGTTGCTCTGTGTGTGTGTGTGTGTGTGTGCGCGCGTGTGTGTGTGTGTGTGTGTGTGTGTGTGTTCGTGTGTGTGTGTGTGTGTGTGTGTGAGAGAGAGAGAGAGTGTTTCTGGTTAATTTTCCTATTTTCTTCAAAGCGCTAGACCACAGCCTTCCCCATTTCACACATCCGACTCGCATTTTCCCCGTCGAGGCGATAAACATCTTCCCGTCGCATTCTCACCTATATTTTTGGACTTCTTAATCGTATAAAGCTTTTTTAAAAAAAAAAAAACAGAAAACTAACCCATTTCGGAAAAAACCCGAGTGACGTCACAGTAGATTCGCAAGGCAGGACTGGACACTCCGGGAGGGAGGGGCACACCAGCGCCCCGGAGTGACATCACAATGGACTCACAAGGCAGGACGGGACATTCCGGGAGTGAGGGGCACTCTAGCGCACTTGCGTGGTGGCTGCTGCCGCCGCCTGACGGGGAGGGTGGTGCTGGAGGTGGAATGAGAGCCGAGCCCGGGGCTTGGGATGGGGCCGTGACAGGGGCCGAAAAAGAAGCCGCGGCTGAGCTGACGGGCCGTGTACGAGAACCAGGCCCTGGTGCTGCTCTATGACCTGGGTAAGTCCCGGGGCAGGGAATTGGAGTGAGGGAAGAATAAAATTGACTTTGACTTTCGGAAGAGGATGAGGAAAATGAGGTGGTAGGAGTGGGGTGGTAGAAGGAGATGGGGGGAGGGAGGTCCCCCCTCCATATCTACCCTCACTCCCACCCTCACTACCCCCTTCCCTCTCTTCCCCTCTCCCTCTCCACCCCCATTCCCCTCCCCTCCCTCTCTACCCCCCTCTCTACCCCCCCTCCCCTCCCTCTCTATCCTCCTCCCTCTAGGGATTGAAAAGGGAGGGTGAAGAGGAGGAAGGAGTGCTGGGGGATGAGGAAAAATGAGCCATGCCTGCGCAGTTGGGGGCTATACGTGAGTGGTGCAGTATTGCGTTGGGGGAACGGCTTGCGTTGGGGGAACGGGTGAGTGGTGGAATCTTGCGCTGGGGAGCAGACCGAACGGGTCTGCACTTGGTCTAGTCTCCATTAAACCTTTCCTATCTCACCTTATAGATATAGCTGTCTAACCTATTTATGCCTCTCATAATTTTATATACTCAATCAAGTCTCCCTTCAACCTCCGACGTCCCAGAGAAAACAATCCAAGGCTATCCAACCTCTCCCTCTAGCTGAAGCCTCCAATCAAGACAGCATTCTGGTAAACCTTCACTGCACCCTCTCCAAACCCTCCACATATTTCATAGTAAACCTAGCAATTTGTTAGTTTGACGTCAGTGGTGGGCAAATTAATGGAAAGGATATTTAGAGATAATATATATAAGCATCTGGATAAACAGGGTCTGATTAGGAACAGTCAACATGGATTTGTGCCAGGAAGGTCATGTTTGACTAATCTTGAATTTTTTGAAGATAAATTGATGAGGGTAAAGCAGTGGATGTTGTGTATATGGACTTCAGTAAGGCCTTTGACAAGGTTCCTCACGGAAGGTTGGTTAAGAAGGATCAATTGTTGGGTATTAATGGTGGAGTAGCAAGATGGATTCAACAGTGGCTGAATGGGAGATGCCAGAGAGTAATGGTGGATGGTTGTTTGTCAGGATGGAGGCCAGTGACGAGTGGGGTGCCACAGGGATCTGTGTTGGGTCCACTGTTTGTCATGTACATCAATGATCTGGATGATGGTGTAGTAAATTGGATTAGTAAGTATGCAGATGATACTAAGATAGGTGGGGTTGTGGATAATGAAGTAGATTTTCAAAGTCTACAGAGAGATTTATGCCAGTTGGAAGAGTGGGCTGAAAGATGGCAGATGGAGTATAATGCTGATAAGTGTGAGGTGCTACATCTTGGCAGGACAAATCAAAATAGGACGTACATGGTAAATGGTAGGGAATTGAAGAATGCAGGTGAACAGAGGGATCTGGGAATAACTGTGCACAGTTCCCTGAATGTGGAATCTCATGTAGATAGGGTGGTAAAGAAAGCTTTTGGTGTGCTGGCCTTTATAAATCAGAGCATTGAGTATAGAAGTTGGGATGTAATGTTAAAATTGTACAAGGCATTGGTGAGGCCAATTATGGAGTATGGTGTACAATTTTGGTCGCCTAATTATAGGAATGATGTCAACAAAATAGAGAGAGTACAGTGGAGATTTAATAGAATGTTGCCTGGGTTTCAGCAACTAAGTTACAGAGAAAGGTTGAACAAGTTAGGGCTTTATTTCTTTAGAGCGCAGAAGGTTAAGGGGGGACTTGATAGAGGTCTTTAAAATGATGAGAGGGATAGACAGAATTGACGTGGATAAGCTTTTCCCACTGAGAGTAGGGAAGATTCAAACAAGGGAACATGACTTGAGAATTAAGGGACAGAAGTTTAGGGGTAACATGAGGGGGAACTTCTTTACTCAGAGAGTGATGGCTGTGTGGAATGAGCTTCCAGTGAAGGTGGTGGAGGCAGGTTCGTTTTTATCATTTAAAAATAAATTGGATAGTTATATGGACGGGAAAGGAATGGAGGGTTATGGTCTGAGCACAGGTATATGGGACTAGGGGAGAATACGTGTTCGGCATGGACTAGAAGGGTCGAGATGGCCTGTTTCCGTGCTGTAATTGTTGTAATGGTTATATGTAATAGGGTGACCAGAACAGCATGCCAGACTCCAAATGTAACTATTCAAAGTCCTAGAGAGCTGCATCATAACTTCCTGACTTATATCCGGTGCCCCTCGCAATAAAGGCAAGCATAGCACATGTCTTGTTTACCACCCTATCTACTTGTGCTGCTACCTTCAGTGAACTTGGAATCCAAGATCCCTCTACACATCAATATGGTTAAGGGTCTTCCCATTAACTGTATTCTTACCCCTTATATCCAACCTCCCAAAGGGCAACACCTTACACTTGCTCGGGTTCAAATCCATCTGCCATTACTCTGCCAATTTTAGTAGCTGATCTATATTCCACTGTGTCTTCTGACGGTCTTCCTCGCTGTCTACAACTCCAAGCTTATTCATCAACCCATCTATATTTATGTATATCACAAGCAACAGAGGTCCTAGCACAGATCCCTGCAGAATTTGAGTGGTCACATACCTCCAGACAGAAGGCCCTGCAATCTCCTCTCTTGCTTCCCTCAATATCCTGGAATAGATCCCATCAGGTCTCAGGGACTTAATGATCTGCAAGAGCCTCTGCAGCACTTTCTTCCTGACTTTAAATTGCCCTAACATATTTGTATTTACCACAGTGATCTCACTTCCCTCCAAGTCCACTTCCTTAGTGAATACTGATGCAAAGTACTGGTTTAGTACCTCTCCTACATCTGCCGACTAAGCATAGATTTATCCTTGAGTGGTTCTACCTTCTCCCTGATCATATTCTTGTTTTTAACAAATGTCTAAAAAGCCTTAGGATTTTCTGAATACAACTCACCGAAAACATCTTTTGGGCCCCCTAATCTCCCGCTCGAGTTCTTTCCTGCTCGATTCATAATCCTCATAAGGTCTGTCTAATGCCACCTTCTTAAACGTGACATACACTTTATTTCTCTTGCTGACCAAGTTTACAACCTCCTTGGTCATCCAGTTTCTTTACTCGCCATTCTTATACTGTTTCCTTCCTGGAACATGCTGATCCTACACTTTAATCAGCTGGCCTTTAAATTACTCCCACATGTCATCTGTGGACCTACCCAATAAGAACTGCTGGTGGTTAAGAATGTGTGGTGGAGTCCCAAATGCTGTCAAACTAAAGAACATTTTTCTTAGATTATTGGATCAAAGTACAAATTGGAAATTTTTGCATTTCTGTTAATTTAGAAACAGTAAACCCTCATTATAATGGATCATATGGGAGGAATGGTCTCCGTTATTTCTGATTGTCCGTTTTAACCAAATAACCAAATCATTGTATGTAATTGAAACAAAATAACATCAGATAATGGTTAATACACAAAAAGACAAAGTGCTGGAGTAACTCAGGACCCTTCCTCAGACTGATTCAATCTGCCGAGTTACTCCAACACTTCTGTTGTTTCAATTCAACACTAGGCGTCGACACTGCTAGTCTGCACCAGTGAGCCCTCTTCACCAGTTCTCGTGACTGTTGTAGCGGCGCACATTGTAGCCCCGAGGGACAGCGCGTTCTTCAGGCCGCTGTCAAGGGCAACCACTCTGTCACCATGGGGCTCCCTCCCTCCCCTCTACAGCTGCCGCTTCCAAGGTGGAGTATGTTGCCGATTCCAGGGGGAAAAGGAGAAGGCGACGGTGGGGGGAAGGGCGGGTCAAGAGGTCGAGTGGACAGACCAATGGGAGGTGGAAGTGGTTGAGTGAGGAGTGGGCAAAGCCACTGCTGACAGCAAGAAGCAGCAGCAGGTGAGCCCCATGGTGACCAAGCATTGCCTGCTGGTGGCGGCGGTCTGAAGAAAGCGCTGCTCCCAGGGGCTACAATGTGAGGTGCAAACACGAACTATATCACTGAACCGTGAAGTGGGTGACGAAGGGGTCGCTGGTGAACCTTGCGAGTCGAGGGTGTGGTGGGAAAGTATTGCCAGTTGGAGTTGGATCAGCAAGTACGTACGCTATATCCAAAATTTGTTGTAAAGGGATCTCTTAAAACGAGCTGTATTCATAAATCACTGATATTCATAAATAATCAAATAATACCTCTCTAAAGTTACTTTGTGATTTTAAGAAAGCTCCACATTCTTAACAGCATAAAACAGAATGAAAATGGAATTGATCTATCATTGTTACTGATTCCAGTTAATGATTTACCGTGGTTGTGTTCAAAATTATTTCTGGATCATCTCTGTCATCCGGCACAACATCTTGTATTAAGCGCGGAACAGTTGGTATAACTGGTGATGGACTAATAAAGGCAGGCTTTTTTTTAAATAAGAACCTAAAATGCAGAAAAAAACAATTAAATTATATATAAATACAGGAAATTCTACAATTATCCTCAGTGTCAGGCAGCTTGTGTGGATCGAGAAAGTTCAGATTTAGGACTTTCAACAGTACTGTAAGCAGGTAAAGATGAGGCAAAACAGGGTTTATGCATGAAAAGCAAGGAAGACTAATCGAGCAAGCACTGCCATTCACTGTGACCATGGCTATTATTAGACAGAAGGAATCCTCAGAATAATGTCCTTATACAATGGCAACACTTGATCTAATGTGGCATCAAAGATCCTTGGTAAACCTGAAATCAATGACCATCGAGGGGAAAACCCTACAATGGTTGGAGTCATCCATGGTGCATAGGTAGATAATCGTGGTGTGAAGGTAAATCATCACAAGCCCAGGACATCATTGCAGCGGTACCTCAGGAAAATGTTTCAAACACAACCACCTTCATCAACAACCGCATTTGCAGATGATTACTCAACGTTCATTCCAATTCACACAACTTCTTCTTCTTGCGTATGGCGTGCACAGCCTGAAGTTGTACGAGAACTTGTTCTATTTGATCTTATTTGATTGTGCACACCGGGATGATTGCATTCATCGAAACAGGGCGGACCACGTGAAGGTTGCAATCTCCCATCCCCAATTCACACATGCATAGACAACACTCATATTTGTTGCCGTAAAATTGTCAGATAATACTTTTTCTCCAATAACGAGAGTCAATTTAATGGAGAAATTAATGGCATAATCATTGCCGTTTCCATTTAATGGCATAATCATTGCCAAGTCCTACAGCATCAACATTTTAGGGTCATCCTTGAGTCCAAGTCAACAGGAACAGCAATTGAAGTGACAGTATGAGTGTCTGAGTTTATGGGGAGAAGGCAGGAGAATGGCGTTAGGAGGGAGAGATAGATCAGCCATGATTAAATGGCAGAGTAGGCTTGATGGGCCGAATGGCCTAATTCTACTCCTATCACTTATGATCTTATGACAGTTGGTCAGAATTCGGTTAACCTGCAGAAAAGGCCACGTTTAGACTATTGTGTTCAGTATTGGTCACCCTGCTTGCTATAGGAAAAATGTTGTGAAGCTGGAAAGAATGGACAGAAGATTTACGAGGACGTTGCCAGAATTTGAAGGCCTAATATAGGGAGAGATTGCACAGACTACAACTTTATTCCTTAGAGCACGGGAGGCTGAGGGGCACCATAAATAGGTGTATAAGATCATGAGGGGTATAGTTAGTGAATGCTCTACTCCTTTATCCAGAGTAGAGGAATCAAGAACCAGAAGACAGGTTTAAGCTGAGCGGAAAGATTTAGTCGGAACCCGAGGGGCTTTCAGAAGGTGGTGTAAATGGAACAAGGTAGTTGAGGCAGGTACAATATTTAGAAGACATTTGGACAAGTCCATGGATAGGAAAGGTTTAGAGGGATATGGGCCAAACGTGGGCAGGTGAAACTAGTGTAGACGGGGCACCTTGGTCATTAAGGGTAAGTAAGGCTGAAGGGCTTGTTTTCACGCTGTATGAATCTGTTATTCTCCTTACCAGTAAGGTTCACAGCAGGAGATAGTTAGTCCCTTGTTATTTGTACCATATATGAATGATTTCTGCTCAAATGTAGGAAGCATGACAAAGAAGTTTGCAAATGGTACTAAAACTGGCCAGGTGTTTGAAGTTGAGTAGGAAAGATTTCAACTGATATAAAAAAGTCTAATCAACTGGAAAGTGCCAAGTGGAATTTAAGCCACAGAAGTATGAGGTACTCCATTTGGTGAAGTGTAACAAGGCAGTTGAATATACGAGATAATGAATGATGTGGGAAACAAAGGAAGCTTAGAGTATAACTCCACGTATTCTTAAAAGGTAACATGACAGGTTAATGAGGTAGTTAAAGGGATAAAGACACAGATGAGGCTTTCCAGATGAGAATATTGTTTAGCAAAAATTATTTCCTCTGGGCTGTCATAGATGGATTTCTCGCCCATGTCTCTTCTGTGTCTGGGAGTCCTGCTCTCGCTCCGTCTCCCCAGACAAAACAAAGATGGAGTTTCCCTGGACCTCACCTTTCATACCACCAGCTTCCACATCTAACACATCCTCCTCCAATATTTCCATCACCTCCAACGTGATTCCCCACCACTAATCACATCTTCTCATCGCCACCACTTTTTGCCTCCGCAGAGACAGTTCCCTCCACAACTCCTTGGTTCACTCATCCCTTCCACCCAAACCACCCCCTCTGCAAGTACTTTCCCCTGCAACCACAGGAGATGTAACACCTATCCTTATACCTCCTCCCTCGTGCCCATCTAGGGACCCCAACAGTCCTTCTAGTTGAGACAGAAGGTCACATGCAGTCCTCATCTACTGCATCCAATGTTCCCAATGTGGGCTCCTGTACGTTAGCGAGACAAAGCTTGGACTTGGCAACTATTCCCCTGATTATTTACACTCGGTCGGCCCAGGCCGACTGGATCTGGATCCTCCCGCCCCACCATTATAATCAGTCTGGTAGAATGGTCCCGACCTGAAATGTCACCTAACTGTTTCCTCCAGAGATATTGCCTGACCTGCTAAATTACTTCAGCATTTTGTGTCAATCTTTGCTATAGTTAATATCCTGACTAATGAAGGCTGATATACCAAAGCCTTCTTGACCACCCTAACAATCTGCGACGACACTTCCAAGATAGTATGCACCTGCACTCCTCAATCCCTCTGCCTCACTACACTATCCAGCATCTCTCTCTCATTTTCTGTGCTTTTGCCAAACATAATTATCAAACAAAATGTCACGGAATACCCCATGGGTAGCAATGAAAAATAAGAAACAATTATCTATTTGGCAAGACAAAAATATATACATTTTTTCAGTGTTTTTAATGCATTATGTAAAGTCGGGGGAAACTAAAATCAGGATGCACTTGTTCTAAAAGGGTGCTATATTTTGAACACAAGATCTGTAATGAATAGAATTAGTGGGAAGATGTGATAAAACATATTCATAGTGAAGGTGGAATGGGTCTGGAATTCATACCAGAAGCCTCATCATATGTTTTTAAAAATACCTTTTAAAAAGGTATTTGAAGAACTGTGACCAGCTGAACTCTGAATTTAATGCTGGGATTTGAGCCACACATATCAATATGTTCAATGACCTCCTGCATTTTAATTTTTCAATCATTCGAATCATCCATAATGGTCTAAAGATAATAGAGAATATTTCCTTTGACAATAGAATCCATTATCAAAAAATAAATGCTGCTGACAACTATAACTGAACTTCTTGTTTATCTCGGCAACCATTTTGGAATATTCAAACATCTTTAAAAACACCTACCTGGTTTTGGATTTACTTTTCTCAGAGGAGGAATCTTTCTCATTCTCTGTTTTGGCCAGTTCCTTAGCCGCATCCTTCAAGCCCTCCTTCTCATTGGCAGGGGTTTCGGTTTGAGTTCGACTGGCTGATTTTTTAAGAACTTCAAACTCTGAATCCATATCAATATCTTCAACTTCGTCTTCTGGGATTGTCATTCTGGTTAATGGTGTTGTTCCCGGGGTACATTTGAATGTGTCATGAAACTCAACAGGCATGCTGAGTCGAAAGAACAGCATATCGCTGTTGCTGTTCTGAGACCCAAATGTTTTATGGGAAACCTTCAAGCAAGGAGGGCTGTCAACTGTTCCATCAATTCTTGTAATCTAAGAAAATATGAGCATTTAAATGATTTTACAAGTTGTATTGCACAATTCAAAACAATACTATCTTAATTTTCCTTTGATTTATGTAGTTCTAAGTGCGTGCTGGGGATTATTTAAAAAATTAAATGAGAGTTTCATAAAAAATCCTTTGCTATTAATTGTTGCCACTCAGAACTGAGCTGATGCATTTATTACAATTGCACTGACTAGTAACTATCGTGACTTTACATACACATTTCATACTATTTGCACAAATGGATGTCGAATAATGTTTTTTTTTTTCAATAATAAAAAAGAAACAACAAATATACTGTTCGTAATCAAACTTAATCAAATCCTTTGGACTCAATCTTTTTCTCTCATTTTTACCCCTCTTTCGCCTATTGATTTAATCTATTCCAAACCCAAAACAAGAAATGTAGAAAGTACTCAGCAAATCAAACATCATAGGTGGGGAGACAAAGAGTCAAAGCTTCCAGTCAAGAATCATTCATTTAAACTGTAAATGTGAAAAAAAACTATACATTTGTAGAGATGGGCAAGGATAGAGAGCAGGAATATCTGCAAAATAATGCAGATAAACATAGTTAAGCTAACATTTACTTTAAATATCAATGGGCCACAGATGCCCAATCTCTGCATTGAGCCACTTAACATGAAAACAGGCCCTTCAGCCCTCCAAATCTACAACTACCCCAAACCAAGATGTCTAAGAGGTTTTCATTGCTTTCTAGAACAGATTTCGATCCAATACCTTCCACCATCATTCTCCTTTACCAAGCTAATCTTTCTTTATTTTGGAGAATTCAAATCTTCTTCACCTCTCCTCACTTTTCGCACGTCAAAGGTTTGCAATGGGGGCACGCATGGGCACCGGCTATTCATGCATCTTCATTGGCTACATGGAACAGTCCTTGTTTCAGTTTTTACTCAAACCATCTCCTCAGCTCTTTTCACAGTACACTGATGACTGTACTGACACTGCTTTCTGCACTTACAGAACCCAAATATATTCATTATTTTTACTACTAATTTCCATCTTGGTTTTGCTTTCATATGCTGCACATCTGACTCTTTTCTTCACTTTCTTGACATCTCTATTATCATCTCAAGATATAAATGAGCAGCCAATGTATTATCATATAACCATATAACCATATAACAATTACAGCACGGAAACAGGCCAACTCGGCCCTACAAGTCCATGCCGAACAAATTTTTTTCCCCTTAGTCCCACCTGCCTGCACTCGTACCATAACCCTCCATTCCCTTCTCATCCATATGCCTATCCAATTTATTTTTAAATGATACCAATGAACCTGCCTCCACCACTTCCACTGGGAGCTCATTCCACACCGCCACCACTCTCTGCGTAAAGAAGTTCCCCCTCATATTACCCCTAAACTTCTGACCATTAATTCTGAAGTCATGTCCTCTTGTTTGAATCTTCCCTATTCTCAAAGGGAAAAGCTTGTCCACATCAACTCTGTCTATCCCTCTCATCATTTTAAAGACCTCTATCAAGTCCCCCCTTAACCTTCTGCGCTCCAGAGAATAAAGACCTAACTTATTCAACCTATCTCTGTAACTTAGTTGTTGAAACCCAGGCAACATTCTAGTAAATCTCCTCTGTACTCTCTCTATTTTGTTGACATCCTTCCTATAATTGGGCGACCAAAATTGTACACCATACTCCAGATTTGGTCTCACCAATGCCTTGTACAATTTTAACATTACATCCCAGCTTCTATACTCAATGCACTGATTTATAAAGGCTAGCATACCAAAAGCTTTCTTTACCACCCTATCTATATGAGATTCCACCTTCAAGGAACTATGCACGGTTATACCCAGATCCCTCTGTTCAACTGTATTCTTCAATTCCCTACCATTTACCATTATCAGGATAGGAACTTCCACAGCTATCTGGTGCTCTAGACTCTCCCAATCTGAATCCTGCAAAGAGGCTATTCCTCTCACACTTTCTCTGATTCTGTTACATCTGATGACAGGACTTTCCACATGAGGATGCTTTCCTCTTTTTGAACTCTGGCTTTCCCTCTACCATTTGACAGAGCTTACAATACTGTTCTCATCTCCTTCTAGCCAGAAGAAAAAAATAGCGCTCCCCATCTTCACCCACATAATTTCCACCAGCTCCAAAAGGATTCCACTGCCAAATAAATGTAACCCTCCCTACCTCTTCCAGCTTCCTGAAGAGGCCATCCTCTCTGCAATTCTCCAGTTCATTCTTGCATCTCCATGATCCACTTTCTCATGGAACTACATGATATGTGACACCTATCATTTTAACCATCCAGAGCAGATTTTCCAAGTGAATCAGCCGTTCACTTGCACTTCCAAATTAATATACTGCATACAGCACTAAAACACAGATTGGCTGTTATGCAGAACACTTGCACTCAAGAATGACACAATCTTCCATTTTGATTTTCTATTCCATTCTGACTTCTTGTTTGATCAAGGAAGACCATATTATCTTGCATGTAAATATGTTGAACCCCTTGGGACATTATAACAAATTGAACAATTTCAGGGTAACCAGGTTTCTTTATTTTTTTTGCATACAGGTGGCTGAACTATAGTTTTGTTTGATTTTCATTTCCTGTCTCTTTCTGCTTGGTTTCAACAATTGTTACATTGACAACTTTGGTCTGCATCCTTTCACAGATATTTCTTGTTTGCTCCACCTCTTCCCCTTTACAATTTAACATACTTATTTTGTCACTCCTGAGATCTCTGACCCAAAGTTCTAATTCTATTACTCCCTCCATTGATGCTTCTTGACCTGCTGTGTTTCCAGTGTTTTTTGTTTTTATTTCAGGTTTCCAGCATCTGCAGTTTTACTCCAATAACCTATCCAAATATTAGCATCCCTGCTTCAGTCACCAGAAATAGTAATGGCACACAACACTCAAAGTGAAAAAGTTGTTGTGAACGACCAGCATTTTATTTTACATATTGCTACCGACCTATTCGGAACTTTTTAATTCATGTGAAAATGCTATTTTCTATCTTTTTCTCGTCCCTTATGATTTTAAATATTCATGCCAAAAAAACATGCACTCTGTTTAAAAAAAAAACTTTTCCCAATCCAGGCAACTTTGCAGAAAATTATGGAAAGACATTTATAATCAGGAAAATATCATCAAACACAAATTTAATACACTTTGATTAGCAGAACATTTTTGTGAGGTGTGGAATGATCAATTTATGCACAATAAATGTTGATCATCGCATATGATCTCATGTTTCTTAACTGGTACATTGAACCAAAATAGCTCCCATACTTTTCAGATGCACAATCTTTCACTGGTTCTGATAAAAGCTCATCAAGCTAACATAATAATTGTTTCTTTGTACACAAAAAATGCTGGAAAAACTCAGCGGGTGAGGCAGCATCTATGGAGAAAAGGAGTAGGCGACGTTTCGTGTCGAGACCCTTCAGTCCGTACTAACCAACCTGATCTCCCGGTTGCCCGGCATTTCAACTCCCCCCTCCCATTCTGAATCTGACCTTTCTGTCCTGGGCCTCCTCCATTGCCAAAGTGAGGCCCAGTGCAAACTGGAGGAGCAGCACCTCATATTTCGCTTGGGCAGATTACACCCCAGCGGTATGAACATTGACTTCTCGAATTTCAGGTAGTCCTTGCTTTCTCCCTCGTTCCTCTTCCCCTTCCCAGCTCTCCCATATAGTCTACTGTCTCCGCCTCTTACTTTCTTCTCCCCCCCCCCCCCCCCCAACCCCGACATCAGTCTGAAGAAGGGTCTTGACCTGAAAGGTTGCCTACTCCTTTTCTCCATAATGCTGCTTCACCCGCTGAGTTTCTCCAGAATTTTTAGTCAACCTCCGATTTTTTCCAGCATCTTCTTAACCAATTGTTTCTTTGTCCTTAGATGATGCCGGATCGGTTGAGGATTGCCAGCATTTCATTTTTTACTTTGGATATCCAATATATTTTTAGCTTCATCATAATGGATCTGTACAATATTTTTTTGTGTTGTAAAGCTCAAATCTGCTGTTTCAATTGAAGAAGGGTCTCGACCCGAAACCATTCTTTCTCTCCAGAGATGCTACCTGAGTTACTCCAGCTTTGTGTTTAGCTTCGTGTTTTAATTGTGTTTTGTATTGCTTCAAAATTATATACCGGATTACAATGGGAACAGTGCTTGATCTGAATTTATAATAGATGACACCACTTTAACACAAGTATGATTTTATTCAAACTTACCTCAACGTGGCCATGGTCAGCAGGAACAGGAACAAACTGAGGCAAACTTTTGCTGAACCACATTGTGATATCCCGTTTCATGTTTACAGCAAAGGGCTCAAAACCTTCCTGTAAACCACAGATGGGGAAGTATCTCAGGCTGCTAACATCTTGGCCTAGGTTAATGCGCCCAATCTGAGAAAGTCCCAGGCTACACACAGGAATGAACCCTGAAAAAAAACTTAACGTCAGACTGGGAAGCCACAAGTGATATGCCAAAAGTGAGAAAAATGCCTGAAAATCTTTGGCAACCAGTAATTTTGGCAGAGTAATTCTGTATGACAATAGAAGTACACAATAAATGGTAGTGACAAGGGAGAATTGAGGAACAACAAGGGATCTTGAGGTATGTGCAAAGATTTTTTAAGATGGCCATACAGGTAGATAGGGCAATAAAGAAGGCCTACGGGATGCTAGGCTGCATTACCAACTGAAGAAATTATCAAGAGCAAAATTGTTATTGTTCAGCTTTGATTGTCACAAGTACAGAAAGTTAAAAAAAAACTTTCACACTTACATTCCTTTCTGTGACCAGAATTTGCAACTCTTCAATCCTTCATTCTCACACCTTTGGTTTCAATCTCTGGCCTTTGTTCCAACCATCGGCTATAAAACAAATCCCCTCGCCTGCGTCTACCCATCACGCTTTGTCCTGCCCCTCCTCTCACCCAATTTTCTTTGTTTTTTCTACCTCCCTTTAATCAGAGTAAAGAACGGTCCTAACCTGAAACCTCACCTATCCATGTCCTCCAGAGATGCTGCGAGCCACTATGTTACTCGAGCACTTTGTGTCCTTTTTTTGTAAAACAACATCTACAGTTCCTTGTTTCTATGAAAATGGCATGATTGCTCTGGAAAGGGAGCAGAAGAGATTCACCAAAATGTTGTCTGCGATCGAGTATTTCAGTTATGAGAAGAGTTTGGATAGGCTAGATTTATTTTCCTTGCAGTGCAGTAAATAAAGAGGAATCAGACAGAGCTGCATTATAAACATAACCTGAATCCCATATGCTCTAACTTTCCAGACTGGCCTTCCGTGAAGGACATTGTCAAAGGCATGTAAACATATGGTAAACTGTGTCTTCAGCCTTGCACTAATCAATTATTTTGGTCACCTCTTCAAGAACCTCGAGCAAATACAGGAGACTCGATTCCCCACGCATAAAGCTATGATGACTATTCCTTATTGCTCCTTGCCTTTCCAAATGTAAATAAATCCCTCCTCTCAGAACCCTCTCCAGTAAGTTTCCTGCCACTAATTTAAGGCTCACAGGTCTGCCGTCACCTGCCCTCAAGAAACGCAGAACAATAACCAACAACAATCTTTCAGTCCCTCGCCCATGGCTAAAGATGGTACAAAAATCTCTGCCATGCTCCAGCATTTTTTCCCTTGCATCCAACAATGTACTAGGCTACCCTTTGTCAAATCACAGGGATTTATCCATTTTTATGCATTTCACGATCACTGACACCTACTCATTAGTAATGTTGCAGGACATCACTGGCATTTGCAAAGGCCTCCTACTTGCTAGATGGCCCTTTACCTGCTGATTACCTCTCCTGGTTCCTGTCTAATGCCATCAAATCAGCCTAGCCCCACTTTAGGATTGCGAACCAGTCCTATCTTTTTCCATAACGATTTTATGTTTCCGGTCAACATTTTAGCCATTTGCCAGCATCCTTTCCTGAGAGGAGTTTGAGTCTAGCCTCTTCTCTAGCAGGGCTACACATTGCTTGAGGAAACCTTCCTGGACACATTTTACAAATTCTGCCTCATTTATTCCCTTAGCACTATGGCAATGCCAGTCAATATTAGGGAATTTAAAATAATCTACTATTACAACCTATTGTTTCTCCATCTATCTGTGATTTTTCTACATATTTGTTCCTATAATTCACACTAAATAATGGGAGACCTATAGTACAATCACATCAAAGTGATCACAAACATTTTCTAAGTTCTTCCCATATAGCCTCACGAGCCAAGCAACATTCTCTCAAACTACTGCTGTGAAAGTCATGGAGTTTTGCAGCATGGAAACTGGGCTTCCAGTACAACTTGTCCATGCCAATCAAGGTGCTCTCCTCAGCTAGCTCTATTTGCCTGCGTTTGGCCAAAACTCTCGAAAACTTGCCTATCCATGAACTTCGAATGTCTTTAAAATGTGGTAACTTTACCAACCTCTAGCACTGGCAGCTGGTTCTCTCTAAATAATATCACTACCTCATCTCACAGCTCCACTTCTATCTCACCGTAGGCATCTGTACCCTGGAACACTGAACTACTAGTTCTACCCATCCCTCAGCAAGGTTTTTGTAATAGCTATAATATCACAATCTCATGTGCAAATCCATGCCCTGAGCTAATATGCCTTACCCATAAGGCTTCATGCATTAAAATAAATGTAATTTAGTCTATGACCTTCCTTGCTCCATGCCCTACCCCTGCCTGGCCTTCCTACTGGACTTGCCCAGTTTGATCCTACATTTGCTTCAATGTTCTGATTAATTCACTCCTAATTGGTCCCTTTCCCCTGTTAGACTAGTATAAACCCTCATGAGTAGGTCAAGCCAATCTCCTGGCGAAGGTATTTGACCCCTCCAGTTCAGATGCAATCTGTTCTCTTGTATAGGTCACATCTGCCCAACAAAGATCCCAACGTTGCAAGAAACGGAATCCTTTCTGCCTGCACCAATTCACCAACCGTGTATTCATATATGCTGTCCTCCTATTCCTACACTCACGCACATGCACAGGGAGTACTCCAGAGGCACTGCCTTTTAAACTTTTGCCTTTAATCACTCTACAGGATCTACCACTTTATTCCATGTACGTCATCAGTATCATTGCATACAGTGTCCTCTGGCTGCTCACTTTCCTCCTGAGAATGTTCTGCAACTGCTCAGTCATCCTTGACACTGGCAGGAGGGAGGAAACATTATCATAGAGTCATGATAGCTCACGACCACAGAATCTATTTGTTCTCTTTAATATCAACTTTCCTATAACAAGAACTCTCCTTGACAACACCTTTCCCCTGCTATGTGTCAGAGCCATTTGTACCGCCGTGCCACACCATTTGTGCCACTTCTAGTGACACTTGGGCAATGATACTTTATTACACAATGTTATAGACATCTTTTAACATTCTTAGCTTGCAGTAACAAAAATAAATTTATATCTATTAAAATACTTTAATTTGTAAAATCCTACAAGAAAAAAAAATATTATTGACAGTCTAACACTTCATTCCCAGTTTTAATATGTGATTATGTACCGTGCCCTCCATAATGTTTGGGACAAAGACCCATCATTTATTTATTTGCTTCTGTACTCCTCAATTTGAGATATGTAATAGAAAAAAAATCACATGTGGTTTGTCAGATTTTAATAAAGGCCATTTTTATACATTTTGGTTTTACCATGTAGAAATTACAGCAGTGTCTCCCCAAGATTTTTGCCTTCCATCACAGTGAGGATGTGCCTGGTGAACTCAGTGTGGTGGATGTCAATTTGTGTTTATTGTGTGTTTTTGTCATTTTTATTATATGTATGACTGCAACGCAATGAAATTTTGTTCAGACCGAAAGGTCTGAATGACAATAAAGGCTACTTTGACTTTACTTTGACTTTTAACGTTCAGGGCACCATAATGTTTGGGACACAGCAATGTCATGTAAATGAAATGTTTAGTATTTTGTTGCATATATTTTGTATTCAATAACTGTTTGAAGTCCGTGATTCATGGAAATCACCAGTTGCTGGGTGTCTTCTCTGGTGCTGTTCTGACAGGCTTGTATTGCAGCCAGGTTACACAAAAAAGCTGGAGAAACTCAGCGGTTGCAGCAGCATCTATGGAGCGAAGGAAATAGGCAACGTTTCGGGCCGAAACCCTTCTTCAGACTGTATTATATTGCAGCCATCTTGTTTTGCTTGTTTTGGGGGCTAGTCCCCTTCAGTTTTCTCTTCAGCATATAATAGGCATGCTTACTTGGTTAAGATCGGGTAATTGACTTGGTCACTCAAGAATTGACCATTTTTTAGCTTTGAAAAACTCCTTTGTTGCTTTAGCAGTGTGTTTGGGATTATTGTCTTGCTGTAGAATGAACCGCCAGCCAATGTTATGAAGCATTTGTTTGAACTTGAGCAGATAGGATGTGTCCATACATTTCAGAATTCATTATGCTACTACCATCAGCACTTGTATCATCAATGAAAATATGTGAGCCAGCACCTTCAACAGCCATACATGCCCAGGCCATAACACCCCCACCACCGTGTTTCACAGATGAGGTGGTGTGCTTTGGATCTTGCGCAGTTCCTTCTCT
Source organism: Leucoraja erinaceus (assembly GCF_028641065.1). NCBI lineage: Eukaryota > Metazoa > Chordata > Chondrichthyes > Rajiformes > Rajidae > Leucoraja > Leucoraja erinaceus. The sequence continues at coordinate 10,813,618 of NC_073414.1, read as the reverse complement.
CCTCCATACTTTGCTCTTGCCATCACTCTGATATAAGTTCATCTTTGTCTCATCTGTCCACAAGACCATGTTCCAGAACTGAGGTTGCTCTTTTATTTACTTGTTGGAAAGCTGTAACCTGGCCATCCTATTTTTTCGGCTAACCAGTGGTTTGTATCTTACAGTGTAGCCTCTGTATTTTGGTTCATTAAGTCTTATGCGGAAGGTGGTCATTGACAAATCCACACCTCCCTCCTGAAGAGTGTTTTTGATCTGTTGGACAGGTGTTTGTGGATTTTTTTTAAATTATAGAGAAAATTCTTCTGTCATCAGCTGTGGAGGTCTTCCTTGGCCTGCCAGTCCCTTTGTGATTAGTAAGCTCACCAGTGCTCTCTTTCTTCTTAATGATGTTCCAAACAGTTGATTTTGGTAAGCTGAAGGTTTGGCTGAGGTCTCTAATAGTTTTATTCTAGTTTCTCACTCCTGTAATGGCTTATTTGATTTTAATTGGCACAATTTTGGTCCTCATGTTGATAAACAGCAATAAAAGTTTCCAAAATGCGATGGAAAGACTTGAGGAAAGACTAGGTGCTGAGAGTTCTCTTATACCTGCATTAAAGAGGTAATTATTACGCACCTGAGCAATTACAAACAACTGTGAAGCCATGTGTCCCAAACGTTATGGTGCCCTGAAATGTGGGGACTATGTATAAACACTGCTGCAATTTCTACATGGTGAAACCAAAATGTATAAAAATGGCCTTTACTAAAATCTGACAACATACACTTTAACCACGTGATTTTGTTTTATATTACAAATCTCAAATTATGGAGTACAGAGGCAAATAATTAAATGATGGGTCTTTGTCCCAAACATTATGGAGGGTACTGTATAATATGAGCTTTCATAGAAACAGAACCATCACCTAAATGAATCACCTCTATTTTGGGACACATTAATGCTTCAGCTTTGATGTTATAAGGATAACTAAACTGAAGGAATAAACACTTCCATGCATTTTTTTTAAATGGCAAGAACTTACCATCGCCTATTTCAATGTCCGTAAAAGCCAATTCGGAACCAGAATCTCTGATAAGCATCTCTCCATTGAGCGTGAACATGATGTTCATGTCGTCCAGGTCAATCATGCAGCCAACCACATCACCTGATTGCCACGTACGGCCAAACGGTTCACTCCCTACATGCCAGCGCTGACCCTGGGGGATCAAGGAAAGAGATACTTAGGGGCTTACAGCCAGTATGAATCACATTGGTTAAGTAGCTGTGGCAAACTAGCAAATGCTGGAAGCCTCAGAATTACATTAAAACAAAAAAAAAATTGGTATAATGCAAATTTAAAGTATTCTTAAATTTACAGTACAGAAATAAGGCAATCAGCACTACTGACATGTGAAGTTTTAGTCTATGTATGTCACTCCTCCCAACATACATTTTTAAACAATCCCTATCAACATATCCATCTCGTCCCCCATTCCTCAATGTATTGCTTTTAAATACATCTATTCTATTCACCTCAACTAATCCTTGTGAAAATGTGTTCCAGATTTTAAGCACAATCTGGGTGAAGAAATGTCTCAGATATTCCATCGAGAGGGGGAGTGGGGATGAGAGTAATCTAAAACCAGTGTTGAACTAGGTAAGTAAAGTACTTCAGGTGAACTGAGTTGGATGATCAGCCCATAGATCATATTGAATGGCGGTGCAGGCTCGAGGGCCGAATGGCCTACCTCCCTGCACCTAATTTCTATGGTTCTATTGGTCTTATTAGACAATCTAAAACCAGTGTTGAAACTAGACAGGCAGGGGAACGGCATTACAACCTCTGACTTGAAACCTGCTCAGCAAAATCTCCTTTAACTCGCTCCAATACATGTATTCAATATGTCTTAGATGGAAAAGCCTCTGCCTCTGTAATATAAAGCAATGTATTTCTGACATGGCAAATTTCTAATTTGTTTTTCAATGATATTGGATGGTGTAGAACAAAGAGGCATGATGCAGATGATCCAATTGTAATGCAATCTTCTTTACATGTAATTAATTAAGAGCTTCCATAATCATAAAATATATGATTCACCCTTTAATCATATAACAACCTTCTGCTTTTAAAACCTATCCTAACAGGCATAACCTATTGATTAAAGTATCATATTGGTAAAGCTTCCTTTAAATCATCCCTAGCACTTCCAAAAGTGATTTCTATAGACAAGAGCAATTTTGTTCAATGTTTAACATAAGCTTGCTTCATCCAATTTATATCCCCTTGGAAATTAATTCCAGTCCATTTGCTTTCCTTTCATATGGGTTTTCTTAACCTGTTTTGTAACAACATTTTGTGATTAATATACTTGTCTCCCGAGTTATTCTGCCCCTCTTTGAGATACATTTTCCATGAAGTAGATGCCTGCAATGTCTGGAACTGCACACAAAATCACACTTAAAACATTTTTTTAAAAGACGCAAAGTGGTGGAGTAAAAGAGCATGTTAGGTAGCAGAACCAGAAGGCATGAATGGGCAAAATTGTAGTTGGGACCCTTCTTCAGGCTGATTGTAGTAGGGAGAGAAAGCTAGAAGAAAGGTGAGTGAGGGCAGGACAAAGACAGGCAAGTGATCGGTGTTTACAGACGAGGGAGGGTTTGATTGGCAGTTAGATGGACAAAGGCCAAAGTTGAAAGACACAAGATTATGAGATAAGGAGAAAAGGCATTGAGAGAAAATTGTACAAGGCATTGGTGAGACCAAATCTGGAGTATGGTGTACAATTTTGATCGCCCAATTATAGGAAGGATGTCAACAAAATAGAGAGAGTACAGAGGAGATTTACTAGAATGTTGCCTGGGTTTCAACAACTAAGTTACAGAGATAGGTTGAATAAGTTAGGTCTTTATTCTCTGGAGCGCAGAAGGTTAAGGGGGGACCTGATAGAGGTCTTTAAAATGATGAGAGGGATAGACAGAGTTGATGTGGACAAGCTTTTCCCTTTGAGAATAGGGAAGATTCAAACAAGAGGACATGACTTCAGAATTAAGGGACAGAAGTTTAGGGGTAATATGAGGGGGAACTTCTTTACTCAGAGAGTGGTGGCGGTGTGGAATGAGCTTCCAGTGGAAGTGGTGGAGGCAGGTTCATTGGTATCATTAAAAAATAAATTGGATAGGCATATGGATGAGAAGGGAATGGAGGATTATGGTATGAGTGCAGGCAGGTGGGACTAAGGGGAAAAAAAGTTGTTCGGCATGGACTTGTAGGGCCGAGATGGCCTGTTTCCGTGCTGTAATTGTTATATGGTTATATGGTTATATGGCATGAAATGTAAAGCCAGAGATAGATGGAAAGAGATGGTGGGGGGGGGGAGGGGGAAAGTTAAATTGCAGGAGTGCCCATCCAAGCGGGCCAAAGGGAAGAGAGGGGGGGAAAGGAGGGTGGAGGTGGTTATTGGTTAATCGACTGAAATTTGAAAGCTACCCAAACAGTATATGACGTGCTGTTCCTCACTTCGGCAATGAAAGCAGCCCAGGACAGAAAATATTGAGATTCATTCATCAATTACAATACTTCCAATTTATTAGCTCCCTGTATGTTGCCATTAGTCATGTTTGTATTGTTTCCATCGTTCAATCCTTTTTGAATATGTCACAATGTTGCAGTCAAAAGTATTTTAAAAAAATGAAACAACAAATGTGTCACTTTTCATTTTGCAGGGATGTCATTGATTTTATAAATTACTGATTATAAAACACTTCAGGCAGGATATATTAGGAATAACCAGACAAGGAAATGGGAGAAAGGGTGTATGTGAAACTAACCAGGGTTTGTACCATCCAGTGGTTCTTGTTGGAGAATGCGATCCCTGAATTCATATCACCTGACCTTACTTAATGCATCTGGACGTTTACTTTTACTCTCCACATACAGCAATTGCAAGATTAATTTTTGGAATTGCACAATATTATTCATTGTTGATTTTAAGAGAAAAAAAATACAACAAACCTTAAATCCGTTAAAGACAAAAGCAAGGTCATCAGCACCCAATGGTATATCAGGCCTGCAGTCAGGCCGTGCCCATCCCACTCTCATTTCTCCCACAGTCACAGCTTCAAATTCAAAATACCACTTTCCACACTTCACCGCATATGACTTCTCAGCACGAAACAGCCGCACCTTGTCACTGCGGCCTTTACCTGTGGTATGGGCAACTAACACAAGAAAACAAAAAATGTGTATTATTAAAATGAGATGTTAAGTACCTTAAACATAGAGGAATTGTAACTATTTAATTCCCTCTCCTCTGGCCTCTCACCCGCAATTTCCAAGAACATTTACAACCCCCCCCCCCCCCCTAACACCCTAACTCCATTATCTACACTTTGCACATTGGAGGAGATTGAGGCCTTTGTTTAAATGTTTCTCATGCAAGCCTCTATCAAACAAATTACCTCGGCCAAATGCATTAAACCCAGCGGATTTTTGCATTCAACAGGCACAGACCATGTAGGATACCATATTAACAAGCATTACACTCTATCATTCATCTCAGTATTGATCCTTGATGCAATCCACAAGAGCAACATCAATCTTGAATATGGCCCATCAATATCTATGCAGCATACCATGTTCCATAGCTGTCAGCTCTCAACTTGAGGCAGAGTTATCACAAGTCAAGAGAGTTTTATTGTAATGTGTCCCAGATAGGACAATGGAATTCTTACTTGCACAACAGAATATGTAAATATAATACAAAATGGAAGATAAAAGTTCAGTGTATCTATAGACCATAGACCACATATAATATAAATAAACAGATAAAGTGCAATAATAATAATAGACTGTTATTGTTCAGAGCTTATTCAATGTTGTGTTTAATAGCCTGATGACTGTGGGGAAGTGGCTGTTCCTGAACCTGGATGTTAGATTTCAGGCTGCTGTACCTTCTTCCCAATGGTGAAATGAGTGTGTGACCAGGATGGTGTGGGTCTTTGATGATATTGGCAGCCTTTTTGAGGCAGCGACTGTGATAGATCCCTTCGATGGTGGGGAGGTCAGAGCCAGTGATGGACTGGGCAGTGGTCACAACTTTCTGCAGTCTTTTCCGCTCCTGAAAGTTCAAGTTGCCGAACCAGGCCATGATGCAGCCAGTCAGTATGCTCTCGACTGTGCATCTATAGAAGTTCGAGAGAATCTTCCTTAACATACCGACTCTCTTAATCTCTCTCGTAATCTTCTCAAGAAGTAGAGGCGCTGATGTGCCTTCTTTATAACTGCATCAGTGTGCTAGGACCAGGAAAGATTTTCAGAAATATGCACACCCAGGAATTTGAAGTTTTTTACCCTTTCCACCATCGGGATTGTGGGTCCCTACCCTCCCCCTTCCAAAGTCCACAATCAGTTCCTTGGTTTTGCTGGTGATGAGAGCCAGGTTGTTATGCTGGCACCATTTGGTCAATCGGTCAATCTCACTTCTATACTCTGACTCATCACCATCTGTGATTCATCCCACAACAGTGGGGTCATTGGCAAACTTGATGATGGATTTGCACTATGTCCGGCTACACAGTCATGAGTATAGAGTGAGTACAGCAGGGGGCTGAGCACACAGCCTTGAGGTGCTACTGTGCTGATTGTTATCCAGGGTTACATATTTCAACCAATACGGACAGACTGTGGTTTGTGGATGAGGAAGTCGAGGATCCAATTGCAGAGGGATGCGCAGAGACCCAGGTCCGTGAGCTTGGTAACCAGCTAGGAGGGATGAGGGTATTAAATGCCGAGCTGTAGTCCATGAACAGCAGCCTGACGTACGAGTTTTTGTTGTCCAAGTGGTCCAGAGCGGAGTGGAGAGCCAGTGAGATTGCATCCACTGTTGACCTGTTATGGCTGTAAGCGAACTGCAGTGGATATGAATATAGGCCCTTTGGCATTTTGGGCTAATTTGCCTGTATTTGACCAATATTGATCTAAATACTTCCTCTCCAATATATGGCTATCCTTTCTTCTACAAAGATCCATTTCATGCTTCATTATCGCAGATTAATTTTAATTATGCTTCCTCCCGGTCCTGTTGCTCAAAATAAAGAGGAGCAGCAGCACAATCTGAGTTTGCACCAGAGAGCACTCCGGCCACCCACTCATGCTCTCACAACATCAGGGAGCACAGTCCTTGCTACTCAATATTTTGACAGAAAGGTTCTTATCTAACAGCAGCACAGTGACACAGTTGGTGGAGCTGCAACCTAACAACGCCAGAGACCCAGTTCGATTCTGATCTCGGGTGTTGCTCGTGTGGAGTTTGCATGTTCTTCCTGCGACAGCGTGGGTTTTGTCCCACATCCCAAAGACATGTGGAGTTGTAAGTTAATTGCCTTTAAGTGGAGGGAGTGTATGCAAAAGTAGGATAACAGAACGGATGCAAATGGGTGACCAATGGTCAGCATGGACTCGATGGGCAGGACCTATTTCCATGCTGTATCTTTCAATCCATCAAACTCCAAAGCACGCAGTGATAAGTAGCAATGAAAATAAATATCCAGGTTAAATTACACATTGAGAATGGGGCAGCATGCAAATATTGTCAACTAAAATCAACCAAGTCAAAGACCAAGAATGAATAATGATAACTGGGGGGCTTGACATAAATATGTATCTGAAAAATACTTCCAATCTTTCTCACTTTCCTTTCACCTTTGATGTACAGAGGGATTTTGGGGCCCATGTCCATAACTCTGGGAAAGAAGTGACACAAATAGATAGAGTGGTGTAGAAGGCATATGGTGTGCTTGCCTTCATTGATTGGGACATTGAGTATAAGAGTTAGGAAGTCATGATGCAGCTTTATAGGACTTTGTTTAGGCCGCATTTGGAATATTGCGTGCAGTTCTGGTTGCTCCACTAGAGGAAGTATATGGAGGCTTTGGAATGGGTGCAGAGGAGGCTTACCCGAATGATGCCTGGATTAGAGGGTAATAGCTGTAGGGAGAGCTTGGTGAAACTTGGATTGTTTCCTCTGGAATTTTGAAGGTTGAGGGGGTCCTGATAGTATATAAGATAATTAGAGGCACAAGTAGGATAGGCAGTCAGAAACTATTTCCAAGCATGGAAATATCAAATACTATAGGACAGGGCTTTGAGGTGAGTGGGGCAAAGTTCAAAGGAGATGGTCGGGGCAAGTATTTTATTACTGTTTTACACAGAAGGTGGTGAGTTTCTGGATCACGCTGCAGAGGGTGATGGTTGAGACAGATACAATACTGGCATATTACAGACCTTCCGATGGCCATATGGATATGCAGGGAATAGAGGGATATGGATGATGTGCAGCCAGATAAGCGTTGGTCTTGGCATCATGTTCGACACAGATATTGTCGTAACATGACAAATACAGAAAGGCGGACCCCACTACATGTGGCCACCACTCCAGCTGATGCATAATGACTTTATGAAACAAGCTCAATTTTGACACTCCAAGTTAATTATGATCCTCAAAATAGGCTGTTGTCACATTCCTAACAATGGATTCCATCTAAGCCAGTCCTCTTGTCCCATGTTTGGCCTATATCCTCTTAAACCTTTCCTACCAAAGCACTATCAAATTGGAAGGGCAAGAGGTGGAGGTGTTGCATTGCTAGTCAGGGAAGATATTACAGCAGTGCTTTGGCAGGATAGATTGGAGGGCTCATCTAGGGAGGCTATTTGGGTGTAATTGAGAAGTGGGAAAGGTGTAGCAACTCTTATAGGGGTGTATTATAGACCGCCAAACGGGGAACGAGAATTGGAAGAGCAAATATGTAAGGAGATAGCAGATATTAGTAGTAAGCACAAGGTAGTGATTGTGGGAGATTTCAACTTTCCACACATAGACTGGGAAACACATTCTGTAAATGGGCTGGATGGGTTGGAGTTTGTAAAATGTGTGCAGGATAGTTTTTTGCAGCAATTCATAGAGGTACCTACTAGAGGAGGGGCAGTGCTGGACCTCCTGTTAGGAAATGAGACAGGACAGGTGGCGGAGGTATGCGTTGGGGAGCACTTCGGGACCAGTGATCACAATACCATTAGTTTCAATATAATTATGGAGAGGGTCAGAACTGGACCTAGGGTTGAGATTTTTGATTGGAGAAAGGCTAACTTTGATGAGATGCGAGATGATTTAAAAGGAGTGAACTGGGACATTTTGTTTTATGGGAAAGATGTAGAAGAGAAATGGAAGACATTTAAAGGGGAAATTTTAAGAGTACAGAATCTTTATGTTTCTGTTCGGTTGAAAGGAAACAGTAAAAATTGGAAAGAGCCCTGGTTTTCAAGGGAAATTTGACATCTTGTTCGGAAAAAGAGGGAGATCTACAATAATTATAGGTAGCATGAAGTAAATGAGGTGCTTGAGGAGTATAAGGAATGTAAAAAGAATCTTAAGAAAGAAATTAGAAAAGCTAAAAGAAGATACGAGGTTGCTTTGGCAAGTAAGGTGAAAGTAAAACCAAAGGGTTTCTACAGCTATATTAATAGCAAAAGGATAACGAGGGATAAAATTGGTCCATTGGAGAGACAGAGTGGACAGCTATCTGCAGAGCCAAAAGAGATGGGGGAGATATTGAACAATTTTTTTTCTTCGGTATTCACAAAGGAGAAGGATATTGAATTATGTTAGGTAAGGGAAACTAGTAGAGTAGCTATGGATACTATGAGGTTCAAAGTAAAAGAAGTACTGACACTTTTGAGAAATATAAAAGTGGATAAGTCTCCAGGTCCGGACAGGATATTCCCTAGGACATTGAGGGAAGTTAGTGTAGAAATAGCCGGGGCTATGACAGAAATATTTCAAATGTCATTAGAAACGGGAATAGTCCCCGAGGATTGGCATACTGCGCATGTTGTTCCATTGTTTAAAAAGGGGTCTAAGAGTAAACCTAGCAATTATAGACCTGTTAGTTTGACTTCAGTGGTGGGCAAATTAATGGAAAAGATACTTAGAGATAATATATATAAGCATCTGGATAAACAGGGTCTGATTAGGAACAGTCAACATGGATTTGTGCCTGGAAGGTCATGTTTGACTAATCTTCTGAATTTTTTGAAGAGGTTACTAGGGAAATTGACAAGGGTAAAGCAGTGGATGTTGTCTATATGGACTTTAGTAAGGCCTTTGACAAGGTTCCTCATGGAAGGTTGGTTAAGAAGGTTCAACTGTTGGGTATAAATGCAGGAATAGCAAGATGGATTCAACAGTGGCTGAATGGGAGAAGCCAGAGGGTAATGGTGGATGGCTGTTGATCGGGTTGGAGGCAGGTGACTAGTGGGGTGCCTCAGGGATCTGTGTTGGGTCCTTTGTTGTTTGTCATGTACATCAATGATCTGGATGAAGGTGTGGTAAATTGGATTAGTAAGTATGCAGATGATACCAAGATAGGGGGTGTTGTGGATAATGAAGAGGATTTCCAAAGTCTACAGAGTGATTTAGGCCATTTGGAAAAATGGGCTGAAAGATGGCAGATGGAGTTTAATGCTGATAAATGTGAGGTGCTACACCTTGGCAGGACAAATCAAAATAGGACGTACATGGTAAATGGTAGGGAATTGAAGAATACAGTTGAACAGAGGGATCTGGGTATAACCGTGCATAGTTCCTTGAAGGTGGAATCTCATATAGATAGGGTGGTAAAGAAAGCTTTTGGTATGCTAGCCTTTATAAACCAGAGCATTGAGTATAGAAGCTGGGATGTAATGTTAAAATTGTTATAGGCATTGGTGAGACCAAATCTGGAGTATGGTGTACAATTTTGGCGCCCAATTATAGGAAGGATGTCAACAAAATAGAGAGAGTACAGAGGAGATTTACTAGAATGTTGCCTGGGTTTCAAAACTAAGTTACAGAGATAGGTTGAATAAGTTAGGTCTTTATTCTCTGGAGCGCAGAAGGTTAAGGGGGGACCTGATAGAGGTCTTTAAAATGATGAGAGGGATAGACAGAGTTGATGTGGACAAGCTTTTCCCTTTGAGAATAGGGAAGATTCAAACAAGAGGACATGACTTCAGAATTAAGGGACAGAAGTTTAGGGGTAATATGAAGGGGAACTTCTTTACTCAGAGAGTGGTAGCGGTGTGGAATGAGCTTCCAGTGGAAGTGGTGGAGGCAGGTTCATTGGTATCATTTAAAAATAAATTGGATAGGCATATGGATGAGAAGGGAATGGAGGGTTATGGTATGAGTGCAGGCAGGTGGGACTAAGGGGAAAAAAAATTTGTTCGGCACGGACTTGTAGGGCCGAGATGGCCTGTTTCCGTGTTGTAATTGTTATATGGTTATATGGTTATATACCTGTTCAAATGACTTTTAAACATTGTTATTGTACCCGTCTCAACTACTTTGTCGAGTCATTATCTTAAACCACTCTAGTCCTTCCAGTGTTGCTACTCCCACAGTGTCGTGAGGTGGAAAGTTCCAAGATTTAGGTCTAGTGATACATTTCCAAATCAGGTGGAAAAACTTTGGGTGTCAGGAGATGAGTCACTCGCATTACAGAGATCATACTTTCACATTTCTGAAGGTAGATAAAAATGCTGGAGAAACTCAGTGGGTGAGGCAGCATCTATGGAGCGAAGGAAATAGGCGACGCATTGGGTCGAGACCCTTCTTCAGGCTGATGTGGAAGTTGAAGAGAAGTTGAGTTGAAGTGTTGATCCACTGGGAGATCAGGTTGGTTATTGCGAACCGAGCGGAGGTGTTGGGCGAAGCGATTGCTGATGTTACTTTCTAGGATGTAAGTTATCATATGTGTAGAGTTGGTTACTTTAGTCCCTTGAATTTCATTCCAGAACAATCTTTAACAATAGTTTTTCAATGTAAAATGTTACATTAATTAGCATCTTCTTCAGTGAAGAATAATTCAAATTATTTATTTGACGCATCAGCCATTTATTTGCGCTCAATTATAATTTCTTTTATCTCTGCCACATTGTCTACCGTCTCCACATCTGCTCAACTTGTAGTTACATCCTCCTAAAGCTGACCAGTGAACAAAAATAAACAAATATCTAACCCAATGAGTATAGCTGCTCCCTGGATCAAACTGTCCATGTATTGACAAATTATAATTGAGGCTCAGCAACTCACAATTCACATAACACTAACTCAGCAGCTCGTACAATACACAGTTTCAGCAGATATGGCTGCTCACAAACTCCGCCAGCACGCCGGATGATGCAGTTGCACGACAGAGCCTATATCACTAACCTTATCAAACCTTTGATGCATTATGTTTGATTAACGTAATATAATATTTCCCTTATCACTGCAGTTATTATCAACTCATTATTTATGCTTGATGGATTGCAGCCCTGGAAAACTGTTTTAAAATCCATGGTTACATACTTGTTTCTTGATCTGGTGGCTCAATGTTGTAGCCGTAACCAAGCAATGTACGGACAGCCTCACACAAGCTGTTTCGGTTTGTTGTCTTTGTGCGTTCATCCAGGAGATTATATGGTACGAGGCGGGGATTTCTCTTATTCATTATGTCCTACAAAAACACACACAAAAATATGAAAATAAAGTCCCTTATATATGAATTTCGAATTGATTTATACATTAGAAACATAGAAACATAGAAATTAGGTGCAGGAGTAGCCCATTCGGCCCTTCGGGCCTGCACCGCCATTCAATATGATCATGGCTGATCATCCAACTCAGTATCCCGTACCTGCCTTCTCTCCATACCCTCTGATCCCCTTAGCCACAAGGGCCACATGTAACTCCCTCTTAAATATAGCCAATGAACTGGCCTCGACTACCCTCTGCGGCAGAGAGTTCCAGAGATTCACCACTCTCTGTGTGAAAAAAGTTCTTCTCATCTCGGTTTTAAAGGATTTCCCCCTTATCCTTAAGCTGTGACCCCTTGTCCTGGACTTCCCCAACATCGGGAGCAATCTTCCTGCGTCTAGCCTGTCCAACCCCTTAAGAATTTTGTAAGTTTCTATAAGATCCCCTCTCAATCTCCTAAATTCTAGAGAGTATAAACCAAGTCTATCCAGTCTTTCTTCATAAGACAGTCCTGACATCCCAGGAATCAGTCTGGTGAACCTTCTCTGCACTCCCTCTATGGCAATAATGTCCTTCCTCAGATTTGGAGACCAAAACTGTACGCAATACTCCAGGTGTGGTCTCACCAAGACCCTGTAAAACTGCAGTAGAACCCCCCTGCTCCTATAAAATCCTTTTGCTATGAAAGCTAACATACCATTCGCTTTCTTCACTGCCTGCTGCACCTGCATGCCTACTTTCAATGACTGGTGTACCATGACACCCAGGTCTCGCTGCATCTCCCCTTTTCCTAGTTGGCCACCATTTAGATAATAGTCTGCTTTCCTGTTTTTGCCACCAAAATGGATAACCTCGCATTTATCCACATTATACTGCATCTGCCAAACATTTGCCCACTCACCCAGCCTATCCAAGTCATCTTGCAGTCTCCTAGCATCCTCCTCACAGCTAACACTGCCCCCCAGCTTAGTGCCATCCGCAAACTTGGAGATATTGCCTTCAATTCCCTCATCCAGATCATTAATATATATTGTAAATAGCTGGGGTCCCAGCACTGAGCCTTGCGGTACCCCACTAGTCACTGCCTGCCATTGTGAAAAGGACCCGTTTACTCCTACTCTTTGCTTCCTGTTTGCCAACCAGTTCTCTAACCACATGAACACTGAACCCCCAATGCCGTGTACTTTAAGTTTATATACTAATCTCTTATGTGGGACCTTGTCGAAAGCCTTCTGGAAGTCCAGTTACACCACATCCACTGGTTCTCCCCTATCCACGCTACTAGTTACATCCTCGAAAAATTCTATAAGATTCGTCAGACATGATTTACCTTTCGTAAATCCATGCTGACTTTGTCCAATGATTTCACCACTTTCCAAATGTGCTGCTATCCCATCTTTAATAACTGACTAGCAGTTTCCCCTCTACCGATGTTAGACTAACTGGTTTGTAATTACCCATTTTCTCTCTCCCTCCCTTCTTAAAAAGTGGGGCTACGTTTGCTACCCGCCAATCCTCTGGAACTACTCCAGAATCTAAAGAGTTTTGAAAGATTATTACTAATACATCCACTATTTCTGGAGCTACTTCCTTAAGTACTCTGGGATGCAGCCTATCTGGCCCTAGGGATTTATCGGCCTTTAATCCATTCAATTTACCCAACACCACTTCCCGGCTAACCTGGATTTCACTCAATTCCTCCAACTCCTTTGACCCACTGTCCCCTGCTATTTCCGGCAAATTATTTATGTCTTCCTTAGTGAAGACGGAACCAAAGTAGTTATTCAATTGGTCCGCCATATCCTTGTTCCCCATGATCAACTCACCTGTTTCTGACTGCAAGGGACCTACATTTGTTTTAACTAATCTCTTTCTTTTCACATATCTATAAAAAGTTTTGCAGTCAGTTTTTATGTTCCCTGCCAGTTTTCTTTCATAATCTATTTTTCCTTTCCTAATTAAGCCCTTTGTCCTCCTCTGCTGGTCTTTGAATTTCTCCCAGTCCTCCGGTATGCTGCTTTTTCTGGCTAATTTGTACGCATCAACCTTCGCTTTGATACTATCTCTGATTTCCCTTGTTATCCATGGATGTACTACCTTCCCTGATTTATTCTTTTGCCAAACTGGGATAAACAATTTTTGTAGTTCATCCATGCAGTCTTTAAATGTCTTCCATTGCATATCCCCCGTCAACCCTTTTAGAATTAATTGCCAGTCAATCTTGGCCAATTCACGTCTCATACCCTCAAAGTTACCTTACTTTAAGTTCAGAACCATTGTTTCTGAATTAACAATGTCACACTCCATCCTAATGAAGAACTCAACCATATTATGGTCACACTTGCCCAAGGGGGCACGTACAACAAGATTGCTAACTAACCCTTCCTCATTACTCAATACCCAGTCTAAAATAGCCTGCTCTCTTGTTGGTTCCTCTACATGTTGATTTAGATAACTATCCCGCATACATTCCAAGAAATCCTCTTCCTCAGCACCCCTGCCAATTTGATTCACCCAATCTATATGTAGATTGAAGTCACCCATTATAACTGTTTTGCCTTTGTCGCACGCATTTCTAATTTCCTGTTTGATACCATCTCCAACTTCACTACTACTGTTAGGTGGCCTGTACACAACACCCACCAGCGTTGTCTGCCCCTTAGTGTTTTGCAGCTCTACCCATACCGATTCCACATCCTCCAAACTAATGTACTTCCTTTCCATTGCATTCATCCCCTCTCTAATCAGTAACGCTACCCCACCTCCTTTTCCTTTCTCTCTATCCCTCCTGAATATTGAATATCCCTGGATGTTCAGCTCCCAGCCTTGGTCACCCTGGAGCCATGTCTCTGTGATACCATATAGTTGATCATAGTCATTAATAGCTATCTGCACATTCAACTCATCCACCTTATTACGAATGCTCCTTGCATTGAGACACAAAGCCTTCAGGCTTGTTTTTACAACACTTATACAATTATGTTGAAAAGTGTCCCTTTTTGATTTTTGCCCGGGTTTTGTCTGCCTGCCACTTTTACTTTTCACCTTGCTACCTATTGCTTCTACCCTCATTTTACACCCCTCGGTCTCTACGTTCACACATTTAAGAAACCCTTTCCCTTTAACTCCAGCCTCCACTATCCCATTCAACACCCCACCCCCCTTATTCAGTTTAAAGCCACCCGTGTAGCAGTGGCAAACCTGCCTGCCAGAATGCTGGTCCCACACCTGTTAAGATGCAATCCGTCCCTTTTGTACAGTTCCCCCTTACTCCAAAACAGATCCCAGTGATCTAAGAATCTAAATCCCTGCCCCGTGCACCAGTTCCTCAGCCATACGTTCAGGTCCCGTATCTCACTGTTCCTGCTCTCGCCAGCACGGGGAACTGGAAGCAAACCGGAGATAACAACCCTGGAGGTCCTGCTTTTCAACATTTTTCCGAGCTCTCTAAAGTCACGCTGCAGAATATTCATCCCCTTTTTTCCGACATCGTTTGTGCCGACATGCACTACCACTTCCGGATGTTCACCTTCGCCCTTGAGGATTTTCTGCACTCTGTCCGTGACATCCTGGATCCTGGCACCGGGAAGGCAGCACACCATCCTCGCATCCCGTCTGTTGCCGCAGAAACCCCTGTCCGTGCCTCTCACGATGGAGTCTCCCACTACAATGGCCTTGCCTGCCTTAGGCCTTTTTGGTTTTGGCTCAACAGCCCTATTCGCATCGCAAGCCAGTCCGCCGCTCACATCTTCTGTCCCAACAGCTTCTAAGCGGATGAACCTGCTTACAAGAGGTACACCACCCGGGGACGTTGGCATTCCATGCTTCTCTCCCTTTCTCACTGTCTCCCACCTTCTCTCTTCCAGTACCTTAGGTGTAACAATCGTACTGTAGGACTTGTCGAGGAACGACTCCGTTTCTCGTACGAACCGGAGGTCATCCACTTGCTTCTCCAGTTCCCCAACACGGCCCTTCAGGAGCTCTACCTGGATGCATTTTTCGCATTTGTAGCAGCCAGAGGCACCAGCGGTGTCCTTGACCTCCCACATACTGCAAGCATCGCACTGAATCAGCTTGCCTGACATGTCCTTCTTTCGTCTCTACCTCTCAAGCGTATTGCGTGGTCTCCTCTCCTCAGCCTCCTCGCCGAAGACTCTTGAGCCAAAGACTTACACTTTACTCACAGGGCACTTCCCTCACAAGGCCGCTCACTCACTGCCGCTCGCTGGGAGCCGTCTTGCTTAAATCGACTGATAAATTGCCAAGATTTACCAATTTACAAAGCAAATTCCTCAGTTTTCAAATGTTTTTAGATAACAGATAACAGAGATTCCGAGCCTTTGCATGCCCTATTACCTTGCATAATTTTTTTTCTCTTCTATGAATCAATGGCTAAGTCGGCAAAGCTTGCATTTAATGGTCATTTCTAATTACCCTTATAATGTCACCTTCTTGAATTGCTGCAGTTCTAGTGAAGGGCTTTTTTGTTATTTACCAATAATCGGTCTCGGGCTGATTCATCTTTACAAGTTGTGATAGGGTTTGAATGTTCTATAAATGAATTTGATGATGGGGTAGAGGTGGGTAAAATGCAGATTGGAGAATGATGAAAAGGGACAAGACCAAAAAAGAGAAAACTGAGGATTTGAAAGATTAAATAATTGATTGAAAGACGCAGCATGGAAACAGGCCCTTCGGCCCACTGAGTCAGCCAAATCTGACAACGGAGTCAGAATCGATCCTGGTCTACAGAGCTATGAAGCAGCAGCTCTCCCAGATGTATCACTGTACCAGCCACAGTTGTGCAGGTGGATGTTTGTCGAATGTGAGGAAGAACAGGGTCGATCACAGTGAGTCAGGGTAAAATTAGCAATTAATCAGAATGTTAAAAAAAAAAATCCCATAGTATCAATAACATAGGAGATGGTGGCACAAATTCTTACAAAATCTGCAGGAAGTGTTCTGCTCCTGCAGACCCACAGATTGTATTCATAAAACACAGTTTACGGATCAAGCCTCTCTTGGCTTTTTTTTATGCCAGGATTGGATAATCCGTCCCTTGTCAATATTCTAGTCAATATGCATTCATCAAACCTAGTCAATATTCATTAATCAACCAAATTGAACTAAAATTTGAAACCTTGAGAGGATCCAAACAAACCTTGATGGTGAATGGTATGCCTACCTCCTATTTAACATCTGTTAAATCCATGAGTACATTTGTTCAAAGTTGATTAGTGCTCCATAATTGGAATCTTTTTATTTCTCACCCAATCCAAAGCCATCCAATCATTATACTACTTTTTAAATGTGTTATACAGATTGTCAAACCTCATTTCCATTTTCAAATAACCATCTTCATCAAATGAAGTAAACTTGTACGGTTTTGTTCAGAATTATGAAGCATTTCTACTCTGATTCTTCCCAGTTATTTTTTCTCCCAATTCACGATTTGTTTAATGGTATTAGCTGTGGTTGAGCTGCTCGCTGATATTATATCCGACTCCTAATATTTGAGCAAAAAATCCAGCCGGCACCTTGATGCAATATTTAAGGACAGATCATATAAACTTCCTTCTCTCAGAGAGATGAAAAAATCTCCCACAGTACCAAATGAAGACGAGCTTGATAGTTATCACTAATGTCCTGACCAATATTTATTCATCAACTAAGAGAGCTAATCTGGTTAATTTGTAAAATTTGCTATGAACAAATTAACTGCAATGTTTTCTACCTTACAACAGTAGCTGTATATACCTAATGTCCTCATTTTACTGTAAATTGCTTTGGGGCATCCTTAGGTTATGAAACAGGCCTTATCAATTCCTTCATCTTAATATGATAAAATAAAAAAGCAAGGTTAATATACATGGTATTCTGGGGGCGGAGGGGATTACCAGAAAACATGAGAATACATCCAAAGTAAATTGCATGTATGTAATCATCTATTATGCACTCCCAAGTAAAAAATTGAAATATGTTTTCTTCTCCTTACCTGCAAAATACTGAAAGTCCACCCTTGGCGGATGCGATCCCGTGCCCAGACATTGTGACCATTTTCAGCCAGTTTGTCCACCAAAGTATTCTGGGCTGGAGTAAGTTTTACATGGGAAAGGTCAAGTGGAGTAGGTTTATAACCGCTTGACATAAGGTACCTGTGACCAAAGGATATTAGAATTGTCATTAAACACTGAACTAAAGCAAACATTTAATACCTTACAGGCAATAAGTAAAACAGAAAATGTTGGGACCACTCAAAGACTCAGGCAGCAGTAAAATTAACATTTCAAATTAAAGACTTACCGGAACTGTGAAGGAGAAATCTAATTAGTTTTAAGTTGTGGAGAAGTTAGGGTACAGCTATCAATGACACAGTGAATCTCTCTGATTAACCAAATGGACATAGACGGTAGATAAAGACATTAATGAGGATAGCTAGAGAACTAGAACGTGAACAAAAGGAACATAAAAGTTGCAAAATGCACAAAATATTGAGCAGATCAGGCTACTACAAACCCACTAACTCCCATGACTATCTGGACTACACTTCTTCCCACCCTGCTTCCTGTAAGAACTCTATCCCCAATTCCCAATTCCTCAGTCTACGCTGCATCTGCACCCAGGATGAGGTGTTCCAAACCAGGGCATCGGCAATGTCCTCATTCTTTAGGGAACGGGGTTTCCCTTCTTCTACTATAGATGAGGCTCTCACCAGGGTCTCTTCTATACCCTGTAGCTCTGCTCTCACTCCCCATCCCCCCCAATTGTAACAAGGACAGAGTCCCCCTTGTCCTCACCTTCTACCCAACCAGCCGTCACATACAACAGATAATCCCCCGACATTTTTGCCACCTCCAAGGGGATCCCACCACTGGCCACATCTTCCCATCTCCTCCCCGTTCGGCATTCCGCAGAGACCGTTGCCTTCGTAACTCCCTGGTCAATTCGTCCCTTGTCACCCAAACCACACCCTCCCCTGATACTTTCCCTTGCAACCACAGGAAATGCTACACTTGTCACTTTACCTCCACCCTTGACTCCATCCAAGGACCTAAGCAGTCTTTCCAGGTGAGGCAGAGGTTCACCTACACCTCCTCCAACTTCATCTATTGCATCTGCTGTTCCAGGTGTCAGCTGCTCTACATCGGTGGGACACAAGGCTTGGCGATCGCTTCGCCCAACACCTCCACTCAGTTCGCAATAACCAACCTGATCTCCCGGTGGCTCAGCACTTCAACTCCCCCTCCCATTCCAAATCCGACCTTTCAGTCCTGGGCCTCCTCCATGGCCAGAGTGAGCACCACCGTAAATTGGAGGAGCAGCACCTCATATTTTGCTTGGGTAGTGTACACTCCAGCAGTATTTCAGGCAATCCTTGCTTTCTCCCTCTTTCTCCTCCCCTTCACAGCTCTCCCTCTGCCTCTTCCTTTCTTCCCGCCCCCACCTCCACCAATCTGAAGAAAGGTCTCGACCCAAAACATCACATATTCCTTCGCTCCATAGATGCTGCTGCACCCGCTGCGTTTCTCCAGCATTTTTGTCTACCTTCGAGCAGATCAGGACGCACTTTAGAGAAAACAGAACTAAGAAAATGTTACATATGGGTGAGCAATATTAGCCAATTCTGATACAATCAGAGGAAGTGAGTTACCTGAAGTTGAAAATTTGAATATAGGGTCTGGAAAACTGCAAAATGCCGAGATGAGTTCTGGTTACTTAAATTTACATTGTGCATCATCAAGTTCACATTGTGGTACATATTATTCTCCCATTGACATAACATGAAACAGGAAATTCAGCATCACTTTGCAAAAAGAACACAGGTGCTCCCAATCTACATTTGCTTTCCCCAAGGTATAAATACCACACTGTTGAAGTGTATATAATGGTAACTGTAACTTTAAGTACTAAGTATTAGAATGGTACTGGACCAAGTGGGACCCATTGTGCCCCGTTCCCGGAATGCTATGTTCCACCACTCACCCATAGCCCCCAACTGTGCAGCCGCGGCTGATGTTTTAAAGTTTAAAATGGCAATAACTTGTAATATATCAGATCAATGTGAACGCATCTCACTCTCCCTCTTCAGTCCCCTATTCCCCTCCTCCATTATCCTCTCTCTCCCCACCCTCCACCAACCCTCCTCTGCTTCCTCCCCACACCCCTCCCTCACCTCCTCCATTATCTGGCCATCCCTCTTCCTACCCCTATCCTCCTCCATTTCCCCTCATCCCCCCAGCACTCCTCTTCACCCTCCCTCTTCTTTCCCCTCTCCCCCTCCCCTCCCCCACCTTTCACGCCCTCTTCTTTCCCCAACACTCAGTCACTCCCTCCCTCCCCTATAACACCTCTCCCACACAGTACACAAGAAGAAGAAGAAGGGATCAATCTCGTGAACCTACGCTGCACTGCCTCAATCACAAGGATGTCCTTCCTCAAATTAGGCCAAAACTGTACACAATACTCTAGATGTGGTCTTACCAGAGCCCTATACAACTGCAGAAGAACCTCTCTAATCCTTTACTGAAATCCTCTTGTTATGAAGGCCAACATTCCATTAGCTTTCTTCACTACCTGCTGTACCTGCACGCCAACGCCAGTGACAGGTGTACAAGGACACCCAGGTCTCGCTGCACCTCCCCCTTACCTAACCTAACCCCATTGAGATAATAATCTGCCCCCTTGTTTTTGCCGCCAAAGAGGATAACCTCACATTTATCTATATTATACTGCATCCGCCACACATCTGCCCACTCACTCAACCTGTCCAGGTCACCCTGCAACCTCCAAACATCCTCTTCACAGTTCACACTGCCACTCAGCTTTGTGTCATCCGCAAACTTGCTAGTGTTGCTCCTAATTCCCTCTTCCAAATCTTTAATATATATGGTAAACAGTTGCGGCCGCAACACCGAGCCTTGCGACACTCCACTCATCACTGCCTGCCATTCTGAAAAGGACCCGTTCACTCCTATTCTTTGCTTCCTGTCTGCCAACCAATTTTCTATCCATGTCAACACCATGTGCTCGAATTTTAGTCACCAGTCTCCTGTGCAGGACCTTATCAAAGGCTTCATCCATTTTACTCGTCACATCCTCAAAAAAATCCAGAAGATTAGTCAAGCATGATTTTCCTTTCATAAATCCATGTTGACGGACTAACCTTTTTTGTGTCATCCAAATGCCCCATTATTACCTCTTTAATAATTGACTCCAGCATTTTTCCCACCACCGAAGTCAGACTAAATGGTCTGTAATTCCCCGTTTTCTCTATCGCTCCTTTCTTGAAACGTGGGATAACATTACCAATTCTCCAATCCACGTGAACTGATCCTGATTCCTTTGAATCTCAGTATCTCAGTATGCATAATAATAATATACCAATAGAATATCAATTCATTTACACTGAAATTAATTGCCAAATGAACTGTGAGCATATCTTGCTTCTCCCCATTTCATTCAATTCACTTAAAAGATATAAACATTCAAATTGTATAAAAAAGCAAAACTTACGATTTGGCCATTTTAATTTTCTTTAGATTTTCTTCTGCCTTTTCATCAGCCATTCCAACATGGCACCCTAATGCCAGGAGGGTTCTGAGGAGAAATGTTCAGAAAATATATTGTTAATGATATATCAGTGAAATTAAAACAATGTCACCACAGAAATTGCATTGTACTTACTTCAGAGTTTCACCAGACATTTGCAAGTTGTAGTTTCTCTCAGGTTCAGGTAACCTATGAAACTCAACGAGACAAGGGTGCAGTTTTTTGTTGTCATCTCGGATCTAATTGCAAAAACAAAGAAAATGATTAGTCATAGAGTAATTTGACACTGAAAAAGGCCCGTTCATCCTGGTGCAGGAATTCAACCTGAAACATCAACAAACACTTTCACCCCAAAGTTGCTGCTCAACACACTGAGTTCCTTCAACAGATCATTTGTTTTCCGAGTAATATATTGAAAATGGTTGCATTTATTTTCAATCCATGGAGGTTGGGTTAGTTCCAGGTTCTGTTACATTTCTATATTTTAGCAAGAAACTTACTGCATTGGAACCTCCTACATGAAGCATTTAAAACTTTTAATTCATATGCTTGACTTTGGCTATACTTATAAAGGATTCTCCATTAGCTGCAACATTTATTACCGATTTTCTTACAGATATGAAAACCCAAATTAGACCAGCAATTTTTATCCAGAACTTTATGACCAACAAATGTAAAGTTTTTACTTTAATCACGTAGAGAAATAAAACTTGATTTATTTCCATCGGGCATTAACATATGTCATTGCATAATTAGATCATATTTTGAGACAGATGTAATTTTAAAACTTCTTACTGTGCCATACGTCCAACCTATCTCGATCTTTGTTATAGACCAAAGCTCATGTATGTTTTCAGCTAATTTCTCTCGTATACGTTCCAGATGAGGTGGTAGAACAATCTAAAATAAAATAAGAACAATAATAAAAGAAGAATAAGAAAATAACAATTAAAATAATATTTCTAAAATTACAAAAATGTCAACAACATTTCATCCTGATCAAATGTATCTGAGGACACTGTGGGAAGCTCGAGAGGAGATTGCAGGTGCCCTGGCTGATATTTCAGAATCGTCATTAAATACAGGTGAAGTGCCAGAAGTCTGGATAGTGGCAAATGTTGTGCCTCTATTCAAGGACTGCAGAGAAAATCTAGGGAACTATAGGCCAGTGAGCCTTACATCTATCGTCGGAAAGTTACTAGAAACTATTCTAAGGGATAGGATCTACATGCTTTTAGATGGACAAGGGTTGATTAGGAATAGTCAGCATGGGGTAGGAGTGGGAGGTCATGTCTCATGAACCAGATTGCCTTTTTTGAAGATGTGACTTAAAAGGTTGATGGGGGCAGAGCTGTAGATGTTGTATACAATGCCCTCCATAATGTTTGGGACAAAGATCCATCATTTATTTATTTGCCTCTGTACTCCCCAATTTGAGTTTTGTAATCACATGTGGTTAACGTGCACATTGTCAGATTTTAATAAAGCCCATTTTTATACATTTTGGTTTCACCATGTAGGAATTACAGCAGTGTTTATATATAGTCCACCCATTTCAGGACACCATAATGTTTGGGACACAACAATGCCATGTAAATGAAAGTAGTCATGTTTAGTATTTTGTTGCATATCCTTTGCATGCAATGACTGCTTGAAGTCTGCGATTCATGGACATCACCAGATGCTGGGTGTCTTCTCTGGTGATGCTCTGCCAGGCCTACAGTGTAGCCATCTTTAGCTTATGCTGGTTTGGGGGCCTAGTCCCCTTCAGTTTTCTTTTGAGCATATAAAAGGCATACTCAATTGGGTTCAGATTGGGTGATTGACTTGGCCACTCAAGAATTAATCATATTTTAGCTTTCAAAAACTCCTTTGTTGCTTTTGCAGTATGTTTAGGATCATTATCTTGCTGTACAATGAACCGCCAGCCAATGCGTTTTGAGGCATTTGTTTGAATTTCAGCAGATAGGATGTGTCTATACACTTCAGAATTCAATATGCTACAACCATCAGCAGTTGTATCATCAATGAAGATAAGTGAGCTAGTATCATCAGCAGCCATACATGACCAGACCATAACACCCCCACCACCGTGTTTCACAGATTAGGTGGTATGCTTTGGATCTTGGGCAGTTCCTTGTCTCCTCCATACTTTGCTCTCGCCATTACTCTGATATAAGTTAATTTTCATCTCATCTGTCCACAAGACCATTTTCCAGAACTGTGGTTGCTCTGTAGCCAGGCCATCCTATTTTTGCGGCTAACCAGTGGCTTGCATCTTGCAGTGTAGCCTCTGTATTACTGTTCATGAAGTCTTCTGCGCATAGTGGTCATCAACAAATCCACACCTGACTTCTGAAGAGTGTTTCTAATCTGTCAGATAGGTGTTTCGGGTTTTTCTTTATTATAGACAGAATTCTTCTGTCATCAGCTGTGGAGGCCTGCCAGTCCCTTTGAGATTAGTAAGCTCGCCAGTGCTCTCTTTCTTCTTAATGATGTTCCAAACAGTTGATTTTGGTAAGCCTAAGGTTTGGTTGATGTCTCCAGCAGTTTTATTTGTGGTTCATTCTGTGTTTATACATAGTTCCCCCATTTTAGGGCACCATAATGTTTGGGACATGTGGCTTCACATGAGTTTGTAATTTCTCAGGTGTGTTTAAATGCTTCCTTAAAGCAGGTATAATGCAGGTATCTCAGCACCTAGTCTTTCCAACACCCTTGGAACTTTTATTGTTGTTTATCAACACAAGGACCAAAGTTGTGTCAATGAAAGTCAAAGAAGCCATTATGAGTCTGAGAAACAAGAATAAAACTGTTCCACTGGTATGAAGGTCTAGGACTAGAGGTCATAGCCTCAGAATTAAAGGTCATTCCTTCAGGAAGGAGATGAGGAGAAATGTATTTAGTCTGAGGGTGGTGAATTAGGTCATAAGGGATAGGAGTAGAATTAGGAATTCGGTCCATCAAGTCTACTCCACCATTTAATCATGGCTGATCTATCTCTCCCTCCTAACCCCATTCTACTGCCATCTCCCCATAACCTCGGACACCAGTGCTAATCAAGAATCTATCTCTGCATTGAAAATATCAACTGATGGCCTCCACAGCCTTCTGTGGCAAATAATTCTACAGATTCACCACCCTCTGACTGAAGAAATTTCTCCTCATCTCCTTCCTAAAAGAACATCCTTTAATTCTGAGGCTATAACCTCTAATCCAAGACTCTCCAATTAGTGGAAACATCCCCTCCACATCCACTCTATCCAAGCCTTTCACTATTCTGTATGTTTCAATGAGGTTCCCCCTCATTCTTCTAAACTCCTGCGAGTACAGGCCCAGTGCTGACAAACGGCCATCTTATGTTAACCCACTCATTCCTGGAATCATTTTTATAAACCTCCTCTGGACCTTCTCCAGAGTCAGCACATCCTTCCTCTGATATGGTGCCCAAAATTGCTCACAATGTTCCAAATGTTGCCTGACCAGCACTTTATAGAGCCTCAGCATTACATCCATATTTTTGTATACAAGCCCTCTTGAAATAAATGCTAACATTGAGTTTGCTTTCTTTACTACCGATTCAACATGCAGATTAAATTTTTGGGAATCCTGCACCAGCAGTCCAAGTCCCTTTGCAACTCCAATTTCTGGATTCTCTCCCCATTTAGATAATAGTCTACGCCTTTATTCCTTTATTCTCAAGGTGTCCTTGAGACTCTTGAAAGGCGCCCATAAATAAAATTTATTATTATTATTATTATTACTACCAAAATGCATGACTCCACATGGCCAGAGCGAGCAACACCGGAAATTGGAGGAACAGCACCTCATATTCCGCTTGGGGAGTCTGCATCCTAGGGGCTTGAACATTGAATTCTCCCAATTTTGTTTGTCCTTGCTGTCTCCTCCCATTCCTCAGCCCTCCTGCTGTCTCCTCCCATCCCCCAGCCTTCAGGCTCCTCCTCCTTTTTCCTTTCTTCCCCCCCCCCACCCCCCACCCCATCAGTCTGAAGAAGGGTTTCGGCCTGAAATGTTGCCTATTTCCTTCGCTCCATAGATGCTGCTGCACCCGCTGAGTTTCTCCAGCTTTTTTGTGTACCTTGCATGACTCCACACTTTGCTGCACTATATTCCATCTGCCACTTATCTGTCCACTCTCACAACCTGTCCAAGATTCTCTACAGAGTCCCTGCTTTCTCTACGTTACCTGCCATTCCACCTATTTTCGTATCATACGCAAATTTGGCCACAAAACCTTCAATCCCCGGTCCAAATCTGAAAAAACCTTTGCCACAGAAGGCTGTGAAGGCCATCAATGGATATTTCTAAGGCAGAGATAGATAGATTCTTGATTAGTATGGGTGTCAGGGGTTATGGGGAGAAGGCAGCAGAATGGGGTTAGGAGGGAGAGATAGATCAGCCATAATTGAATGGTGTAGAATTGATGGGCTGAATGGCCTAATTCTGCTCCTATCATTTATGACCTTACGATATGTCTGTAATTATCAGAGCCATTCAGAAAGACTGCAAAGGCCTTTCGACAGTACAAGATGTCAAAAAACCAATACGGAAGTCAGTCTGTGCGAATGGCAAATGGGGTAGGTGCGGAAGTGGAGATGTGTGGAGGAGTTATTTACAAACCACAAGGCGAACATTGTGGGGGACTCTGCCAAAGTAAAAGTTATTACTTTTGCAGTCAGGAGCTTCAAAATCTGATTAAGTAATGTATATTTTTGTAAATGTTTGCATATACAAAAAATCAAGAAACACTGAATTTATTTAAAAGTGGCCAATAGATAAATCCTTACCTGCGCTGTATCCACAGGAGACGGAGCAAATTCAGTATGTGACAGTGATTGTACAGGGCCCAAAAGATTTCGAATGCCATCAAAATCATGCTTATATTGTTTGATGGGCTCTATTCTCATTCTTTCCTTTGGTAGTAGTGCTTCATAACCAGGAGAATAACCAGGTGGAGGCATAAACTTGAATTCCCCATGCCTACCACCTAGTAAAAATCTGACCCTACACACAAAAAATAAATTAAAATAACATTTAACGTCAATGTGAAATAGCCATGAGTGCAAATTCCTATTTATAGATCTTGTTGATATAAAACATCCCCCAACTAAAACTGTGAGCAATTAATTGCTGTTTAGTCACAGTATGTAGTTATTGAATCTGGAGATTTAAAACTTTGAATAAATCCTGGTAAGTTTTTTTTTCCAATTGACAGAAAGCACTTTTCCACAAAAAGATATGCAGATTTTTATGACGCAGCATAAGAGAATGTTATTGTTAATATTCTTTGTCAGAAACAGTCTCACTGGACAATGCTAAGGAAATTGGCAAATCAATTTCTTAGAAATATAGAGTAAAATAAATCTGCTAACTTTTCATGGAACAAGATTGTATTGAGTTGATTGTTCAGGACTGATTGGAATCTGAAAGGATTCAGTGGACAATTGCAAAAAATGACAATTGGAGCTTCCAATATATTTCCCCAGTTTAATTACTGGGGATTTTTTAGTACAAGATCTAAATGAAATCATTCTACCATTTTGATCCTGATGTAATCTTAATCAACAATTGTTTCAGGAACACTGGAAAAATCAGCACAAGGTGGGGCCTAAACAAGTTTTTGTTTCCTATTATGGTCTGATTTTCACTATCATGGTATGGTTGCCTTATAAAGGGTCTGCCAGTCAAGGATAGGCCTTGTCAGCCACCACAGGAAATGCAACCACAGACAAAACCCTCCCCTCTCGAAGCCGCAGGTGAATGTCAAAGCTTCTCTCGTAGATCTCTCATCATCTCTCATAGATAAACAGATGTCATCTAATATAGTACTATTATGAACTGGTTACCTAGTATTACTGATAATTTATATTATAGATTATTGTTTATTTATTTGTGGCATTGTTGCATGGATGTGTCTGTATAGCTGCAGTATTTAAGAATTTCATTCTTACATTCCCAGTAAACATTAAATACGTAGGAAGGAACTGCAGATGCTGATTTACACTAAAGATAGACACAAAACGATAGAGTAACTTAATGGAACAGGCAGCATTTCTGGATAGAAGGAATGGGTGATGTTTCGGGTCGAGACCCTTCTTCAGACCAAGAGTCAGGGGAGTGGGAGAAACAGAAATAAGGAAGGGTAAGGTGTGAAAGCGGACATCAAAGGAGATGGTGCTCAAGGCAAATGTCGAATAAATCATTGTTAGCTAGGAGAACGGGGCACTGAAGCATACAGAGATCAAGTTTAATCGGGGGGCAGTCAGACTGGACGGAAAACGAAGGGGGAGGGATGGAGAGAGGGAAAGCAAGAGTAATTAAATACATGTGAAGGAAGGAACTGCGGATGCTGTTTTAAACCGAAGATAGAAACAAAAAGCTGGAGTAACTCATCGGGACAGGCAGCATCTCTGGAGAGTAGGAATGGGTGACGTTTCGGGTCGAGACCCTTCTTCAGATTAGTTAGGGGAAAAGGAAACGAGAGATATAGACGATGATGTAGAGAGATAAAGACCAATGAATGAAAGATATGCAAAAAAGTTACAATGATAAATGAAACAGGCCATTGTTAGATGTTTGTTGGGTGAAAACGAGAAGCTGGTCTGACTTGGGGGAGGGGGTAGGGAGAGAGAGAGAGAGAGAGAGGGAATGCTAGGATTGCTTGAAGTTATAGAAATCAAAGTTATAGAAATAGGAGATGCTGTTCCTCTCAATTTGCATTTACCCTCACTCTGACAATGGAGGAGGCCTCTGACAGAGAGGTCAATGTGGGAATGAGAAGGAGAAGTAAAGTGTTTAGCAACCTGGGAGATCAGGTAGGTTCAGATGGACTGAGCAAAGGTGTTCAACTAAACGATCACCCAGTCTACGTTTGGTATTCACATCTTGAACAACGGATACAGTCGATGAGTTTGGAGGAGGTGCAGGTGAGCCTGAAAGGACTGCTGGGATCCCTGGACAGTAGTGAGAGGAGGTATAAGGACAGGTGCTGCATCTCCTGCATTTGAAAGGGAAGGTACCTGGGGAGGGGGTGGGAAGGGAAGGAATGAGTTAACCAGGAAGTTGTGGAGGACTGAATGAACTCCAAAAGAACCTTGACAGAAATACATAGAACAAATAATATTCAATATGTTATAGAGAACCAGTGTAGATGAGCTGAAAGGAGAAGAAAACGTACAACACTCTCTGGAACACCTAAGGGGTAAATACAAATTTATTGTGGAGACACAAGAAACCTATTGTGCTTAAGGGAATCAATATCACATAAAAGATTTAAGGTTCATGGTTTAACTGTGACAGTTATATGAATTCAGCACTGGCTTACTAATAAAAGACTGAGGGTTGCAGTGGAAGGACAATATTCAGACCGGAGGCCTATGGCCAGTGGGGTTGGCGCAGGGAACTTTTCTGGGACCTCTCTTGTTCATGATATAAATGACTTGGATAGACAGAAAATGCTGGAGTAACTCAGCAGGACAGGCAACATCTCTGGAGAGAAGGAATGGGTCAAAGATAGATAAGTCAAAGAGATGCTGCCTGTCCCACTGAGTTACTCTAGCATTTTGTGGTCTATCTCCGATTTAAACCAGCATCTGCAGTTCTTTCCTACACTAAATGACTTGGATATATACGCAGCTGGGTTGGTCAGTAAATTGCAAATTACATTAAGATAACGGGTCGTGGACTGTGATGAAGCCTGTCATCCCCGCCAGCTTGATCACCAAACTCAGTGGACTTGGCATCTCCACCTCCCTCTGCAACTGGACATCCTCACTAACAGACCACAGTCTGTTAGGGTCAATAACCTCACCTCCTCCACTATAACACTGAACACCGGAGTGCCACAGGGCTGTGTGCTCAGCCCTCTCCTCTACTCTCTCTTCACCCACGACTGCATCCCAAAGTACGGATCCAATGCCATTATTAAGTTTGCTGACGATACCACGGTAGTAGGACTGATCAGCGACAACGATGAGTCGGCCTACAGGGATGAGATCCAGCACCTGACAGCCTGGTGTGCCAACAATAACCTCGTCCTCAACTCCAAAAAGACGAAGGAGATTATTGTTGACTTCAGGCAGACCAGAGGAGGCAGTCATACCCCCATCCATATAAACGGGACTGAGGTGGAGCGCGTCTCCAGCTATAAATTCCTCGGAGTACATATCTCAGAGGATTTGTCCTGGTCCCTCAACACCTCCAAGCTGATCAAAAAGGCACAGCAGCGCCTTTACTTCCTGAGGAGGCTCAAGAAAGCCCACCTGTCCCCCCGGATCCTGACCAACTTTTACCGCTGTACTATACAGAGTATCCTGACCACCTGCTTCACGTTATGGTACAGCAGCTGCACTGCTGCGGACAGGAAGGCACTACAACGGGTGGTGAAAACCGCGTAGCACATCATCGGTGCCCCGCTCCCTGCCATGGATGCCCTCCACCGAAAACGGTGTCTGAGACGGGCTGGGAAGATCATCAAAGACCCCTCACACCCCAACCATGGACTGTTTGCCCTCCTCCCATCAGGGAGGCGGTACAGAAGCCTCAGGTCACGTACTAGTAGGATGAGGAACAGCTTCTACCACAACACAATCACATTGCTGAACTCGGAGTCCCGCCGATAGATTTTCTCTGGTCCCTCCGTCCCCCATTGCTTAATTATTCTGTATTTCTTGATTATTCTGTATCTTCCCTCTTTCTATTTTTTTTGTTTTCTTTATGTAGAACTACTACGGACTGACGCAAAACTGCATTTCGTTGTACTGATACTTGTATTTGTGCGATGACATTAAAGTTGAATTGAATTGAATTGAATAATTGTACAGCAGGTTATGTGTCAGCAGCAGAAATGGGCGAAGAAATGGCAAATGGAGTTAATCTGATTAAGTGTGAAGTTTTGCTTTGGGAGGTCAACGCAAGCAGAAAATATACAATAATTGCAAGACCCTTAACAACATTGATGTACAGAGGTATCTTGGGGTCCAAGTCCTTAATTCTCTGAACATGGCAATACAAGAAGATAGAATGATGAAGAAGGCATATGAGTATGCTTGCCTTCATTGGTCGGGACATTGAGTATAATAAACAATAGACAATAGATACAGGAGTAGGCCATTCGGTCCTTGGAGCCAGCACCGCCATTCAATGTGATCATAGCTGATCATCCGTAATCAGTACCCCGTTCCTGCCTTCTCCCAATATCCCTAGAGCTCTATCTAGCTCTCTCTTGAAAGTATCCAGAGAAAGTATCCAGCCTCCACCGCCTTCTGAGGCAGAGGATTCCACAGACTCACAACTCTGTGTGAAAAAGTGTTTCCTCATCTCCGTTCTAAACGGCTTACCCCTTATTCTTAAACTGTGGCCCCTGGTTCTGGACTCCCCCAACATCGGGAACATGTTTCCAGCCTCTAGCGTGTCCAAATCCTTCATAATCTTATATGTTTCAATAAGATCCCCTCTCATTCTTCTAAACTCCAGAGTGTACAAGCCCAGCCGCTCCATTCTCTCAGCATATGACAGTCCCGCCATCCTGGGAATTAACCTTGTAAACTCCCTAAATAACAAAAATGTTCTTCCTCAAATTTGGGGCCCAAAACTGCACACAATACTCCAGATGTGGTCTCACTAGCGCCAAGAAGTATGATGCAGCTTTAAAGGACTTTTGCGGGGCAAGTTATTTTTACACAAAAGGTGAGAAGTGCCTGGAACACGCTGCCAGGGATGGTGGTGAAGGCAGAATAAGTGCATGAAGAGATTTACTATATACACTTAATATAAACCCAAACACAGATTAGTAAAAATGTCATTGTTCTACCTGGGACATATGACAATAAAACACTCTTAACTCCCACAGCTATCTAGACTACACTTCTTCCCACCCTGCCTCCTGTAGAGACTATCCCCTACTCCCACTTCCTCTGTCTACGCAGCATCTGCGCCCAAGATGAGATGTTCCATAGCAAGATATCTGAGATGTCCTCATTCTTTAGGGAACGGGGCTTCCACTCTTCCATCATAGATAGGCCCTCACTAGGGTCACCTCGATATCCCACATCTCCGCTTCCCCCTAACCGCAACAGGGACACCCTAGTCCTCACCTTTCACCCCATCAGCCACCACATACAGCACATAATCCTCCTGCATTTTCACCACCTCCAATGGGATTCCACCACCAGCCACATCTTCCCATCTCCCCCCTTTCCGCTTTTCACAGAGACCGTTCCCTCCACAACTCCCTGGTTAACTTGTCCCTTCCCACCCGAACCACCTCCTCCACAGGTACTTTACCCTGCAACCACAGCAAATGCGACACCTGTCCCTATACCCCCCCCTTGACTCTGTGCAAGGATCCCAACAGTCTTTTCAGATGAGGCAGAGGTTCATTTATACATCCTGCAACCTCATCTACTGCCCACTGTTCCAGTTGTGGATTCTTATATATCGGTGAGACTGAGCGCAGGCTCTGCGATCATTTCGCTAAACATCTCCGCTCAGTCCGCCTAAACCTACCCGATCTCCCCGTTGCTAAACACTAAATTCCTCCTCCTATTCCCACACTGACCTTTCTGTCCTGGGCCTCTTCCATTGACAGAGTGAGGCCCAGCTCAAATTGGAGGAACAACACCTCATATTTCACTTGGGCAACTTACAACACTGCGGTATGAATATCGACTTCACTAACTTCAAGTAACCTTTGCATTTCCTCGCACTCCATCCCTCCCCCCTTCTCAGTTCTCCGACAGGACATTTACATTTTATCTCTGTTTGCTTTGTTGTTATGTTCTCCTAGCTAACAATGATCTATTCTACATTTTCCTTGATCTGCATCCTCTTTGTCTCGTTTTCACACCTTACATTGCTTTATCGCTGTACCTCCCACTCCCCTGATTCAGTCTGAAGGGACTCGACCCGAAACGTCACCCATTCCTTCTGTCCAGAGATGCTGCCTGTCCCGCTGAGTTACTCCAGCATTTTGTACCTATCTAAGGATGTTTATCCAGAGAAGGGGTCAAAAACCAGACGCATTGGTTTAAGGTGAGATGGCATAGGTTTAATCCATTTGGCCCACAATGTCCATACTAGCTCTCTGGAAACCAGTCCCTTCAGCCCACAACACCCATACTAACGTTCCAGAAAGCCCCCCCCCCCCACCCACTGGCCACCAATATTGGAATTGGTGGAGAGATGGAATATTGCGTCGGGGGACCAGCCCTCCCGTGTGATGTTGGGACCCAACGGGTCCCACTTAGTCTAGTTAGTAATATAGTTGTGTATAAAGGTTCTCTAAGTTTCCTCCCTTTCTCATCTTCTTCCACAGCTGTTCACCACCTGGCCAGTGCCAAGCATTGCATCCTCACAAAGGCAATTGTTCAGCATTGTAAGATCACCATCATTTTGTTAAGTAGCGCAGGGTTCCTCCAATGCAGTCTCAACATGGTCTGCTTTGTCATTACACCTGGCAACTTAACTTATTATTTTGCTCACTGGTATGGTAATTCCACCAACTTGTAATTCTAATCATCCAGTAGAATTCCTTGGTTTATCCTGGTTCGCTCAAAGATAATGAAACTATTTACTAAGATGCAGTGTAATAAAGTTTGAGACATAAAAGGCTGCAGATGCTGAAATCTTGAGCCAAAAAAAAACTGTTGGAGAACCCAGCAGATCAGGCATTAACTGTGGAAGGAAATGGATTGACGATGTTTTGGGTCAGTCCCTTCTTCAATAGAAATCTACTTGCGATGGCAATGTAGTCTGTATTTTGCTCCAGCATTGCTGTCACAAATTCGAAAGATTGCAGATTTCAGTGAAAACATTCTTGCTGACCAGCCTTTTGCACTTCCTTTACCCTCCTTTTACAGAAAGTCACTTGCTCTGCATACATTGCAGAGCCAGAACGTTCACTGGGAATGGGTACAATATTCCTACCCTGTATATTTCAGCTGCATATTAGCTAAGATGCTACTACCTTCACCAATGTGACGTAAGTAAGTAAGTTTTATTTATATAGCACGTTTTAAGTCAACTCGCATTGACACCAAAGTGCTTTACATAAAATAAATAATAAGTTTCCATACAAACCATAGAAAAAGGTTAAAAAAATTTAAAAACTGGACACAACGCATTATAGAGTTCAACACAAACGTCCCCCCACAGCAGAATCAAAGATTTCCACTGTGGGGAAAGGCACCAGAAAGTTAAGTCCTCTTCCTCTGTGACGTAGACATGACTCTGGCCAAATATGCGTCCATTTTTGGAATAACACAGTATCTATAATGTCTAAAGAAGTTAAACATTATAGGCCACAATTTAAGAATAAACAGTAAGCCATTTAGAACAGAGATGAGGAAACACTTTTTCACACAGAGAGTTGTGAGTATGTGGAATTCTCTGCCTCAGAAGTAGAGGCCGGTTCTCTGGATACTTTCAAGAGAGAGCTAGATAGGGCTCTTAAAGACAGCGGAGTCACGGGATATGGGGAGAAGGCAGGAACGGGGTACTGATTGTTGATGATCAGCCATGATCACATTGAATGGCGATGCTGGTGCGAAGGGCCTACTACTGCACCTATTGTCTAACATTATAAATATTAATAATCAGTTATGAAATAATTAAAATAGCACAGCAAAAAAAAAGCTCTTTTAAATAATTTTAAGCCAATGAAGTGGCGAATCTATTTTGCAAAATGATTTTGTATTCAAATTCAAATAGTGTTATCAAAATTTGGGTAATAAAGTTTTGAATTAAAACTATATTTTTTGAATAACTTTCAAGCAAGATGTTGATTTCATAATTAAACACTCTAAATGACTAAGTTTACAGCAGTAAAATTAGCCTCATATCAATGTGACAAGAAACTTTTATTTCACATGATCTTCATATATTTATTGCACCTTTAAATCATAAAATAATTATTCATTAGACAAACTTAACAATCAGAAAACGTACCTGACTCCTGCAGAAAAGCTAACCACAGGGAAAAAGAGGCCATCCACATTAAAATTTTCAAACATGCCTTGCACAGGATGACCATTGATCCGGAGAGAGATACTTGGAACACTCAAGTCAAGGCAGCAACTAACAACATCATCAGCAGCAAGCAAGTGTGCATCAGGAGCAGCAACTGCCTTGGCAATATGTCCTGTAAACCCAAAACAAAAGGAGTAATCAGATTTTCTATTTTTAAAACATTCTATTGATATCCTTGCAAATAGTTTTTATTCAAGATTTCATTTCAGATGTATTTTAAAAAAAACTAAATGAAAATTATTGTATTGGCAATGTGTAATAGATACTTATCAATCTGTAAAAGGGAGTATATCTGATATCTGAATTGATCTATTGACCAAATATAAATTTTTTTAAAGTTTTTATTCGAAATTGGCCCGACTTGAACCTGCTTCAGCAGAATCTGCCCATTTTCCCAGAAAAGTTAACTCAGAAGAAATAGGATCAAACCATTTAAAACTGGTTTAATCAACCTGCAGTATTTCCCCCATGTGATGACATTAGCAGTATGCATTTTGATCACATTACAATGGAAATTAGACTTACAACCTTAACTTAAGCATAAGACAAGGAACACTTCACAATGAGGGTGGAGAATTCTGCACGACTTGAAAGAACATGATTAGAATGCAGCTGTTACATGTTGTACATTAGAGAGTACCTCTGATGTGATTTTTTTAAATTTCTTGTCAGCACAAAAGGTACAGCAAAGATAGCTTTGTTACTACCTTTAGCATCTCTCCCATTCATGATAATTCAGGTCAGCTCATTCTATACTCTTCAATTTTGTTAAAAAAGAAAAAGCCTTTTCTAAAATAAAGGCACGATGAGTTGTCATTAAGCAACTATCATTTTTGTCATCTAAAAACTGACAATCCTCACCTCAGAGCTCCCACCTCAAACATTTTTTTTCCTGCTTTCCTTTAGCTTATTTTCACTGGTGCTAATAATAGTTCTCGCATTCTCTCTTCAGTTTTAATTTGTTATACAAAAACATGCAATTGCTGGATGAAACAGACAAAGTGCACAACTGTTAGTCCTTTATATCTTAATCAAATGGCAATTCTTCAATACACAGTTATTTAGTAAATTGGAGACAAAATTTGCTTAGATGACAGAGGATAATAGTAGCAGTAGTAGTCTGTGACCAGCAGCGTCTCGCAACAACCATCACAGGGACCTCTGTTGCTTGTAATATTAATGAAGTGAATGAAAACATAGATGGTCTGATTAGCAGGTTTGCGGATGACATGAAAATTGCTGGAGTTATGAATAGCAAAGAATATTGGTCAAAGAATATAGAAGGATATAGATCAGTTGGACATTTGGGCAGAAAGTTAGTAGATAAAATGTCATCATGATGTGTGCAGCTCTATATTTGGGGAGCAAAAGGAAAATATACAGAAAAAGGATCAATGATGAAGAACTATCTTAGGATGCAAGTCCCATAGGTCCCAGAAATTGATCACACGTGTACATAAGGCAGTGAAGAGGGAAGGCGTAGAGCACACTTACTTCCCTGGTTGAGCTACTGAAGTATAACAGTTGGAAAGTCATGTGGTGGCTGTATAAAACTTTGGTTAGGCCACATTTGGAGTACTGTGCCATTCTGGACACTACATCAAAGGAAGAGTCTGAAGACTGGTGAGAATGTAGGATGTTACATGGATGGCAGTTCCTAAGCTAAAAGGAAAGTTTGAGCAAACCTGAATTGTTTTTGCTGGAGCATCAGAGGTCGAGGGTGGTCCTGCTATAAGTATTTAAAATTATGAGGGCCATAGGTCAAGTTGATAGGCAGTCTTTTTCCCAATTTGAAAATGTCAAATAATAGAGAACATAGCTTAATAGTCAGAGGAGAAAGTTTAAAGTAGATTTGCAAGGCAATGTCTTTTATTTACACAGTGTTAAGATTTCTATAATGAGTTGTCAGTGGATGTGGTCTGAACTAATATTATAGCAATGTTTAAGAGGCATTTAGACAAGCACATGAACAGACATTGATGAGAGGATTTGGATCACATGCAGCCAGATGCAATTACTTTAATTTCACATGATGGTGAGCATAGACATAATGGGCTGAATGACATGTTCCTTGCAGTACTTTTCAATGTTTTCATCATCCACCTGCTCCATCGTTCATATGCTCACCTGGATAAGGCGGGAAGCACTGTGAGAGTCTTGGTTTTTTTACTTCTCCAGTGCTTTGAACACCATCCGACCTGCACTGCTACGGAGCAAACTGACGAAGATGCGGGTGGATCTCCATTGGTGTCGTGGATCACCAACTATCTGACTGGATGACCACAGTATATCAGGCTACAGAACTGTGTCTCGGACATGGTAGTGAGCAACACAAGGGTCTCACAGGGGACGGTCCTAGGTCCCTTCCTGTTCACCATCTACACCTTGGACTTGGATATAACTTTGGTCTCCAAATCTGAGGAAGGACATTATTGCCATAGAGGGAGTGCAGAGAAGGTTCACCAGACTGATTCCTGGGATGTCAGGACTGTCTTATGAAGAAAGACTGGATAGACTTGGGTTATACTCTCTAGAGTTTAGGAGATTGAGAGGGGATCTTATAGAAACTTACAAAATTCTTAAGGGGTTGGACAGGCTAGATGCAGGAAGATTGTTTCCGATGTTGGGGAAGTCCAGGACAAGGGGTCACAGCTTAAGGATAAGG
Organism: Leucoraja erinaceus; assembly: GCF_028641065.1. Lineage (NCBI taxonomy): Eukaryota > Metazoa > Chordata > Chondrichthyes > Rajiformes > Rajidae > Leucoraja > Leucoraja erinaceus. Next base: position 10,776,825 of record NC_073414.1, on the reverse strand, counting down.
GGGAAATCCTTTAAAACCGAGATGAGGAGAACTTTTTTCACACAGAGAGTGGTGAATCTCTGGAACTCTCTGCCACAGAGGGTAGTTGAGGCCAGTTCATTGGCTATATTTAAGAGGGAGTTAGATGTGGCCCTTGTGGCCAAGGGGATCAGAGGGTATGGAGAAAAGGCAGGTACGGGATACTGAGTTGGATGATCAGCCATGATCATATTAAATGGCGGTGCAGGCTCGAAGGGCCGAATGGCCTACTCCTGCACCTAATTTCTATGTTTCTATGTCTAACTCTTGCCACTTGCAGAAGTTTTCAGATGACCTTGCAATTATAGGCTGCATCAGTGAGGGAAGCTGAATACAGATGTGTAGTCAACAACTTTGTTGAGTGGTGTGGACTGCTCAACACTAACAAGACTAAGGAGTTAGTGGTGAATCTTAGGAGGAGAGGAACACCTATGTCCCTTGTCTCCATCAATGGTGTGGATATACAGTTTACCAAGGAGTACAAATACCTTGGAGTGTACCTGGACAGTAAACTGGACTGGTCCAGGAACGCTGAAGCCCTGTGCAATAAGGGACAGATCAGGCTGTACTTTTTGAGAAGGCTCCGCTCCTCCAACGTCTGCAGTAAGATGCTGCATATGTTCTACCAGTATCCAGTGCCATTTTCTTCACTGTAGTGTGATGGGGCAGCAGGGCCAAGGCGACACACAACGCCAATAGGATTAACAAACTCATCAGGAAGGCTGGTTCCGTCCTGAGTTGGATTCATCGGTGGTCTTGGAGGGGAGGATGCTACTCAAACCATGGCGCATCTTGGACAATACAGCTGACCCCATCCATGACACATTGGTCAACCTGGGGAGTATCTTCAGCAACAGACTGGTTCCACCTGTGTACAGAATACCACAGGAGATCCTTCCCTGTGACTAGCAAACTGTACAACTCCTCCCCCGTCTGTCGTGGGGTAGACTGACTCCCCTTCTGCGCAACCCCATCCCCAAATCTTTGCACACGCCCAATCCTTTCCATTCGTCACTTTCATTTCATGTTTCATGTATCTTGTGTTTTATGACTGTTGGCAGATCTATAAAGATCTATCGTATTATATCATATCGTTTCAAATATAGATACAAAAAGCTGAAGTAACTTAAGGAAGTAACACCAGAAATAGTGGATTTTCTGAAGTATTGCATACAGTTTTGGTCTCCAAATCTGAGGAAGGACATTATTGCCATAGAGGGAGTGCAGAGAAGGTTCACCAGACTGATTCCTGGGATGTCAGGACTGTCTTATGAAGAAAGACTGGATAGACTTGGTTTATACTCTCTAGAATTTAGAAGATTGAGAGGGGATCTTAGAAACTTACAAAATTCTTAAGGGGTTGGACAGGCTAGATGCAAGAAGATTGTTCCCGATGTTAGGGAAGTCCAGGACAAGGGGTCACAGCTTAAGGGTAAGGGGGAAATCCTTTAAAACCGAGATGAGAAGAACCTTTTTCACACAGAGAGTGGTGAATCTCTGGAACTCTCTGCCACAGAGGGTAGTTGAGGCCAGTTCATTGGCTATATTTAAGAGGGAGTTAGATGTGGCCCTTGTGGCTAAGGGGATCAGGGGGTATGGAGAGAAGGCAGGTACGGGATACTGAGTTGGATGATCAGCCATGATCATATTGAATGGCGGTGCAGGCTCGAAGGGCCGAATGGCCTACCCCTGCACCTAATTTCTATGTTTCTATGTTTCTATGTAACCAAAGTAACAGGCAGCATCTTTGGAGAGAAGGAATGGATGACATTTCTAGTCGAGACCCTTCTTCAGACTGACCGTTTTAAATGTCAGTAGGGACTTGGGCAACAGAACCTCTGGACTGATCTAGGCCTGCTCTTAACTACATATCCTTTATAGCAGGGATCAACAGATGACAAATCTAAAAACGTTCTAGTTGATATTTCCCTTTTTAGTCCATGGGTCATAAGAGCTAACAGCCTAGACTGGAATCTAAGTTAGGAGCTGCTAGTCTCTGAAGTGCTATCTTCAAACAAATTGAATGACAGGGTCAGGACAGAAGCATGTTATTTTTTATTTTTGAAACATGTATTTGATTACACAGCCAAGCCAAAAGTTAATTTTCTTCCCAATAATATTACTCATGTCTATGAATCTTCATATTTCAGCAAAAATTGTAAACAAACCTTGTCCCCAAACTAATCACATCCCGCCTTGTACATTAATCGGTAAATAACACAATACTCTGCCGTCATCAGTTTAGGGGTTGAATATGGCAGGGCAGCTGACTGTAGCCAGTCATAGAGTCAGTCATACATGCCCGTCCGTTTATCTTGTCCATGTGGAGCTAGTTGGCCAACTGGACAAGGCTTGTTTGGCTGCATTAGCCCATGGCCTTCCAAACCTTTCCTATCCATATATCTGTCCATCTTTTGAAAGTGGTAATTGCATCCGCTTCTATGGCAGCTAATTCCAGACATGGTCTACCCTCTGAGTGAAAATGTTGCCTTAGGTTCCTCTTAATTCTCATCTTAACCCTATGCCCTTTAATTTTGGAATCCTCTACCCTAAGAAAAAGACTTGGAGCATTCACTTTATCCACGCGCCTTATAATCTGCTATACTTCAATAACTTGGAGAAACCAGCCTCCAATGCTGCAAAGAACTAGTTCCCAGCCAATCCGACCCCTCCATATAATTCAAGCCCGCAAGCTCATGCAGCATCCTAGTAAATCTCTTCTGAATCCTTTCCAAGTTAATGACATCCTTCCTACAGCTGGCTGACCAGAACTGGACACAGTACTCCCAAGTGGGGTCTCACCAACCACTACATCATGATGTCCCAACTTTCATACTCAATACCATTCCCAAAGACAAGTGTGGCAAAAGCTTGCCTTTACCGGGTTCCTGGGTTACATAAGGATTTCATTCCTGAGAAGTGAAGGCAAGAATAGAAAGATAGATCAGATGAATACATAGGGGGCAGGAAATCAAGTTTTTGGGTCATTGGAATCTCTTCTGGAGCAAAGGTGATCTGTATAAGAGAGACAGGTGGCACTTGAATTGAAGGGTAACCAATATTCTGGAAGGAAAAATTGCTGATTCTATCCAAGGGGGGTTAAACCGGATTGGCAAAGAGGGGAGTCCCAGAGTAGCAAGGAGGCAGATGAGAAATTGAGGGAAAATACTGTACTTAATGAGAGCAAGAGGAGCATATAGGATAGGTAGGAGCTCAGCAAAGAGAGAGGAAAGGTGAATCATTTAAACTGCATTGATTTCAATATGAGAAGCTCAATATGTCAGGCACAAGATGTTCCAGGTACAGATGCAACAAATATGATGTAACAGAGGAGGGGGGGCTTTTTGATGATGGAAAACATAATCACAGCACATAAAGAGAATATTTTTGGAGGATCATGTCATTCAGCGAGGCTATATGGTAGAACTCACAAACAGGAAGGGAATGATCACTTTGATGGGATTGTATTATAGAGGCTTTGCCAACAGTCAACGGGACATTTGAGGATCGGATGAGCTGGGTGATTGCAGATAACCTTATGAAGAACAGAGTATTGATGAGAGATTTGTTGGGTCTCAATTAGTGTAAAGGGCTTGGACGGGATGGAATTTGTTAAATGGGTGGTCGATGGTCGGCTCGGACTCTGTTTCTATGCTGTACCTCTACACTAACCTATGAAGGTGCAATACTTTCCCAACATTTAAGAAAAAGACAGATACATGGATAGGACAGGTTTGGAAGAATATGGACCAAATACAGGCAGATGGGACCAGTGCAGCTGGGACATGTTGGCCGGTGTGGGAAAGTTGAGCCGAACGGCCTGTTTCCATACTGTATCACTCTCTATGATTCTCTCCCTCTCTCTCTCTCTCTCTCTCTGACCTCTTAGGGAACGAGGTAAGGCAGATGACTGAAGTGTCAGTGGTGGAGTACTTTGGGAACAGTCACCATAATTAGTTTTAAAGTAGGTATGGATCAAAATAGGACGGACTGGGTTAAATTTGGAGGACCAACAAGGGAACGTGCAGTGGTCGATTAGGCAAGTCCAATCACAGGTAAGGGGACTGTCGGCACGGCTTTTAAAAATGAGGTAGCAAGAGTACAGAGCTGGCATGTTCTCGTTTAGGTGAAGAGCAAGGCTGGGGTGTTTAGGGAACCCTGGATGACATATAGACCCACTGGTCAGCAAAAATTAGAAGCCACACATTAGGCAGTCAGGATCAAGCAGATCCCTCGGTAAATACAAGACGTGTAGGATTATATTTAAGACGATAATCAGAATCAAAAAGAAAGACATTAAATGGATCTGGCAGGCAAGGTATATGAAAATCCTAAGAAATACAACAGGTGCAGGACTGGTAGCTCAGTTTTCCCATGGCACAGATGTTACAGGCATGATAGGGGTAAAGGTAAGAGAGGAAGGGTAGGAGTATGTTTGATCAAGGAGAATATCACAGAAGTACTTAAGAAATTCTTGGCGGACTGAGGCTACATGGGTGGAATTTAGAAATAAGAAGGAAATGATCACATTAGAATACACCCCACCCTCACTTCCCCAGCAGGAACCGGAGGAACAAATATGTTGGGAGATCGCAAGTAACTATCAGAATAATATTTTGCTAAGGTTGAATGCTGGAAAAAGAAAAGTGCAATAGCTAAAGCCGTGGCGCTGGTTACAGCTGACGGCCACCTAAGAGATTTGTTTTTGGAAACTGACAATGCAATCTTTAACCCCCCACTCCCAACAAGATAAGTAGCTGCAGCATTATCATTACTGTTGAGGGAGAAAAAAAAATCTTCAGTAACATAACTTCACTTATAACATTATTCAATAATAAATAAGAGTTTTGTTTAATTTTAACAAATGAGCTGCTACCCTATATACCCTGATGATATGTACACTGTTGTAACTAACTTGCTGATCTTGAAAAAATATTTTGACATTTATGGAAGAATTTGTATGAAGTCAGTTTTCCGTAAATCAGGTCTGCAGTAACCCAGACTGCACTGTGTTATAAAATGGAGAACTATGAACTGAATGAGAGGCATTGTGGAATTTGACCACATTCCTATGCTCCTGCAGCCACAGGAAGCCTAATTACTAACTTGACTGCTTTAATGTGTACAACATTAAATCATTATTGGTCTGTATCCAGCCAATTTTATTGGATCAATGCACATAATCAATTTACGTCAAGATTGGTATAATTAGCAAATGTATAAAAGGTGTCCAATTGCCTTTGTTCAATGTAAAATGTGAACAATGTCCACCAGTAAAATCAAGGCACCTTTAATGATTGGAACAGACTTGGTTGTCAACTCCCTCAACGCCAGAACCAGGTAAATACATACATGTTCATTGTAAAAGTCAGTATCATCATTGTACATTCTAAAATAGATTCAGCCTCAGAGAGTTGTTTTAAATTAGTAAATAACAAAACAATAGAAAGAACAAAATATCTGACCTGACCACAGGTGAAGTCCATCAAAACCATAGGAATATAAGTCGTCTCCAACTCCATTGCTCCCCCAGCCCTCACCTCCTCCTGGATAAGGGCTGTAACCCTCTGTTAACGCCCAGCCTACTCGTAGATGAGTAGATTGTGGTGTTACATATGGGTCAACATAGTCCACAATCAGTTCAAAGTACCACTTCTTATATTGTGTAGAACCTTCATATGTACCCACAAAAATATTTGGCCTCATGCTGAAATAAGAAGAGCATGTTGACAGCATTTAAGTACAATTATTATGTTTTAATCTTAGTTAGATTTTATATGAGTGAGCTTACAAAAAAATATAATCAACACAATTGTATGAAAAAAAAATTCTTATGTCTGCTTGATTTTAGTTGCTACTTTGAGACATTAATCCATTAAGTACTCTTATCACAATGGAGCATCTGTCATTCACTGGAAAAGAAAGAGAAAGTAAATGGAAACAGATTTGTATTCATTCCAATGATACTCTCCTCACACATCTGGTGTCACAGTGGTAGAGTTGCTGCCTTGCAGCGCCAGCAATCCGGGTTCAATCCTGACTATAGGTGCTGTCTATCAGGAGTTTGTACGTTCTCCATGTGACCATGGGTTTCCTCCGGGTGCTCTAGTTTCCTCCCACATTCCAAAGAAATGCAGGTTTGTAGATTAATTGGCTTCTGTAAATTGTCTCTAGTGTGTAGGATAAAACTGGTGTTCAGGTGATCATTGGTTGGTGTGGACCCAGTGGGCTGAAGGACCTGACTCCATGCTGTATTTCTAAACTAAGCTAAAGTCATGGAAGCCCACACAGCCCCCACCCCTTGCCCCCCCCCCCCCCCCCCCCCCCCCCCCCCTCCCCTGTACACGATGAAGCAAAGGGGATTATTAAAGGGCACTTCTTCATCTGCAATTAGCTTTCTTGCCTCTAATTTAAATTTGCTACACCATCTGCCACTGTTTCTCGAAGTTTCCACAACTTTTATTCGTCCTGTTGGGAAGTTTCTGATGACATTTCTGGCAACAGTACCATGCAAGGAACCAGGACCATGAGGATGCCCTGCCCCAGAGAGCATTACATTTTCTTTTCTTAATGAGCAAGAAATCGGACAGTTTCCCACTCCAATAATGAAAGAGAATGTAGCATCAGCAGAGAATGGGAGTGCATTCGTTTGCCTCAAATTCTGAGCACACAGCTGTAATAAATGTATTAAGTTTGAAGTCATGGATCCAATAAGATTTGGTAGAAGGTTGTTGTAAGTTTTGTCTGTTATACCTGGTGACATAGTTAATCATGTTTGTTTGGAGCAGCAGATCACGACCAGGAAGTAGATTCTCCGTAATAAGATTTTGATTGGATCGTACTGCCACGCCATTGCAGACACAGAGAGAGCGCAATACATCCAGCACCTATAAAATTAGAACAATTCAACAACTTTTGTTTGGTACTTTTTAAATAGCTATGGCAAAATTTATGGATCAGAAAAATAACTTTGAAACTGGTTTCAATGTCAGAACAGATATAATTATATTCAGTACCCATCAAAAAGTTTATTTCCCAACCAATTAGTTTAGCATTCTTCCTAGTAACAGTATGAGACCATTCTGGGCTGATGGAAATCCTGGAAGCATATCTGAACTGAAAATAAGCTCCCGGCTAAATATCCATAGAACCAATAAGACTGTTCTTTCCCTTTTAAAAATATTGTCCCACTCTACATTAGTCCTAGTTCATCTACAGCTGAAATAATAACTCACATCATTAACTATCGGCCTGAACATGGTAAAGAAGAAGCCTGAGGATCTCTTCTCAGTCTATCATCCACAAATAAACTCAACACATACTCCACTCTTCATGTTCCAACTTGCACCCAGGCTTCATCCATCCATTAGTGCTCTAATGGCCACCAGTCAAACAATGTCGCTACCTTCGCATGGGTACAGTGAACATTCATTGGATTCATTTCTGGCTCGCAAACTGTTCAGTGGATTCCGAATATAATACCATCTGTCTTTCAACATTTCATTGGCGTAAATTACCATTAATTATTCAACATCAGCCAAGCAGTCTGAACAATTAGAATTATCGAGGGAATTATTAGAAAGATTGTGGAGAGGGAGAACAAGGTGTATTAGCAGACATATGGAAAATTGTAGATGGTGTTGAGCAGCAGGAGGGGTAAAACAGAATTTGGGGGACGGATCCAAAGCAACAATGGTGGAATGGGAAGAGAAGGTTTTTTAATTCAGTTGTAGGACAATAAGGAAGAAGAGATAGTTGTCTTTCTCAAGTATGCAAGACCTTATGACAAACGTTTGAATACAGGCTCAAGGCTAAACCTTGACTTGCAAAGTGACTATGCCCAAATATTTTGAAGAGGAAAGAGTGATTTGACGCAACAGGAAGAAGGGGCTCAACATGCGAGGCTGGAGGGACCAAGATTGGTTTTCTGAGGAAATGAAGGAAAGTGAGTCAGTATCTAAGGAAGATTGTTATCATAGTATTTACAAAGAGAGGTTAGGTGGTCAATTAATCAAATTGGTCAGGGGAGTGTGAAATGGATGTCATGGAGAAATTAACCTTGGAAAAGAAACTGTTTCAATGGGTGGAAGAGAAGAGGGAATGGTGACAAAAGATTGTAGATGTTAGAATCTTGAGTAAAAAAACAAGGAAGAACTCAGCAGAGGAAAATAAACAGACGAGGGGTGCTCAAATCCAGAGCAATCTGGTCAGGTGATTGGCACCTCGTAAAAGTGTTTCAGAATTTTAATATCTGGGTGGAGGGTTTGGGTAAGGGGTTAAAAGTAAGTTGTAACTTGCAACAGTTATTAATGGGAAACATTCTACTGCCAATGCATCTGTGATCTTGCTATATCAGCCTCCTTTCCCCAAACTAACTGTATTCACTTTATTTAACAGCAGATACAGACTCCTAAATTATTTTTTTCCCATTAATTACCTTATGATTTCGTCCATGTTTGTCCAAAAGAGAGATAATTGATTTGATATGGTTTTCTGTTATGATGTTCAGAACTTCAGGGCTTTCAATCAAAACACAGTACAGGACTTCTAGGATACCTACAGCGCCACAAGACATGATAACGATTTTCAATTATACTTTCATGGTGCCATAAGGAAAACACTGGCAACAAAAAAAATACGCTTTTAAGAAAGATGACTGAATGCTGAATCAACAAAGTATACTTTAAGGAATTTCTTGAAAGTGAGCAAGGTTAAATGATGCAAGTTTAGAAATACTTTTGAAAGAAAGAGGCATCTGAGCAGCAGAAGACCAGTCTTCAAATCTCTCAAGAAAAGGGAAAATGCATATGAATGTTTTGCAACAGAATGGCTTTAAAGGTAGTAACGTATAACGGTCTTTATACACGAGGTTGACCATCTATTCTCACACTTTACATCCAAATTTAAGTGGGATGTTATCAATTAATTCTAAATGATAGACCTTTGATTATGAATTTTAAAACTTTAAACGCTCATTTTCTTAAACTCTGTAGATAGACACAAAATGTTGGAGTAATTCAGCGGGACAGGCAGCATGGAGAGAAGAAATGGGTGACTTTTCGGGTCGAGACTCCGAAGAAAGGGTCTCGACCCGAAACGTGACCCATTCCTTCTCTCCAGAAATGCTCTGTCCCGTTGAGTTGCTCCAGCATTTTGTGTCTGTCTGCAGTTCCATCCTAGACAGTTCTTAAACTCTGTTCTTGTATTGAGCTGTCAAACTACTGAAGTGAGTCAGAGATTTACAAAAATATTTCCTTAATTGGTGAAGTACAGAGCCCTCTGTTTGACAGCAAGATTTAATGTGGATGTAGAATCAAATTGTGAAAACTTAACAACAACATGAAGATTTAGAGCTAGAATCATTCCAGCACAGATGCAGATGAAGAAACACTATGATGAGGTTTGCCTTTGTCGTAGAAGCAACTTAGAAATTCGTTGTTGAAATAGACAATACACAATAGGTAATGGCCTACTCCTGCACCTATTGTCTATAGTTGTCACAAACATTGTACAATAGCAAAACCAAAACATGCTTTGCTGCCAAGTATTGGCTAAGGTGAGCCTCCAGTATAAAAATGATTGCAGTAAGGTACCTGAAGAAGCTTCCAGTCGATCCAGTTTACTGACCAACCAGTCAAGGTTATCGGAAAAGAGAGCACAATTTCTACGATTTCCACGGATGAGAGCAGCTATAAAAAAGGGAAAATACATGATTAATGAAATGTAAAAATTATTTTAAGGAGGGATAATTGAACAAGCAAGTTTGGGGGAAAGTGGAAGAGCAGTGGGTCTCTTGAAAATAATCGAGAACAGGCTTGCATTTATATAGCACCTAGCATGATCACAGAACACCGCAAAAGACATCATGACCAAGGTATCGTTTTAAAATGTATATAGCTTTATAATATTACAAAGAATGGAAGGTAATTTGTGCTCAAACAGCAGAGATAAATAATAAATAATAAGACAATCTGCTTTAGTGAAAATAGGATAAACAACGATAACAAGCTAAATTAACGTAAACACAGGATTTATTGAAATCCTTTTTGTTGTCTATCAAATGCAAATAGGTTCTACAATATATTAAGAGACAAATAACCAAAAAGGAAATACAGTTATATCAGAGATATAATCACAACTAGGCTGGATCAGATAAGGAAGGTGCATTTCCTTCCCTCGTGCTTATTGGTTAATTGATAATCTAGAAATTTTATGTTTATCGTTACCAGGGCTGGCTTTAGTTCCAGATTTGTTCAAATAGCTGAATATGTTACCCGAACTTTTCAGTAGGACTCAGAATGCCTTTGTGATCACTGGCTGCTAGTTCAGTAACTTAACTATAAGACTACTGGTCCTAACTGTCATGGTGGAGACTGAAAAATTAAATATTTTCCATCACAGTATTGTGTTTATGTTCCTTACCTAACAGTTCATAAAGAAGGTTAACAATTTCTTTCCAAGATTCAGCTGCTTCTTCTCCCGCAAACTCAGAGAAATGAGCTGCGCTGTTATACATGTTCATTCGGTCAATGGAATCCAACACCCGTTGAATCATGCCCTAAAATATAACACAATATACAACCAACAATTACATCATGATTCCTCTGTGACAACCACAATTACTCTGGTTGCAGATTTGTACCTTTTGGGGCTTCCACTGAATTTCCAAGAAATTGATTTGTTTATCTAACAACATATAAACTCTATGTGAAGCCACCATCATGCCTCTTGGTAGCTTTATGGATGATGGGTTGGACCACATTGTGCATCCAATTTCACTGCAATGTTCAGATGAAAATTGGATTTTCTAATTTCAAGTAACCCACTACCCCTGTGTTCCTTTTCCACTCTCACCAGTTCACCCAACTTCTCTCTTCCTTTGTTCAAATATAATCAGTACTGAATTACATGATGAAAATAAAATAGTTGAAAGTAAATTAAATGTATTCATTGTACAATCCCAATGCACACATAGTGCCAGCTATTTTCTTCCTGATACACCACACTAACCCTTATGTCTGACGCATCTCTGGGTGAACTGACACCCAAGTGGGTACATGGAGGACTTCTTTAAAGTACCAGTGCATGATGGAGAATTTAATTTGCATTTACATCGATTGTGCCAATTACTATAAATGGAGGCCCTGAATAATAAGGTAGGGCACTATCAATTACTTCACACATGGGTAAATATTAGAGTTGAAATCAGTATTCTGGAAATGAAATTGAGGGGTGTAAGCCATGTTGCCTGTTGTTTCTTTACATTACTTCCGAAACTACACAATTTCACCCATTAATCGTTCCTATTCAAAAATATTGTTTTCTTACCTCTTCCTGGAATAAATTCTGCCTATTTTTGAGTGAGCGTAATTTGGTCTGCTTCTCTTCATGAGCAAGCTCCTCTTCGGGGTGTTGGAAGTAGTTGATCAGATCCTGAAGGCTCAGCACTATTGTATCAATAGGTAAGGATACTGGAGCTGAAGACTTATTCTTTCCACTTAGCATATCTAGACCACTTCATTAAAAAAAAATACAAAGTACAGTAAATATAGGAGATCAATTCTGAAAACTACTATTCTAAATATTCCACAGCCAACTTTGGGCTCCAATAAAAATATTTGGCCATTTCTACAAATATTTTCAGTATTGAATAAAGTAGTGAATATTTAATCAGAATCCTGCTAATAATAATAATCCTTCTAAAATAAATACATTTTGACCAGACAAAAGATTGTTTTGAATTTCAGTCATTTGTGATATAATACAATCATGTAGAATTATCCAACAGAAGTTAAAAAAGTGCTTCAATTGGCTACGTCAAGCAGTATTATAAGATGACAACATTTTGTAAGCCGGCAATATGTCAATCATTATTTGTTTAGAGAATAAACTCTTAAAATCCACCCTAACATTTAAATAAACTCTTTACTGATTTGGACTGACAGTGTGCTTCCAAAATGTTCTTTCTTTCATTCAAGTGGACCTACTTAATGAATTGGTTGAAAAGGCCGCCTGTGCTATAAATCATTCGTGAAGCCTGGGATTCCTCTTGTTGCGAACGTGACAGTGAAAGTGCATCATCCATGTGTCCTTCTTGGTGTAGTATAGCCTAAAACAACATTTCTTTCAATGGTTATTTATTTTAGAAAGATCTACTTTGCAAAGATACATTTTTATCTGTCTCTCCTGTATTTTTAATAGGACTTAAAAAAGTCCGTTGCTAGATGCTTATACTTAATCCAAGTAGTCAATGCTCAAATGTCACAGAATTTCATATTCAGAGCAGTGTATACACACTAGGACAGTACAACTCAAACATACAATAGAGGAGATTTGCCCATTTCACAGAGTGCAGTTTTTTTCCAGTCACAGGTCAATGTAACATGGAATAAAAACAGAAAATGCTGGCGATACAAGGCAGGCCCGGCAGCATTTGGAGAGAAATGGACTCAACATTTCAAATTAGTGATCATAATCAACAAAATTAATGGGTACCTCCAGCATTTGTTTTCACATTTCCACTATCTGCAGTTATTTGCTTCTCATAACCTAAAGTAAATCACATTGATAATCATTTTGAACAATATAAGGTACACAAAAAAGCTGGAGAAACTCAGCGGGTGCAGCAGCATCTATGGAGCGAAGGAAATAGGCAACGTTTCGGGCCAAAACCTTTCTTCAGACAATATAATGTCACTTTCAAAATTGGTTAAAGTAATTCTGGTCAAAGTCCTGGAATTTCCACACCGAAGTCCCTCTGTTCCGTAATATTCCCCCCAACCTAGCCTCCTTAGTACTCCTCAATAATTCCATATCATCTGCAGACATGCTGATCATGTCTTCTACATCCACATTAAATCATTCCCGTATAAACAAGGGTCCCAGCACTGATCCCTGTGGAGCATCACTAGTCACAGGTATCCAATCACAAAAACAACCTTCCACCTGACCCACTGTCTCCTATTGCCAAGACATTTTGCCAACTTGCACGGGATCCCATGGGCCCGAACATTTTGGACTAATGGAATCTTGTTAAAGGCCTTTAATCTGATGTGAAACACATAGCACATATCTCATTAAATTTAAAGCATAAACTAACAAAATGGTCACTTTCCAAGGGAGGATCTTTTGGTTAAATAATGGGTTACAAGCTTTGTAATTGTATTTCAGCCTTAAAAGTGTAATTGGCTAGAAGATGTACTTACTTTTCTCTTCAAAGGTCCCAAGCGGACTGTTTTGGTATCAGCTGCTGCATACGTCAACCAAAGTCCACTGTTCACATGTTGGACAAAGCACATCGACTCACCGTACTTGATCTCAGGGGTTCCCATGCCTTCTACATCCCTTTTATGAGATGTATCGATTTTATCCTAAGAAAGCGCAAAATTAGTTTCAGTCCTATTTCAATATTTACAATGTTAAGTGATTTGTATGAGGATAATTTGTTCATTATTATGCGTTTATATTTGTTCTTGCATTTATATTCTTGATAATGGCCATTACTTTGGATGATTTTAATGTTCATAGCGGTAGATTGCAAACTATCCAAGTGGAATATGAGCATCTGTGTGCCACTTGGACTCAGACCCTTTTGTCCCCTCTCCCTCACATTCCACCCGTCTTTTCCCCTGCCTTCACAATTCTACTATCCTTATTTCACACCTATTGTATATTAATCTATACCCTTTATCCAACCATCTGTCTATCAAAATCTTCCCCTCACCCATATCCATCTATCACTTGCCAGGCTTTTCCTGTCTGACCCACTGAGTTACACAAGCACATTATGTCAGAACTCATTTTGTACCCGGGAGATTGAACATTAAACCTGAAGAAATATGGTCTGAATCATGTGGTGAACAACCCATAGAGAATTATTCAACTCGATACAGAATCTATCACAAGAATAATTATGCAAGTAACACATATTCCTTTAACATCCAACTGAAATAACCATAGCTTAAAAAGCAAGAGGATAGAGATAATAAAAATTGGAATCATGAAAGGAGAGCAGGCACACCATGTTTTTAAATACTCTCACATACACACAGACTCAAGATAGCTTAAGTTTAAGAAAGAACTGCAGATGCTGGAAAAATCGAAGGTAGACAAAAAATGCTGGAGAAACTTAGCGTTTGAGGCAGCATCTATGGATGCTGCCTCATCCGCTGAGTTTCTCCAGCATTTTTTGTCTACCCAAGATAGCTTAAGGATCATCAATTCTGCCCTATCTACTAAAGCCCTCTTAAAATTATGAGGGGAAATGTCTGATATATATAGGCCATGGCACTTGAAGGGAAATAAAATTGTGAACCGTCAGGGAATGGCATAATCCAAGCCAGAAAACAATATTGGACGCAGTTATGAGAGGTTAATTAAGTGAATAGAAGTTTGGAATGAAAGACAAAGGATAAGAGGGAATGCCAAGCAATGAAAAGGAATGGGCCAGAATCTACAAAACTTGAGCAAGTAGGCCAAACAAGTTTAGATCTGGTACTTTAATCAAGATCTATCTCATGCCTGATTATGAGAAAATGAACTTTAATCAAGCTTCCTTCTGATCCAGTGATATAAAATCAAGTGAAGCATGATCTGAGCTTGTACCACAAGTACCCTTGTGGTACAAGTTTGTACTTCTCATTATTATGAAAGGGGGTCCTCATCCTCCAAAGCATGCAAGTGATATGCAGCATCGAGAATGAATATCCAGTTTAAATCACGCATTCTGAATGGAGCAGCATACAAATATTGTCACCCACAATCAACTAACTCAAAACCAAGAATGAATAATGATCTCTGTCTAGACTAAAAACTTATGTGAAGATTGACATAAATTTGTATCTGAAAATTAATTCCTTTCTTTCTCAATTTTCTCTCACCTTTGAGATTCGGAAACAAAATGAAGTGATTTTGATGTTTGATTTCTCCTGTTCAAAGAGTAAAAGCCCTTTCTCTTCATCCAGGCCCAAATATTTGCCTGTGGTAACATGACGAATACGGAAAGACTGACCCCATTTCATGTGGCTACCACTCCAGCTGTTGGAACAACATTAATCCTTTAGAAAACAGATGGCAACTCACATTTCTAAGAATAAAATTAAATAAAATTGACTAAAATTAAATAAAACTGTCCTGCTCATAATCATACCTGTACCTGGCATCCAAGTCTTCAATATACTTAGTTTAGAGATACAGCATGGAAACAGGCCTTTTTGCACACCGGGCTCATGCTGACCATCATTTGCCCATGCACACTAGTTCTGTCATCCCGCTTTCTCATCCACTTGAGGTAATTCACGCTTGGGTAAATTTATAGAAACCAATTAACGGACAAATCCACACATCTTTGGGGTGTGGGAAGAAACCGGAGCACGTGGGCACAGGAGAACGTGCAGACTCCACACCGACAGCACCCGAGGTCAAGATCGAACTCTTGTCGCTGACGCTGTGAGGCAGCAGTTCCCCCAGCTGCACCACTGTGCTATCCAATATTACATAGAAAACTTCAAGGATGAAATCTACAAAGGAGCAAGCTAAAAAAGGACAAAAGTGGGATAGGACGTAGCTCTAACATAGCAGAAAGGATAATCCCAAGGGATTTTATGTACATAAAGGGAAAAAGGGTAACCAGAGAGAGTGGGAATCAAAGTGGCCATAGACACAAAATACTGAAGTAACTCAGCGGGACAGGCTATATTTCTGGCAAGAAGGAATGGTGATGTTTTGGGTCAAGACCCTTCTGCAGCAAAGTGGCCAACTGAGGAAATGGGTGTTCTCAATATATTTCTCCTCTGTTTTTGCTGTAGAGTAATACATGAGGAACAGCACATTGAAGTGGCTACAGCGCCTGGAGGGTGTTACATAACTTCTGCTGCCTCAAACGCAAGAAGGAGAATGGGCAGTCAATGGAAGTGTTTTGAGAGCAATCAGTAATATGGTCGAAGAGGTGCTGAAGGTCCTGATGATATGAAAGTAATCAAATCTCCCAAACCTGATCAGATATATCTGAGGACACTGAGGGAAGCTAGGGAGGTGACCTGGCTGTTATTTACGAGCCGTCATTAAATACAGGTATGGTGCCAGAAGACCAGAGTGTGGCAAATGTTGTGCCTCTAGGAGGGCTGCAGGATAATGGGAACTACACACAGTGAGCCATGATGTAGTACAGGGATGGAGTACATGGATTAGTGATGTATTGAGTCAGGACCCTTCTTCAGATTGATTGTAGTAGATAGAAGAAAACTGGAAGAGGGTTGTGCACTGCACAATGCCTGGAAGTTTTAGGTGGATAAGGGTGAGAGATTTTAATTGACAGATGGATGGGTAAAGTCCAGAGATGAGAAGACAAAAGGCTGTGAGATAAGATGCATGAAATGGGAAGTCAGAGGAAGGCTTATGGGTGGAAGGGGAAAAGGGCGAGAGAAAAGGGAGAAATGGGCCTGCATCCATGGAAGAGCAGGGAGACAAACAGGAGGGGTTATTTGTAGGTTAGTTACCTAAAATTGAAGAATTCAATGTTCATACCATTGTCCATTCCAAACACTTGTGCTTGGTTTGCCAAGGCCTGCTGGATCTTCCAGTTAACTATCCCTCCCATTCCCACACTGACCTTTCTGACCTGGGCATCCTCCAGTGCTAGGGTGAAACCACCCCTCAAACTGGAGAAACAGCACCTCATATTCCGCTTTGGTAGCTTAAAACCCAACGATAAAGTTCGAAATTCATCAACTTCAGATTGTAATATATTCAGCAACTAAGCCTCTTCAACTCTGGAGCAGAGAAGTACAACGTTTCACTATTCTCTGAGCAAAGGAATTTCATATCTCAGTCCTCAGGCAGTTTACGAAGAGTCCTCTTTCATATCTCAGGCAGTGAAGAAAGCGAATGGCATGTTGGCCTTTATAACAAGAGGAATAGAATATAGGAGCAAAAAGGTCCTTGTGCAGTTGTACAGAGCCCTAGTGAGACCACACCAGGAGTATTGTGTGCAGTTTTGGTCCCCTAATTTGAGGAAGAACATTATCGCTATTGAGGGAGTGCAGCGTAGGTTTACAGGGTTAATTCCCGGGATGGCGGGACTGTCAGATGCTGAGAGAATGGAGCAGCTGGGCTTGTACACTCTGGAGTTTAGAAGGATGAGAGGGTATCTCATTGAAACATATGATTGTTAAGGGCTTGGGCACACTAGAGGCAGGAAACATGTTCCCGATGTTGGGGGAATCCAGAACCAGGGGCCACAGTTTAAGAATAAGGAGTAAGCCATTTAGAACGGAGACGAGGAAACACTTTTTCTCAGTGGTGAGTCTGTGGAATTCTCTGCCTCAGAGGGCGGTGGAGGCAGGTTCTCTGGATGCTTTCAAGAGAGAGCTAGATAGGGCTCTTAAACATAGTGGAGTCAGGGGATATGGGGTGAAGGCAGGAACAGGGTACTGATTGTTGATGATCAGCCATGATCACATTGAATGGCAGTGCTGGCTCGAAGGGCCAAATGGCCTACTCCTGCACCTATTGTCTATTGTCCTTTACTTTGAGACTCTGCACCCGTTTCTTGACACCCCAACCAGTGGCTACCATTTGCTCAAGAAGGAACTGCAGATGCTGGAAGATCGAAGGTACACAAAATTGCTGGAGAAACTCAGCGGGTGCAGCAGCATCTATGGAGCAAAGAAAATAGGCGACGTTTTGGGCCGAAACCCTTCTTCAGACTGATGGGGGGTGGGAGGGGAGAAGGAAGGAAAAGGGGAGGAGGAGGAGCCCGAGGGCGGGGGGATGGGAGGAGACAGCTCGAGGGTTAAGGAAGGGGAGGAGACAGCAAGGGCTAGCAAAATTGGGATAATTCAACATTCATGCCATCAGGATGCAAGCTGCCCAGGCGGAATATGAGGTGCTGTTCCTCCAATTTCCGGTGTTGCTCACTCTGGCAATGGAGGAGACCCAGGACAGAGTGGTCGGATTGGGAATGGGAGGGGGAGTTGAAGTGCTGAGCCACCGGGAGTTCAGGTAGGTTATTGCGGACTGAGGGGAGGTGTTCAGCGAAACGATCGCCCAACTGCCGCTTAGTCTCCCCGATGTAAATCAGCTGACATCTAGAGCAGCGGATGCAGTAGATGAGGTTGGAGGAGATACAGTTCGCACCTTTGTCGCACCTGGAACGACTGCTTGGGTCCTTGAATGGAGTCGAGGGGGGAGGTGAAGGGACAGGTGTTGCATTTCTTGCGGTTGCAACGGAAAGTGCCCGGGGAGGGGGTGGTACGGGAGGGAAGGGAAGAATTGACAAGGGAGTTGCGGAGGGAGCGGTCTTTGCGGAAGGCAGGCATGGGGGAGATGGGAAGATGTGGCGAGTGGTGGGGTCACGTTGGAGGTGGTGGAAATGGCGGTGGATTATGTGCTGTATTTGTCGGCTGGTGGGGTGAAAGGTGAGGACCAGGGGGACTCTGCCCTTGTTGCGAGTGCGGGGATGGGGAGAGAGAGCAGTGTTGCGTGGTATGGATGAGACCCTGGTGCGAGCCTCATCTATGGTGGCGGAGGGCATGAAGAATGAGGACATTTCCGAACTACCATTTGCTTCCTATTCTTGAATAAAGAGGCCTGTACAATATATTCCAGTTGTGGTTTCAGTGGTTCATAATTACATGTAATATATGTATTTATTTGATACATATTTTTCATGTTTCCTTTATTCATTTAGCTTATATTTTCTGGAATACTTCAGGAAAAAGTTCATTATTACTGCCATCCTACTTTTCCCTTGTTAATCTAATAAACAAATGCAACTTAGATATTTACTCAAAATAAGGAGGAATTCACTTTGCCAAGAAGCAACAATCCTTACCTGATGCGTAATGGCTCCAATCGCCACAAGGACCTGGCATGGCTGCACACTGCACCACCTTCATAATGAACTAACCTGTTAAATATAAAAAGAATAACACTATAAAAAAGTACATAATTAAAACAGCTAACATGACACAGAAAGATGGGTAATTTAGTTTTTAGTTAGAATTATTTAGGATACTAATACTTATGTCTGATAATTATCTGCATTTGTTATTTCACCAACATTGTTTAATCCATTTTATTTTTCTACCAACTTGTTGAGTGCAGCCCTGTGCAGCCATACAGAGCGAGATTTATTTCCCTCATAACAGAGACACCAAAAATCAGAAGACAGAGCTTTAAAGTAAGAAACAATTCTTAGTGGGATTCCGAGGAGGAATTTTTCACTCAGAGCAGTTAGTCTGAAACACACAACCTGAGGTGGTGGTGCAGGCAGGTAATCTGACAAAATTTACATTGCATTGAAACAAAAGGCTATGGGCCAAGTGATGGTAAATGAGATTAGTAAATATGATTACTTTATGGTTACCAAGGTTCATCAAAAGGCCCATACCTATGCTATATGATTTCAGTTCTTCGAGGGTAGGGAGAGGTGGTGCAGTAGTATAGTGTTGCATGGGCACTTTTCCACATTTTAATTACCATCCCATAACTGGAAAATGTCACCTAAAGTAATAGATATGATTTTTATCATGCAAACTTAACAACGGTTGTCATTGTGGGTTTGGATAGCAATGTAGGATGTACGGGATAATGGAGGGCGCTGATCAATGGACACTAGTGATCTGCTACTGCAATGATTTATTGGGAATGTTGATACGCATCCCCAGTAATTGTCAGTGATTAAGAAGAGCAAGTTTGTTGTCCTCTCTCTGGAGGCAGCAGGCAAGGTCCTATCACCAACATTCTGACAGATCCCCCATTGTTGCCTGTCAATGCAGCCGCTCCTGGTGCAATGGACATTCTGAAGCTGGACAATCAAGGCTTAGAGTTGCACATAGTTATTCTTCATGTCCATCTACAATGTACACTGTTAAAAAGGAATATCATTCACATGCTAGGCTGCAGTCCCAACAGGAGAACAGCATGTTAAGAAAGTAGCAGATAAAGATCCGTGGAAGATAGACGCTTAGGGAATGCAATGAAAAAGGTCATGGTTAGGTCTTGGCTGGATACAAACATATTTGGCATTAGGTTTGCTTGGTTAAAGTTTATGATTCGTGAGAAAGATCAGTAACAGCAGGAAATAGACTAGATAAATCTTTCAATAAGAAGATTCAGGTTTCCCTTGAATTGCTCTCATCCGCAGATGGGTGCAGTTCTGCGACTGCGTATAGCAGGGAGCCACATTCTAGACATATTTGTGATGAAATATTTCTACCTAAATGCAACCAATTCCAGAAAACTGATCAAGCAACACACATAAAGAAAATATATTTCCTATTCACATTGCTGTTTTCCAAATGTGGGCAATAGAGAACACAAGTAACAGAACTATGTTGAGGGCTACCCTCACATTAGGGAGCTAGGTTTGACGAGTTAGCATATGACACACACTGCAGGCATTACTTCCATGCTAGACTACAGTGCAAAATCAGTGTTTCATCAGAATGTCAGTGTAATAGATTGCATCGTGCTAAATGATGTTTTTGGAACTGGTCTTGTGGATAATTTAAACAGCACTCACAATGGCAAATAGAGAACATCTGCCTCTTCAGCATCTGTGGAGAACTTAGCCTGGAACTTAGTTTTCATTCATTCCTAAATCAATGCAGTGCTTTGCCAGAATTCTCTACCTCAGGTGGAGGCCGATTCTCTGGATACTTTCGAGAGAGAGCTGGATAGGGCTCTTAAAGATAGCAGTCATAGGATATGGGGAGAAGGCAGGAACGGGGTACTGATTGGGGATGATCAGCCATGATCACATTGAATGGCGGTGCTGGCTCGAAGGCCTGAATGGCCTACTCCTGCACCTATTGTCTATTGTCTAAACATCAAATCACATGTCGGTGATGGGCACATTGATGTTTATCATTTACATCAACGATTTGGATTACAATGTACAAGGCATGATTAGTAAGCTTGCAGGTTACACTAATGAAGGTGGTATCCCAAACACTAAAGATGATTTTCAAGAATCACAACAATATCTTGATTAGCTGGACCATGAAATTGCAATTGGAGTTTAATTCAGATACGTTTGGGGTATTGCATTTTGGGACATGAAACCAGAGCCAAGATGTTCACAGTGAACGGTGGGGCCCTGGGGAGTGTGATAGAGCAAAGGGATCAAGTGTACGTACAAGTTCCCTGTCACAGATAGATGGGCATTCAGAGAATTGAGTCCTGAAGTTGGGACGTTATGTTACAGTAGTACAAAACATGGGCAAGGCTATGCTTTAAGTATTGTGTTCAGATTTGGCCACCCTGTTCAGCAAGGGTGTTTCCGTGAAGTATGACTGTGACTCTGTCACCCAACTTGGTATAGCAAGATTAGGATTTTTTATTTTTTTTTTAAATGAATGTATGTGGTTTTAATACCAACAGAAACTTTAAATTCCAACCAAAACTTCTAGTTTATTTTTATTGTCATGTGCACCTAGATACAGTGAAAAACTGCGTTGCATGCCATCCAATCAATCGCTACATACACAAGTACAATCATACTTAACTAAAAGAGTGGAGCAATTGCAGTGGATAATAGTAGATCCCCTTCAGGGACAACAGGTAAAACAGTCACTATGTTCCAGCCCCCTGATATCTGGCATCTATCGAGTCCATGCAAATACCAAGTCTGGTATTGGTTGAAGATAACTTCACGTACAAGACAAGACATAACGAGTCAAACGAAACAGGCAACTTTTATTTCAAATGGAACTAAATGCAGAGGAATTCACAGCATGAATTTACTAGTTCAAGGATAAATAACAGAAAGAAAATTAACCCACATCTAGTCCTCAATATTTAGTTTTATTTCTCAGGACAAGATGGCTATTTAAAATTGTTCGTTTTACTGTGTAATTTTTATTTTGTGTATCTCAAAAAGACCGCCGAGGCAATCAGTGACTCATTAACTTCCATGATTAAGCGAGCAACAGTCAAGTCTTTCTATGCAGGCTCATGAAAGTGTGTGACCTCTCTTCATAATAGCCATGTGGAAGAGGGAATGGGGGATGGGGGAAAGAGATAGAATGTCATACACTTCATAACAAAGAGGTGATTTCTCTTAAGAATACTTTGTAACAGTTGGTGGGGGTGAGGTGAAAGTGCTGACAAAACACTTAACATTCTGGGAATCCTGAAAAGAGCAATGAAGAACACACTCTAAGAACAACTTAATTTGGGTGGACATATTGCCTGGTTACCTGGAGCTGTGAGTATAAAAACAGCGCGGGGCTTGCTTCTACAGAGGCCCGTGGAGCCATTGGTGCGAAGAGGAGTTGCCTGGAGCTTTGAGTATAAAAACAGCACGGGGTTTGCTTCTACAGAGGCCCGGGGAGCCGTTGGTGCGAGGAGCAGTTACCTGGAGCTTTGAGTATAAAAGCAGCGCGGGGCTTGCATCTACAGAGGCCCGGGGAGCCGTTGGTGCGAGGAGGAGTTACCCAAATCTGCAACGTTCCATCTCACTTCCAGAGAAGGAGTCTGGTGGAAGCCTCTGATTGGTCGAACGGACTAGAGGAAGCAGCTGATTGGCTTGTATCCCGGGTAAGGCTTTATTGTATTCGGATAAGGGGGAGAATGAGGGCCAGGGCAGTTTACTGTTCTGGATGTCAGATGTGGGAGGTCATGGAGTCTGAGTGCCCTCCAGACGTCCATATCTGCGCCAGATGCGTCGAGATGGGGCTCCTAAGGAACCGTGTTAGGAACCTGGAGCAGCAACTCGATGACCTCTGTTTGCTCAGGGAGAGCGAGGAGGTCATAGAAAGGAGTTACAGGGAGGTGGTCACTCCAAGACCACGGGAGACAGAAAACTGGGTCACAGTTAGGAAGGGCAATGGGCAGAGGCAGGGACTGGTGAGTACCCCGGTGGCTGTACACCTTGAAAATAAGTACTCATGTTTGAGTAATGGTGGGGGAGACAGCCTACCTGGGGGCAACGACAGCGGGCGGGCCTCTGGCACAAAGACCGGTCCTGTTGCTCAGAAGGGTAAGGAACAGAAGAGAAGGGCAATTGTAATAGGGGACTCTATAGGCAGGGGGTCGGATAGGCGATTCTGTGGACGCAGACAGGAGACCCGGATGGTAGTTTGCCTCCCTGGTGCCAGGGTCAGGGATGTGTCTGAACGTGTCCAAGATATCCTGAAATGGGAGGAAGAGGAGCCTGAGGTTGTGGTACATATAGGTACCAACGACATAGGTAAAAAAAGAGAAGAGGTCCTGTTAGTTTGACGTCAGTGGTGGGCAAATTAATGGAAAGGATACTTAGAGATAATATATATAAGCATCTGGATAAACAAGATCTGATTAGGAACAGTCAACATGGATTTGTGCCTGGAAGGTCATGTTTGACTAATCTTCTTGAATTTTTTGAAGAGGTTACTCGGGAAATTGATGAGGGTAAAGCAGTGGATGTTGTATATATGGACTTCAGTAAGGCCTTTGACAAGGTTCCTCACGGAAGGTTGGTTAAGAAGGTTCAATGGTTGGGTATTAATGGTGGAGTAGCAAGATGGATTCAACAGTGGCTGAATGGGAGATGCCAGAGAGTAATGGTGGATGGTTGTTTGGCAGGTTGGAGGCCAGTGACTAGTGGGGTGCCACAGGGATCTGTGTTGTGTCCACTGTTGTTTGTCATGTACATCAATGATCTGGATGATGGTGTGGTAAATTGGATTAGTAAGTATGCAGATGATACTAAGATAGGTGGGGTTGTGGATAATGAAGTAGATTTTCAAAGTCTACAGAGAGATGTATGCCAGTTGGAAGAGTGGGCTGAAAGATGGCAGATGGAGTTTAATGCAGATAAATGTGAGGTGCTACCTCTTGGCAGGACAAATCAAAATAGGACGTACATGGTAAATGGTAGGGAATTGAAGAATGCAGGCGAACAGAGGGATCTTGGAATAACTGTGCACAGTTCCCTGAAAGTGGAATCTCATGTAGATAGGGTGGTAAAGAAAGCTTTTGGTGTGCTGGCCTTTATAAATCAGAGCATTGAGTATAGAAGTTGGGATGTACTGTTAAAATTGTACAAGGCATTGGTGAGGCCAATTCTGGAGTATAGTGTACACTTTTGGTCACCTAATTATAGGAAGGATGTCAACAAAATAGAGAGAGTACAGAGGAGATTTACTAGAATGTTGCCTGGGTTTCAGCAACTAAGTTACAGAGAAAGGTTGAACAAGTTAGGGCTTTATTCTTTGGAGCGCAGAAGGTTAAGGGGGGACTTGATAGAGGTCCTTAAAATGATGAGAGGGATAGACAGAGTTGACATGGATAAGCTTTTCCCACTGAGAGTAGGGAAGATTCAAACAAGGGGACATGACTTGAGAATTAAGGGACAGAAGTTTAGGGGTAACATGAGGGGGGAACTTCTTTACTCAGAGAGTGGTGGCTGTGTGGAATGAGCTTCCAGTGAAGGTGGTGGAGGCAGGTTCGTTTTTATCATTTAAAAATAAATTGGATAGTTATATGGACGGGAAAGGAATGGAGGGTTATGGTCTGAGCACAGGTACATGGGACTAGGGGAGAATACGTGTTCGGCACGGACTAGAAGGGTCGAGATGGCCTGTTTCCGTGCTGTAAATTGCTGTAATGGTTATATGTTATATGTTATATTTTGCAAACAGGATTCAAGGATGGGGTTGATGGACCCCACTAGAAGCACCACGATGCAACAT
Source organism: Leucoraja erinaceus (assembly GCF_028641065.1). NCBI lineage: Eukaryota > Metazoa > Chordata > Chondrichthyes > Rajiformes > Rajidae > Leucoraja > Leucoraja erinaceus. Next base: position 10,752,130 of record NC_073414.1, on the reverse strand, counting down.
AAGGTCCTGGATTCAGCAGTCTCCATGGGCCATATGTAGCAGTAGACATAATAAAATTATATCATGTGAATGATTGATGGAAAAAGGATTAAATAGATGCCAGATTTTTAAGTCTGACTATACAGATACTTATACAATATGGTAACAGGCCTTTCATGCAACTCATTTAAAACTACCAAGATGTCAAGCTAAACCCATTTGCCTTAGCATCTTGTTTCCATGAACTTGTCCAAATATCTTTGGATTGTTACAATTGCACCCACCTCCACACTTCTGCCAGCTCATTCCACCATAAGTTCATCATATGTTCATAAGATCAAGGAGCAGATTTAAGCCATTCGCCCCATCAAGTCTACTTCATCATTCAATCTTGGCTGATCTATCTTTCCCTCTCAACCCCCTAATCTATGACACACTTACTAAGCAAGAATCTGTAAATATATACCTTAAAAATATCCATTCTCGGCCTCCACACCCATCTGTGTCAATTAATTCCACAGATTCACCAGCCTCTGACTAAAGAAATTCATCCTCTTCTCCTTTCTAAAGGTATGTCCTTTTATTCTGAGGATAAGGCCTCTGATCCTGGACTCTCCCACTAGTGGAAACATCCTTTCCACATTCACTCTATCCAGACCTTTCACTATGCGGTAAGATTCAATGAGGTTCTCCCCTCATCCTTCAAAACCCCAGCGAGTACAGGCACAGCGCCTTCACACGCTCATCACATGTTAACGCAATCATTCCTGGGATCATTCTCGTAAACTTCCTCTGGACCCTCTCCAATGCCAACACCTCCTTTCTCAGATATGGAGCCCAAATGCAGTCTGACCAGTGCCTTATAAAGCCTCAGCATTACATACCTATTTTTGTAATATAGCCCTCTCCAAATAAATGCTTGCATTGCATTTGCCTTCTTTACTACTGATTCGACTTGCAAATTAAATTTTCGGGAATCCTGCACCGTCCTTTGCATCCCTGATTTCAGATTTCTCTCCCCATTTAGAAAATAGTCTTAAGTTTTTATTATTACCAAAATACATGACTCCACATTTTGCTATTTTATCTGCCACTTCTCAGCCCACTCTCCCAAATGTGTCCAAGGCCTTCTGCGGTGTTCCTGCTTCCTCTACACTACCTGCCCCTCCACCTATCTTTGTATCATCTGCAAACTTGGCTGCAAAGCCTTCAATTCCCCCATCCAAATCATTGATATACATCATGAAGAGTAGCGGCCTCAGTACTGTCCCCTGCGGAACCCTCTGTGTCGTAAAACATGCCCCTTAGTTTAACCCAAAATATTTCTCTTTGCGAATGAAATGCACGCTCTCCAGATTTAGATTCCCCATATCCTGAGAATAGACAGATTATTTGAAGGGTCTTGACCCAAAACGTCACCCATTCCTTCTCTCCAGAGATGCTGCCTGTCCCGCTGATTTACTCCAGCTTTTTGTGTCCATCTTCAGTTTAAACCAGCATTTTCAGTTCCTTCTTACAGATTATTTACCTTCACTGTGCCCGTCATCTATCTATATCTCTATACCTCTGAACTTGGATGTGTATTTATTTGTGTGATGTTCGTGTGCGTTTCACATCTCCTCGAAAACAGGATGCGCTAACGGTGACATTTTTACATATTCCGATAGAGATTTAAGTCATGACATCAAAAATCGCCTTATCTGAAAATTTCATGCGTTATTTCTCAAGTTATTTATGAAAATGTTCTCAAATCTCAAATAACAGAAAATAAACAAGAATGTCTCGCTGATGACGTCACAATGGATCTGAATGCCTGCCTCTGCTCGCTCTGTGAATGATGTCACCCCTGTTCTGTCTTCTGTACTTCTTGGCTTCTTAACCTTTACTTCATTAAATTTGTCACTTAGCGTTTTTAAACCTGCTCAGGTCATGCTGCAGGATCCGCTGGGTTCCTTGAAGATCTTGAAAAATGGCTGCGGCGGTCGTTATCGCCGCACGGGCGCAGGGCAGCACGATGGGAAGGTGGCCCGGATGGCCATTACTCCCTCTGGGAGAGGTCGTCTCAGGAGACCTGTGATTCCTTCGTTGATCGTAGGGACTCGGGGAATCGTGAAGCCTTTTCTTCACTGGTGATCTCAATCCCACCTGCCGATCTCTGGACTTCATGGAGGACGACCTCCTCTACGTTTCTTCCGTCCGATCATCTGTCACGCGAGTGGGTGGGCCTCCCCTCGCAGGGAGGCTGCTAGCGCTAGCCAAGCCCAGCTCGACGCCCGCCCGCCCGCAGCCTCCCTCAAATCCACGACTACCCGTAGCCTCTCTCGGATCGACGATCGCCTGCCACGTCGCTCGGGGTCTTCAGCTTGACGCCCGCTCGCGTCCTTGCTCGGGACCAGGCCTGCCCGCAGACTGGCTCGGGCCCGGCGCATGGTGGGGAAGCTGCTGCTCTACGACCTGGATAGGTGCTGCCTCAAAACCCTCCCCCCCCTCTCGACCCCCTCCCCCTCCCTCTCGACACCCTCCCTATCTCCCTCCTTCTCTACCCCCTCGCACTTCCTCTCTACCCCCTCTCCCCCTGCCTTTCTACCCTCTCCCCATCCCTCACTATCCCCTCCCAACCCCTACCTTCTCCCTCCCGGACTCCCTCTCTATGCCCTCCCTCTCCCCCTCACTCTCTGCCCCCCCTCCCTCTGCCCCCCCTCCCTCTCTGCCCCCCCTCCCTCTCTGCCCCCCCTCCCTCTCTGCCCCCCCTCCTCCCTCTCTGCCCCCCTCCCTCCCTCTCGGCCTGGGTTTTGTTGGGGGGAACGGGTTACGTTGGGGAAATGGGGTGATTGGCTTCGGGGGGGCGTCTGTCTCCGGGGTGAGCGTCGATGCCGCGTTCGGGGACCAGCCCTCCCGTGTGACGCCGCGCCCCCCCCCCCTCCCCCCCTCCGCATTGGTGGACGGGACCCAACGGGTCCCATTTGATCTAGTCATTCTATAAACCTCGTTAGAGCCACAAGCACTCCAGGAAAAGGAGTCCCATCCTAGTCAGTATCTCTTTACAACTCAAACCCTCCAGCTTTCAGCAACATTCCTGTGAATATTTGCTGCGCCCTCCCTCGTGCACACATCCTTCCTATTGTGTGGCGACTAGACTGCACACAATACTCCAAGTGCAGCCTCACCAATGATTTATAAACATGATGCCCCACCTACTAGACTCAGTGCCTCACCCAATGAAGGCAAACATATCAGACGTTTCCTTATGTATCTGTCTACAATAATTAATACTTTCTGGGAACTATATACTCAAACCCCAGGGAGTTACTGTTCAATAACATTCTCTCGGGCCTTAACATTCACTAAGTGTGTCTTGGTTTTGTTTACTTTCCCAAAATGGATGAATTCACACTTGCCCAAGTTTAATTACATCAGCCATTCCATTGCCCACATTCTGGTTGATCTAATGTGGTCATCATTCTGGTGACCTCAGACAACCTTTCCTAGTCTGGCCACAGTACATTTTTTATGTGCTCTGGAAACATAACTCGCAGAACTCCTATGTTCACATTCAAGTCATACGAGAATGTTTATATCAAATATCAGAGGTCCCCAACATGGAAGCTTCTGGTAGACCACTGGCATCCAATCAGAAAAAAAACATCCCTCAACCACCAACATAACAGGCTTATTCATAGAGAGGGTGTGGTGAAAGGTAGATATTCTAGCCGGAGGTCTGTGATTAGTGAAGTTCTGCAGAGATCTGTGCAGGGATCTCTGATATATATATATATAAATATGACCTAAATAAATGACTTAAATGTAGATGGATCGGTGAATAGGTTTGTGAACAACACTAAAATTGGAGGAGTTGTAGATAGGGAGGAATGGTGTCAGAAGATACAACAGGATGTAGATCAGCTGCAGAAAAGGGTGGAGTAAGGGCAGATTTTAATTCAAACAAGTGTGAGGTAGTGCACTTGGGAGACAGAATGTAAGGTGAAAGTATACAATTATTGTAAGATCTGTAACAGTATGGATGTGCAGAGGGATGTTGGAGTGCAAATTCATAGCTCACTGAAGATGACAGAACAAGAGATAAGGTAAAGAAAGGCATACCGTATGCTTGCCCTCATTGCAAGGAGTATAAAAGTCATGGAGTCATGTTGCAGATCTATAAGACTTTGGTTAGGCTGTACTTGGAGTATTGCATGCAGTTCTGGTTGCCTCATTACAGGGAAGATGCGAAGGCTTGGGAGAGGGTTCATGTTTACCAGAATGCTGCCTGGATTGGAGGGTTTCTGCTCCTGGGAGCGGTTGGATAGACATGGGTTCGATTTTATCATTTAAAAATAAATTGGATAGTTATATGGACGGGAAAGGAATGGAGGGTTATGGTCTGAGTGCAGGTAGATGGGACTAGGGGAGAATAAGTGTTCGGCACGGACTAGAAGGGCCAAGATGGCCTGATTCTGTGCTGTAATTGTTATATGGTTATATGGTTATATGGGTTGATTTCTCTGGAAAATCAGAGGTTGAGAGGAGACTTCGTAGAAGGATATAAAATTATGAGAGGCCTGGACAGGGTAGACAGTAAAAAACTTTTTCTCCAGGGTGGAAATGTCCAACACTAGAGGGCATAGCTATCAGGTGAGTGGGGGAAATTTTAATGGAGATGTGCAGGGCAAGTTATTTTTTACAGAAGGCAGTATGGGCCTGGAACGCATTACCGGGGGTGATGGAGGAGGCAGATACAATAGTAGCATTTAAGAGGCTTTGAGATAGGCATTTGGAAGTCCATGGAATAGAGGGATCTGGATCATGTACCAGGCATCCATCAGAAGGTGTTATTTTGAAAGATATTTCTTCACTCTTAAAAAACAAAAACTTTACAACTGAAAACAGAATCTTTCCAAAAGATTCAATCAATGCCAACTGATAAACTGACCTGCGTTGATCTTCACCCTGATCAAATGATGCTACGGTCAGACATTCATCCATATGACCATGGAACAGGCGAAGAACATGCCCTCCAGTTACAAATCCTGAGCAATTCAACAAAAGAATACAGTGTGAAGAAATATATATACATTTTGTATCAAAAAGTTACAATTTCAACATATCGCCTTTTTTAACTTCTCAAATTTGTATAGATTGCTGATTAAATTGGAAAAAATTGGTAAAACCATTATTGTTTTGATACGCTTCAAACTTTGAATCTCATATTTCAATCTATGTTCATGTCATTGACACTGACCGAATTTCATGCTTTTGGATACAAGCTTATGAGCTTTAATGCTTTCTTGACAAAATAGGGTAGCTTTGTAAATCTAAATATTTCAAAATTCAAAAGCTTCCATTGCAAAGACATGACCTACTTCTTTAAAGTTCAAGTGCAATCGCCACATATTACAGAAATGTATTCCAAGCACAGGTGTGTTTGGAAATGTATTCCAAGTACATCTCCAAAGATGTACAGGTTTGTAGGTTAATTGGCTTGGTAAATGTAAAATCTGTCCCTAGTGGGTGTACGATGGTGTTAGTGTGCGGGAATTGCTGGTCGGCGCGGACCCGGTGGGCCGAAGGGCCTGTTTCTGCGCTGTATCTCTAAACTAAAGGCGACAACTGCCATTTTCATAAAATAATGAATAAAGCACAGATGCTTAGAAATTAATAAGGATAATACTGTTGTTCTTTACAGCAAATGCAACAAGAAGTTGGCTTCCCATTTCTACTAATTCCCATGGAGACCTCTCGTACCATGACTCCTTTGTTCACTCATCCCTCTACACCCAACGCTACCCTTCCCCAGGCACATTCCCCTGCAACCACAGGAGATGTAACACCCATCTCTACACCTCCTCTCTCACTTCCATTCAGGCTCTCCAACAGTGCTTTCAGGTGAGACAGTGGTTACTTGCACATCCTCCAATCTAGTCCATTGCATTTGGTGCTACTGATGTCACCTCCTCTAAATCAACAAGACTAAGTAAAGACGAATCTTTCTCAGAGATGGTAGCAAGACTGAGCGTCCAGTGAATGCAGGTTTGTTTTTATCATTTTGGATAGTTTATGGATGGGAAGGGAATATATGGTGAGCGCAGGTATATCTAAATGTGTTCGGCACGGACTAGAAGGGTCGAGATGGCCTGTTTCCGTGCTGTAATTGTTATATGGTTATTATATGGTTAAGTGTAGATGAGTTGACTGTTTTGCTGAATATGTGGTCTAACCACCAAGGCCTGCTGGAGCTCCTGGTTGCAAGCCATTTTAATTCCACTGCCCTGTCACCCAGTTCCTTTCCCCTCATCCTTCCAATCATTTCCCACTCCTCTCTAGTCCCACAGCTTCCCCCCTCCCTTCCCCCCCCCCCCCCCCCCCCCCCCCCCACCCCCCCCCCCCCCCCCCCCCCCCCCCCCCCCTAGTGAGAGGTGTTGGGGGGGGGGGGGGGGGGGGGGGGGACTCCACGGTGTCCTCCTGTTGTTCTCAGTGGCCTGAAAAAAGCACTGTCCTCAGGGGTTACAACATGAGCTGCAACAACAGCTGTGCAGTGGGTGAAGAAGGGCTCGATACTGCACCCTGCGAGTCCGGAGTGGCGTCGGAAGCCCTGGCTTTATGTGGTTGTGTATATGCTGCGAGCTGGGGTTGGGTTGGCAGTTCCGTCCGTTATAACCAAATTCCGTTATAAAGGGGTCCATTAAAACAAGGATTTACTGTAATGCCTATAGGTGAATTATTTTCTTTAAATGCACATCATTGAAAATTCTGACCCCTGGCCCAACTGACCACATGGCAGTCCTCAATAGTCCTGCACACTTCACAAAGACATTTTGATTCCTTCACATTTCATATACCATTCTGATCATTTATACCATCTTTATGAGGCGCAATATGAACAAAATATGAGGTGCTGTTCCTCCAATTTGCGCTGGACGCTTGGTCTCACCGATGTAGAGAAGTTGACACCTGGAACAGCGGATACAGTAGATCCAGGTGTCAACTTCCCTACATCGGCGAGACCAAGCGCAGGCTCAGCGATCGTTTCACTGAACACCTTCGCTCAGTCCATCTTAACCTACCTGATCTCCCTGTGGCTCAGCACTTCAACTCCCCCTCCCATTCCCAATCTCCTCCTTTGTCAGAATGAGGCCCTGTGCAAATTGAGGGAACTGCATCTCATATTTCTCTTGGGTAGTTTACACCCCAGAGGTATGAACATTGACTTCTCTAACTTCAGATAGCCCTTGCTTTCTCTCTTCACCCCCTTCCCAGTTCTCCCACCAGTCTTACTGTCTATGACTACATTGTATCTTTGTCCAGCCACCTCCCCTGACATCAGTCTGAAGAAGGGTCTCGACCCAAAACATCACCCATTCCTTCTCTCCAGAGATGCTGCCTCACCCGCTGAGTTACTCCAGCATTTTATGTTCACAGTCATCGTATATGCGTCACATTCTCTGAACAATTGAATTACCTGGTCAGTGTGGTGATGCCCCAATTCGTACCCTTTTCTCACAACAAATTCAGTTGTTTGAATCCTTATAATACCTTATAATGTAAAATTCAATTGCCTGTTACTCTTTCGACTACTCATTTTAAATAGTTGATTCTTTGCAGCCCTCTCGGGTTGGAAATTCTAAAAGAAACATTGTCCTAGGCAAAGAATATTTTTCTCAGCTGTGTTCTTAAAGACTGGCCACTTATTTCAATACCATGACCCCTGGTTCTGGACAATGCAGTCATGGGAAGAATTAACTTTGTATATACAGTGTCAAGTTCTAGAAGAATTTTGTATATTTTGATGATATCACCATTTTTCTAAACTCCTTTCCATTTCCCTCCACAGATGCTGCCTGATCCGCTGAAATCCTCCAACTGTGTTTTGCTCAATATTCCAGAATCTGCAGCCCCTTGTGTCCCCACAGAACAATCCTGGTCTGATTATCCTCTCCTCATACAACAAACACAGTACCCCAAGATTCAACATGGTAAATCTTCACTGTGCTCCCCTGATAGTTCAATAATCCACTTAACATTCCTTTTCACAGCTCTATAGATAGTCCTTTAAGAGATGCGCATTTTAGCTTAACTTACATTTACTCTTTTCAATATGTTTATCATTAGTGAAATTGTTCAGATATTTTCAACTGCATGGAATCATCAGCCATCATAATGTTATGAGAAGTACTTCTATGAATAGTGTGAACAGGTATTTTGAAATACAATTAAACAAAACCGCCATATGAAATAATGATCCTAACACAGTCGTGATTCCCATTATACACTCAATGTGGGTGGATTTACACCATACAACGTAAGCACTGTTCATTAACTCAACATCTGCTCTGTCCCCAAGCTAACATTTTTGATAAGCAGTGGCTGTTCTTATTTTTGATTAGCATGTTCTGGTTATTATCATTTTTCTCAAGCAACAGCATCCCTACCTCCAATCCCATGTTCAAAATGTACCACAATACACCAACATCTACTTCCAAAGCATTAAATATGCCGAAATTTAATTTTGTTTGAAAGCACATAAAGGTAGTTACAACTTTAGCTCATGGTTATAGAAAATAATTACAAGAACATTTTAACATGTACTCGACATTTCCTCTATTTTTGACTGAACAATATTACATTTTGCACAGCCTTTAATTGTGTTCCTCATCAAAATATTTTAGATACCAGAAACTACAGATGCTGGAATCTTCAGCAAAAAATGAAAGTGCTGGAAAACTCAGTGGGTCAGGAAACATCTATGGACAGATGGCGTTTCGTATTGAGCCCCTTCTTCAGTCGGAATGTTGTAACAGGGAAGACAGCTGGGCAAGGAGGGAGTAGAGCAAAGCCAAGCATGTGGCAAGTGGATTCAGTTGAGGTTGGAGTGACAAAGACTAAAGTTGAAAAGCAGACAGAATGGAATCTCATAAGGAAATATTAAGTGAAAGCCAGAGGAAAAAGATATGCGTGGAAGGGGATGGAGAAGGGGAAAGGGTGGGATAAAATTGAAATATGAGGATCAGGGATGGGAGATGACTTATGGAAGGGGAGGGGAGAGAGAGGGCGGGGGAAAGAGGAGAGGTGGGGGAGCTCTTACTTGAAATTGGAGCGTTCAACGCTCATATTAGGTTGTAAGTTACCCAAGCAGATACGGGAAGCTGTTCTTCCATTTGCGAGTGGCCAAACTCTGGCAATGAAGGAAGTGAAAACGAAAAGGCGATATGGGAATGGTAAGGAGTTAAAATGGTTAGCAACCTGGAGTTCCAGCAAGCCTTGGTGGACAGAGCGCATGTGTTCGGCGAACAGACATCTAGATGTGCTTGGTCTTTTTGTTGTTCTACTATGAATTAGTATAATTTTCAATGAACAGATTCTCGTTCCTTCCTCCCCCCCCATGTTACAATTCATTACTAACCTTCAGCAAGCTCACAGCCTGAGCAGGTAGGGTTCATATTCCAAAGAGTCTGCATAAAAGAGGCATCCACTTGCAAATCTCCGCTGGCACAAGATAAATGCTTTGGAAAAGATATACAGAAAAAATTGTCAGTACCATATCTTCCATAACCTACACAAAATTTCACATTGACCAATTATATATTTTATTACTATTGCGCATAAGATATATGCTACGCAATCTATTGAAAACAGCAAAAATAATTAGCTTGTTAATCTATATCATAATCACTAATTCCATTGCTCTCCTAAATATCAAAAGGAACTGGACCAGATCATTCACCACCTTAGCATCAGCGTTGACCCAGAGAAAAGCATCAGACTAGGTATCCACATCATCACTAAGATCAAAGATAAACACAACATACTGGAGTAACTCAGCAGGTCAGGTAGCATCCCTGGAGAAAAGGATGGGTGATGTTTCAGATCGGGACCCTTCTTCGGAATCTGAAGAAGGGTCCCGACCTGAAACGTCAGTTTATCCTTTATCTCCTGAGATGCTGCTGACCCAATGTTACTACAGCACTTTATGTCTATCTTTTTTTTATAAACCAGCATCTACAATTCTTTGTTTCTACATCATCACTATGACCATCTATTTTATTCCACAATATTATCTGACCTTTACCCGACCACAACCAATCAAATGTTCGTCCATGCGTTTCTTGCCTGTAGACTTGACAAATCCGATGCGCGCAGTCTCCTTTTCATTTTACCCTCAAACACAAGATCTTTCCACATTCTCTTCAATTCACTTAAATCCTAGGCCTAATGATTTAAATTGGCGCCAGTTTACGCAACACTCCTATATTAAAATTCTTATCTTTATTTTGGAACACAAATCTTGCCCCTTCTCTTTTCTGGCCCCTTTTTTGCGCCTTAACTTAATTACTTTACCTTAACCTGTAATTCCAACAACACATCCCAATTCCCTTGGCTAGGTCATGACGATGGTCTTCCAATTAACTGATGATAACAGACCTCATTAAGGAATAATCAAATGTTGTCAAGATTTTGTGGATGTTTTATCTATTGGGATGACTGAAATCTTGTGCAAACAAAAACAAAATGCTGCAGGAACTCAACGGAGCAGACAGAATCTGTGGAGGCAAATGGACAGATGACATCTTTGATCGGATCACTGTAGACTGATGGAGAGGAGAAACCTGCCTTCAGTTGCATTGGGCCTACTATCTGGACTTCCCTTCTCGACCTGCTGCATTTCTCTTTCTTCCTCAGAAAGGATTTTCCAAATCTACTTATTTGAACAACATTTTGTACATCTGCTCCAATGAGGTGAAGAGGGTGACCAAGAGGATTGATGAGATAAGGTTGCAGACGTTGTCTACAAGTACAGGGAGATAAAAGATAACTAAGAATAGTAGGGTAGTATTCGGGGGAGATTTTAACTTCTCCAATATTGACTGATCTGCCATAGTATAGCATAATTGGAACGGGTGGAACTTGGTATAAGCATCTGAGGAAGTTTCCTTAATCAATTTACTGCATCTTGGTGGAACCAGTCTGTTGCTGAAGCTACTCCTCAGGTTGACCAGTGTGACATGGTGTGTTGTATTGTCCAAGATGCTCTGCAGTTTGAGAATCATCTTCCCTTCCAAGACCACCTCCCATGAATCCAATTCTGCCCTCAGGACAGAGCCAGCCTTTCCTGATGAGCTTATTAAACCAGTTGGCGTCCGCAGGCTTCGCCCTGCTGCCCCAGCATATGACAGCGAAGAAGATGCGACTAGCCACCACCGATTGGTAGAACATCTGCAACATCTTACTGCAGATGTTGATGGAGCAGAGCCTTCTCAAAAACTACAGCCGGCTCTGTCCTTCTTATACAGGGCCTCAGCGTTCCTGGACCAGTTCAGTTTACTGTCAAGTTTCAAGGTCAGTTTATTGTCACATGTACATTGTACATTGCAAGGTACATTGAAATTTGAGTTGCCATACTATGTGAAAAACAAGACACGCAACCACATAAAAGTTAACATAAACATCGAAGGTATTTGTACTCCTTGGTAAACTGCACATCCACACCATATATGGAGACAGGGGTGTTTCTCTCCTTCTAATGTCCACCACTAACTCCTGAGTCTTGTCGGTGTTGAGCTGCAGGTAATTCATCCCACACCTCCCAACAAAGTCGTTGACTACACCTCTGTATTCAGCTTCCCACTTTTCACTGATGCAGCCCACAATTGCAGTCATCCGAAAACTTCTGCAGGTGGCAGAAGTCTGCTTTATATGTTTTTTAAGTCCAAGGTGCAGATGGTGAACAAGAAGGGGGAGAGGACCATCCACTTTGTTGCTCACTACCATGTCTGAGACTTAGTTCTGTAGTCTGGCATACTGTGGTCGTCCAGTCAGATAGTCGGTGATCCATGACACCAATGGAGGATCCACCCGCATCTTTGTCAGTTTGCTCCCTAACAGTGCAAGCCGGATGGTGTTAAAAGCACTGGAGAGGTACAAAAACATGACTCTTACAGTGCTTGCCGGCTTATCCAGATGAGCATAGGAATAATGGAGCAGATGGATGATGGCTGCTACAAATGGGTCTCTGGCCATGTGGATGATGGTTGATATACAAATTATCAAAGAGGAGGTATTGGCAAACTTAATGCACATTAAGGTGGATAAATCCCCAGATTGTGAGAGTACATTCTCAGACCTCATGAGTTGTGTGTCTTGTTTCTTTTCACTTAGTATGGCTGTATGGTAACTCAAATTTCACTGTACCTTCACTGTACATGGATTGTGACAGAGTACATTCTGAGACCTCATGGGAAGCGAGGGCAGAAATTGCACAGGGCCTTGTAGAAATATTTGCATCAACATTAGCCACGGGGGGAAGACTAATGTTATGCCATTATTTAAAATGAGCACCAAGCAGAAGCCAGGGAACTATAGGCCAGCGAGCCTAACATCAGTGGTGGGTAGTGACTGGGGTGGGATGATGTGAAAAAGGATTTACGACCAGTTGGATGACCACAGACTAATTAGAAATAGCAGGGCATTTGTGTGGGAAATCAAGTCTCACAAATCTTTTTTTGAAGACGTTACCAAAAGGATTGATGAGGCCAGGACATGAACACTGTTCACAGCTCATGACTCAATGTATCTATATGGACTTTAGCAAAGCTTTTGATAACACACACATATTAGGCTAGTCTGGAAGGGTCCAGGGAGAGCTAACTAATTGGATACATAATTGGCTTGATGGTAGGAAGCAGAAGATGGTGAAGGAACAGTTTTCAGACTGGAGGATCATGGTGTGTCACAGGGATCATTGTGATTTGTCATTTATTTATTTTTTTTGAATGGTTGAGAATGTACAAAGCATAGTTATTAAGTTTACAGTGAACAAAGTTATCAAAAATTACAATGGGGTCTTGATCATCTGGGAAAGTGAGCCAAGAATGACAAGTGTCAGGTGTTGTATTTTGGGAAGTTAAACAAGGGCACAATTTTCAGTGAATGGTAGGGCCCTGGGGAGTATTATAGAAAAGAGGAACCTAAGAATATAAGCACATGTTCCTTGAAATGGCATCACAGGTAGACAGGGTGGTGAAGGCATTTTTCATGTTGTCCTTAATCATGTGGCAGTTGTACAAGATTTCAGTGAGGCAACACTTGGAGCATTGTGTACAGTTTTGGTCGCCAAGGTCTAGGAAGGATGCCTTTGGGACGCATAAAAGATTGAAAATGATGTTGCTGCAAATGGAGGGCTTGTGCTACAAGGAAAGGCTAGTTAGGCTGTGACATTTTTCCCTGGAGCACAGGAAACTGGAAGGGAGAGGGCCGCGACCTATAGGGAGAAGCAGCTGAGCCAGTTGCATGGCCGAATGCAAGACCCAGCGTACCACAAACTGCAAGGAGGAGCCGTCGAGCCAGTACCCCATGGCCAAATACAGGACCTGATGGACCAGACTGCCGGGGGACCCTGCCAAGCCGGCCCCTGAGGATGGAACCATCAATGACAATAGACATAACCAGCGAGGAGCAAAGCCGGTAGGAGAGAGAACCAGGGCCAGGCCTTTAAGGCTGGCACCAGGAGGCCCTCCCCGGACACAAAGATGGACGGGTGAGTGAGTTGGATCTCTGGCAGATACACACGTCCAAGGAAGCCGACGGCTACAGGCCACAGCAGCCAGGGGCTTGCCAGGACAGGCACCACTCGTAACAACTACAACGCGGACTGGACTTTGGAATTGGCTTCCAATATGGTGCCGATTGCATGCGGGATCAGTTGACTATTTCTGTATACTTTGCTAATCGGGGATGTGCTTAGGTATGGCAATTACTTGACTGTTTGCAAGAAAAGAGTTTCACTGAACTTTCGCACTTCGCACATGTGACATTAAAAGCACTCTTTGATGAATATAATCATGAGAGTCATAGATAAGATGGATGGTCACGTTTTTTTTACCAGGGGAGAGGATGCTAAAACAAGAGGGCAAAGGTGTAAGCTAAGAAGAGATGATTTAAATGGGACCCGAGGGAGAGCTTTTTCCACAGATGGTGGTCGGTATCTGGAGTGAGCTATGAAAGAAGCTGGAGAGGTGATTACGATTAGAACATTTAAAAGGCTGTTAGACAGGCACATGGATAAGAACATTTTAAAGCGATACTAGACCAAGTGCAGACCCGTTGGTCTGCTCCCCCAATGGTGTGATCCCCCAACCCAATATTCCACCATGCACCCGTCTCCTCCAACGGAACTGAACCCGTTCCCAAATGTAAGATTCCAGCACTCCCCTGCCTCCCTCAGCAGTGGATTTTTAAACAAATTAAATTTCACCTCCCCTGCTTGCTGCAGCAGTTGCAATTGCAATACCAATTGGCCCTCCCCCTCCTGTTGAAGCACTTGCTGTGATATCCCATTGAGGTGAAAAGTTCAGAGTGTTCCTGTCTTGCAACTTTGTTTTGAAGTGTGTTGGAAGCTGATAGGAAGGAGCAGCCGTCCATGTAAATGGATCCATTCCGATTGGACATCTGCGAGTATTGGGCATTGTGACATCACACGATGGAACGAATCAAAAGGCAGAAAGGCAGCCGGACGTCAGGCGGCAGGCGGCAGCCACACAGTTTTAATATATAACTAGACCAAGTGCAGACCCGTTGGGTCTGCTCCCCTAACGCAGCCGTTCCCTACCCATAGCCCCCACGGGAGACGTGATCCTCCAACTCAAGCGGCTCAGGAATCCGCGGTGCGTCTGTTTTTTTTTTGTTTGTTTTTTAATTTTATTTTTATTAGCAGTACAGTAAATCACATTAATACATCGCATATATCTTATTACATTATGTTGTACCACTTCATTTTTTGAGCTTTAAAAAAGATAGAAATAGAAGAAGTAAGGAAAGTAAGCAAGAATCGTGAAAGTACAGGAAAGTGTTGGGAGAAGAGAACCCCTTGGGGAAGGAATTAGAGAAGGAAGCAAGAAAAGAAATAAGACCCTAGAAAGAAAAGAAAAAAAAGAAAGGAAAATCAATCGCTCTATTGTAACACAAAACTCCGCAAAAAAGGATATACCAACCGTGTTTTTATTAAAAATGTATTTTATTTTATACCCCCCATTACCAGCTCCTGGTAGCCTTTATGTTTTAACTTATTATTGCACCTTATGCTTGTAATAGTTCCATAAATGCAGACCACGTCTTTTGGAAGTGATCTGCTTTGCCTGCTAGGAGGAGTCTCATCTCTTCCAAGTGTAGTGTTTCGAACATGTTTGAAATCCACATTTTTGTTGTTGGTATTGGAGCATTTTTCCAAAATTTAAATATAAGCTTTTTTCCCATTATTAGCCCATAATTAAGTAAGTTCTTTTGAAACATATTTAATTCTGGGTTACCTTCCGATATTCCAAAAATGATCCATTCTGCTTTGGGTAGTAGTTTTGTTTTAAATAATTTTGTAAAGATTTCAAATATTTCGTTCCAGAATTTTTGGATTTTTATACAGAAAACAAAAGAGTGCGCTATGTTAGCTTCTTGTGACTGACATTTATCACAAATGGGTGAGACATTGGGGAAAAGCTTATTTATTTTAGTTTTTGAATAATATAGTCTATATAATGTTTTATATTGGATTAGAGTATGTCGTACGTTGATCGAGCATTTATGCACATATAATAAGTGTTTATCCCAGCTCTCTTTTGAAATTTTTATAGCTAGTTCTTGTTCCCAGTCTCTTCTAATATTATCTGTTGTAGGTATTTCTATATTCAATATAATATTATATAAGTATGATATTAGATTTGCTGATTCAGCCTTTATCTTTATGGCTTCATCTAATAAGTCTGGGGGCATATTATAATAGTCTTTTGTATATTTTTTCAGATAATCACGGATTTGAAGATATTTAAAATATTGATTATTTTTCAAGTTATATTTCAGTTGTAATTGTTGAAATGGTAATAATTTCCCTAATTCATACAGGTCTCCGAGCATTTTGATTCCCGTTCTTTCCCATTGTGTAAATGATTTATCTATAATTGAGGGTTTAAACGAAGGGTTATTGGCTATTGGCATTAGCAGAGATAGATTTCTTAATTTTAAGTTCTGTTTTATTTGTTTCCAAGTTCTAATTGTACTATGTATCATTGGATTTTTATTATAATGTTTGTTATTCAAATTCGTTGGTGAGAGGAGAGTCGCTCCTGTATTACCAGGAGCGCAGTCCTCTCTCTCCATTATAATCCAATCCACCTGCTGGGCAGAGTTGTCCAGCAGGTGAATCATATTTTTAATATTTACCGCCCAATTATAGTACATAAAGTTAGGGAGCGCTAGACCACCCATCTCTTTTGGTTTATTGAGGTGTGCTCTTTGTATTCTGTGGGATTTATAATCCAATATAAAGTTTGTGATGTCTGAGTCTAATTTTTTGAAAAATGTTTTTGGAAGATATATTGGAATTGATTGAAATAAATATAGGATTTGTGGTAAAAAGATCATTTTTATAGCATTTATTCGACCTATTAAAGACATCGGCAGCGTTTTCCAGAATTTAATTAAATTGTTTAATTTCTTAAGTAAGGGGCTATAATTAGCATTAAACATACCGTGATAATTTCTAGTGATTTCAATTCCTAAGTATTTAAATTTTTCTGTAGCTATTTTAAAGGGGAATTTCAAAAGTCGGTTTTATAGACATAATTTCACTTTTGTTCCAGTTTATTCTGTATCCTGAGAAAGATCCGAAATCCTCGATTAGGTTTAATATGTTTGGTATACTGATTTGGGGTTTTGTGATATACAGTAATACATCGTCTGCGTATAGGGATATTTTGTTATTTGAATGTTTTGTATTATAACCATAAATGTCAGGATGTGTTCTAATTTTTTCAGCTAGAGGTTCAATTACCAGAGCGAATAATAGCGGTGATAATGAACACCCTTGTCTATTGCCCCTTGTTAATTGGAATTTCATAGATAGTGTATTATTAGTTAATATTCTAGCCGTGGGTTTGTCAGGAATCAGCGGTGCGTCTGTTTTTAAATGGCGTCTTTGAGGCGAGATGCGGGCGCCAGCAGCCGTTATGGTCGCTGGCCAGCAGGAGGCGACAAACTGAGTGAGTGAGAAGCAGTGTTTTTTTTTAATATTGGGGGGGGGAGAAGGATTTTATTAAAAATGTGTACATAAACATAACGAAATTTAATGAGGAGTGGATACTTGGAACGAAAAGTGAAATCTCTACCAAAATGGCTGCTTCTATGGGTGAGAAGCCAGTTTATTTTGGAAATATTGGGGGGGTGGGGGGGGTAGAAGGATTTGATTAAAAATGTGTACTTAAACACAACGATATATAATGAGGAGCGGTTGCTTAGAAAGAAAAGTGAAATCTCTACCGAAATGGAAAAGATGTCGGCGATTCTGCGTCTGGTTTCGGAGTTGCAGGGAATCCAAGGAAGAAAGGCGGCCGGCAGCCGTCCATGTAAATGGATCCATTCCGATTGGACATCTGCGAGCATTGGGCATTGTGACATCACACGATGGAACGAATCAAAAGGCAGAAAGGCAGCCGGACGGCAGGCAGCAGGCAGCTGGCACACAGTTTTAATATATAACCAGACCAAGTGCAGACCCGTTGGGTCTGCTCCCCCAATGCTGTGATCCCCCAACCCAATATTCCACCATGCACCCGTCTCCTCCAACGGAACTGAAGCCGTTCCCAAATGTAAGATTCCAGCACTCCCCTGCCTCCCTCAGCAGTGGATTGAAAAAAAATTCCAATTGCACCTGCTGCAGTAGTTCCAATTGCAATACCAATTGGCCCTCCCCCTCCTGTTGAAGCACTTGCTGTGATATCCCATTGAGGTGAAAAGTTCAGAGTGTTCCTGTATTGCAACTTTGTTTTGAAGTGTGTTGGAAGCTGATAGGAAGGAGCAGCGAATCAAAAGGAAGAAAGGCAGCCGGACGGACGGACGGCAGGCGGCAGCCACAGACATGGATGGATGGATGGATGGATGGATGGATGTGTTAAATACAGGTAACTGGGACTAGTTCAGGTAGACAACTTGGTTGGCATGGATGAATTGTGCCAAAGAGCCAGTTTCCATGCTTTATAGGTTTGACATCAATTTAAAGATCTTTATTATGCCTTCAAGAGAGAAAAAAGACTCAAGCTCTTTATTTTCTTTGATAAGTATGTCCTTGATAAGCATGTCCGTTACTATCCTCATAAAGATTATCTGCAGGTCCATAGTGCTGCTGTATCCTCTCTAATAATACGCCAAGATCTGTCACAATACTTCAAGTGTGTCTAACCGAAGTTCAATATGGGTTTAGCATAATATGCCTCATTTTTTTTAATTGTATTTTTTTGGAAATAAACCAAGTCTGTCGCTAACCTATTGTGTGGCGGTCCTACCATTTTTTGTGATTGGTGCATTTGTACCTTGAGAATAATTATTTCACCCTAGTGGGACTTAATCTTTCAGGTAATGTGGCCTTACTCTCCCAACAATATGTTCCTCACCATAACTACATTGAACTTTATTTGCTAATGATTCAGCGGGTTTATTAACATCCTCCTTACTGCTGAACTGCATCCATAATTTGGTACAAAAATGGAAAATGCCTAAAGGTCGCCCAGCCGTGCCGCAGCCATATCCAACATCAGGCCTGGTTTGCCCTCTGCGAAATCGGGAACATGCCTGGAGAGGGAAGCCACCAAGCCCAGACCTTGCTCGTCCCATGAACCGGGAAGGATGGAATCGGAATCGAACAGTGGTGGACTGGTGCTTTATCGGTGGAGTGGGCCACTGGAGGCCCTACTGCAGCCGGGCTGGAGGGCGCTCCAAGAGGCCTAGCATGTGGGCTGTACACAGTCTGCAGCAGCACAGAGCAGTGAAGGACTCCAACAACCACGCTTGGCCTGGCCAACATGCCTTCATGCTTAGGTTAAGAACTCTACACCTATAAAAACTGGGACTTGAACATGGGATTGTGTAAACTGGACTCTGTAACTGGGACTCTGTAAACTGTCTCAATATACTTCTACCATACAATTGTACCGTAACTGAGATGCTTATCTAAGATGTATCCATGACCTTATAGAATCATAGAAACATAGTAAATAGGTGCAGGAGTATGCCATTTGGCCCTTCGAGCCTGCACTGCCATTCAATATGATCATGGCTGACCATCCAACTCAGTATCCCGTGCCTGCCTTCTCTCCATACCCCCTGATCCCCTTAGCCACAAGGGTCACATCTAACTCCCTCTTAAATATAGCCAATGAACTGGCCTCAACTAGCTTCTGTACACACCATTGAGGATAAATGGGGATCTTGTGGATAGGGTGAGCTGCTTTAAATATCTGGGAGTCCACATCTCTGAGGATATGACATGGACATCACACGCTGCAGCACTCGTGAGTAAGGCAAGGCAGCGCCTTTACCACCTCAGGCAATTGAGGAAATTCAGAATGTCTCCGAGGATCCTCCAGTGCTTCTACTCAGCGGCTGTGGAAAGCATCTTGTCTGGAAATATTACAATCTGGTTTGGGAATTGTTTTGCCCAGGACAAGAAGGCTCTGCAGAGAGTAGTGCGTCTGGCCGAACACACTATGGGAACTTCACTCGCCCCCCCTGCAGGAACTATACATCAGGAGACGCAACTCCAGAGCCAATAAAATCATGGGAGACCCCTTCCACCCCTGCAACGGACTATTCCAGTTGCTACAGTCAGGCAAACGCCTCCGTTGCCATTCTGTGAGAACGGAGAGGTTGAGAAGGAGTTTCTTCCCAGAGGCCATTAGGACTATAAACTCCTATCTCATCAGGGCCTAACGTTACTGTACCACTCTACTGCTTTTTTTTTTTTTAATTGCTGTTTTTTTCCATTTTTCCTTCCGCCCACAATATTTAATATGAAAAAGAATATGTGATTCTGTTACATTCTGTTTGTAGTTTGTTTGGTTGTTTGTTTGTTTGTCTTTTTGCACAAAGTCCGCGAGCATTGCCACTTTTTGTTTCACTGCACATCTCGTATGTGTATGTGACAAATAAACTTGACTTGGCAGAGAATTCCAGAGATTCACCACTCTCCGTATGGAAATGGATTATGTGTAATGATACCGCTATAATACAAAAATGAATTTCAATGTACCTCCGTGTATGTGACAAATAAAGTACCATTGAAATACTAAGCAAGACAGGCTGCACCTCTGGGAAGACAGATAGTTGATATTTGAGGTCAAAGGCCCTTCGTCAAACCCGTCAGAATCTGACAAAGGGTCTTTGACCTGAAACGGTAACTCTGCTTTCATTCTCACAGGTGTTGCCTGGTCTATTGAATAATACCAGCACGTTCTACCTTTATTTTAGATTTCCAGTATCCAAATAGTCCCTGATTTGGTATCATCTGCATGTGTAGAAATTCTGGTGTTGATTACAAAGAGTAAATCATCGAAGGAAATTGTCGTTGCACTCGTTCTTGTGGAATATCATCAACCATCTGTGAATATCTTTCTACCTCACTATACCTTGAAACTAGTTAGCATTCCACTCTGCTACATATCCTACCATAACAGTACTATGGGGTACCTCATTGAGAGCCTTTAGTATTACATTTAGTGCTTTACTGTCCACCATCTCTGCTGCCTCTCCAATTAAAATCAAAATGTTTGGTCAAGCCAGATTTGTGAACATCATTTTCTATTACAATGACCAATTCTAAGTGTTCTTTTACTTTTTGTTTGGGATTCCATTATTTTTCCTACCAAGAAATTGGAAAACATTTAATACCTGTTGCAGTGTTAAACGCTTCATACAAAGGCCTGAGATTATAGGTACCAATTCAACCCCTTTAGAGGTAGGTTAATTGAGACACAGGTTAGGAGTAGGCCGTTAACTCATAATTCTGCCTTTCAAAGAGATCACGCTGATACATTTCCTAGCAGTAAACAACCGTCTTGGCTAAATTTTGCATTATATTCTCGCCCCTCACCCTCTAGTAATCATGGTTAACATATCACATGCATTTTTTAATCATTTTCTTTATGCTCAATTGCCACCAGGTCATTTTACTTAAAATTCACTTAAATCCATTGCCCAAATATTCAACCGGATTTTTCCATTTCCTCAAACCATCTTTATAAAATATATTTATATCTTAAATTTCCACCACCATGTTCAGTTATTTCTATTTCACATTCAGAACAAATAAGACATAGTCATGATAGCTCTAAAGACTATTTGCAATTCTCTACACTTAAAAAAATATACTCACCAGATATCTCTCAGAAGAAACACTGACAAGGATGAGGTCATCACCTACACGTACTTTCTCACCTTCCGACCTCTGTTTGGAGGCTGGATGAATAGTCCACCAGCAAGCTTCCCCTGCACATATCATATCAGTGAGTTTCATGTTACAAATTCCCTTGCACTTTATTACCTATTAAAAAACTGTTCTAAAATATGTACTTAAACTCAAAGCACATCTTTAGGACAGAAATCATGATACGTCTCCGCCCCACCTGCATTCATTCAAGATTACAGTTAATCTGCCCATTAACATCTTCTTTATCGCGTTTAAAAATTAAAACAAATATGCATTATATATGAGAAAATGCATAGTACAATTTGATCGATATTTTTCCTTATATGAAACTTATATTGACCAAGCATTATCAGATTCAGAATTTACGTGTTTTCCGTTTTCTGTAAATAATTATCGCAGCCAGTAATTTTCACTAAACATCTGTAAAATTCCAACTCAAACTTCAACAAAAAGCTCTGAGAAAAAAATATAAATTGCTATTAATGCCATTTCTCTTTTGAACCATGGAAGGTTGTAACCACATCTGTCCCTGACCTTATAAAACAGAAATAGCAAATCGATTAAAACATAATATATTTTCAAATATACCTGAAGCATCTTCTTGCAGTCCAACATCAAAGGATAATTTATCTGTTAGAGACCTTGAGGTTGTCAAACAACATAAATACTGGAAATAAAATGATGGTAAGAGTTATGCCAACAAAAATGGAAATAGCAACAATTCAAGTCTATAGATTATATTCCTTCACATTATTTGCCATATCACCTAAATAAAATTGTATAAATAGAATCAAAGCCACAGATAAGCATTACAAAATTAATGGCTAAAATGCTAACATTATATAAAGTAAGATATTACAATAAAAACCCAATCTAGAAGGCAGTTTCAGATTAAGTAGGGTTCCATTAAAATATTTAGTTAGACCAGATCAAACATATTCATTTTGAATTAAACTTAAGTAACAATAAAGAAATTTACGTGAAATTTAAGACTGAGGAAGTAGTTTTTTGCTTAAACTAAACAACAAAACACAGGATTGGCATAACAAACACTCTAGGGACCATGTTACAGCACAATAATTAAATGGACAATTCCCATTTAAATGTGGGCAGGACTATTTTTTTTCGATGTTTGAACAAATTACCAAGCTTCATTGCTAATGAACACCCTCATTAGATGATGAGAGGTTTCTGTGGAAGAATTGAGAACACGAGTTTACAGTTCAAAATGGAATTGAGAGAGAGGAGGCGAAATTGCTTTTCTCAGAAGTTAATTAGTCTTAGAAACTCGTTTTCTCAAAGACCAATTGAGAAGAATCATTGAATATTTTCAGCTGAAGACAGCCTAAAATTTGAAGACATAAAATTATCGATATAAAC